>NW_027040931.1:0-600000 GCF_037179485.1 Ochlerotatus camptorhynchus | reverse complement strand
CATAGCTGGTATCAACGTATCGCCAATATCGACGAAAAAATTCCAGAATGTTAACTATCCCCGGAGAAAGTATATGGACGTTACCAATGGCATTAAGAAACGCATCTTCGGTTTTCAAGCGGAAGAAGATGACCTGGAGCAACTGAAGGAGAGATTTGCTGATCCAGGTTCATCGAGAGACGATCAAATAAGGATTCTGACGATTTTGCCGAAATCTTGGTCAACGCAAACGGTAATGGACGAGTTTGAAACAAATAAATACATTGTATTGCAAGCTCGATGTTTGGCAAACGGTAAAGGAGTATTGGCCCAACGAAAGGCTAGGACACGGTTTGGATCTCGAAATTAAAAACGAGGTATTGCACTTCTTCGAAAGCGACCAGATAAGCAGAATCACGCCAGGACTAAACGATTACGTTTCAGTGAAGAAGGAAGGTAAGAAGATTCATATTCTAAATCAACTTTTAGTTTGTACATTGCGAGAAGCTTTCATTAAATTTTAAGAAGTTAGTAAAAATAGCATTGGATTTAATTTTCTGCAGCACTAAAACCAAAGCATTGCAAATTACTTGGTAGTTCAGATTCTCACAATATTTGTGTTTGTACCATCCATGAAAATATTAATTTAATGCTATTAATGAGCGGTTCCACGAACAAGTGGGAAATTTTTCCAGTTTTTATTTTTCGTATTTTTTGATTTGCCTGAAACCTTGCAAACAAGTTTTTGGGGAAGAAAAACGGCGTTTTGCATACTTGGTTCGCCATTTTGAATCCAGCCTTACTTATGAGAAGGGCCTATGAAAAATGCACATGATATCTTCAAAAAATTGTATCTCGGAAACGGTTTGTCCGATTGGTTTGGTGTCTTGGGCGAAGTTTTAGACAATTGTTGGTGTTATATGGAGAAAATATGCACGGAAAATAAAAAGTTTGGTATTTGTGTTTTGAACTAAAATATAAATTTTCCCTTTAAAGTGACATGTCAATAATTTTTTTATTATCCTTATGTTATAGCTGACTGAAAATGCTATCTAGTGCACAGTAGGTTGTTCTGGAGAAAAATAGGTTACAATGAAAAAAAAAATTGTTTTTTAAAAAAAATACAATTTTCAAAAAAGCTATTAAGAAAAGTCAAAAAAGTTTGTCACCCTAATTTTATGAAAGTACATCAAATTTGCAAACAAAAAGTACTTCGGTAACATTTTTCTAAGATGCACCGTTTAGAAGATATTACTGATTTAATATTGTTTTTTTGATAACTTAATAAGTTTTGGCCCTTTTCGGATGTACTCCGTGTTTTTCCAGTTTCAAAAGTATTTTTTTTCGGAAAGATTGGAAAATTTTGAGTTAAAATGACACTGACAGCTTAAAGATTCGAGTGAAATTCTCTGCCTTAAAAGTATTTTGAAAAACAAGTTACAAAATCCCACTATCAGGAACAATGATTTCTTCAAATGATTTTTGGTGCGTTGTGCTGAAAACGTGCTAACAAGTATTGGATACAGGTAATCAGATACCAGTTAGCTGTACTACGTACAGTTGGTGATTGTAAACATGGTCTTTGTTGGAACTACGCTGGCCATAACGAGGCTAGCTCCGTCGTTGACCGTTCCTTAATAATAAATAAAAAGAACGCAGTAGTCACCTTCCATCAAACTAGAGGGCTGCCGACTGATACCTCAATCAACAACCGCCGCACTCTTTATTCATTCCAGGTATATACAATTTACAATCTTCTTCAATAACAATATACCTACGCCAGCAAATCTACCTCGCTCCAACTCTCCAAACTCGTACCTGAAGGTTCGACGATACCTGAGCGTTCAACTCTACCTATCTTCCAACAGTCTTTACCCAGCATTCTATGATTTCTACCCGTGAGCTGTATAATAATGTCTGACTCGGTTCTGAATTCATCCAGTATCTAAAGGGTGATACGGTCAAAATTTGGTCAATATCAACTTGGCGTATTTCTTTCAATTTTGCATTTAAAAAACCTGAACACCCCTCATTTTGAAGGTGTGTGTGTGTAGAATGTTGCTCCTATTTTGATTTTGGAATTCACTCTTCAGTTGTCAAAATGCCGTCCAAGCAAGAAGAGCAGCGTATCAAAATTTTGCTCGCGCATCGCGAAAATCCGAGCTACTCGCACGCAAAGTTGGCACTAAAAAACTAAAAGTTGCCAAATCAACCGTTACAAATGTAATTAAAGTGTTTGGGGCACGTTTGTCGACAGCCAGGAAGTCTGGATCTGGGGGAAATCGAAAACCGGAAGCCACTGAGACGACAAAGAGAGTTGCCGGTAGTTTCAAGCGAAACCCTAACCTCTCTCTCCGAGATGCCGCAAATAAGCTGGGTGTATCGTCTACAACCGTGCATCGAGCCAAAAAAAACGAGCCGGACTATCGACTTACAAGAAGGTAGTGACTCCAAATCGCGATGATAAACAAAATACGACGGCCAAAGCGCGATCCCGGAGGCTGTACACGACGATGCTGACGAAGTTTGACTGCGTGGTAATGGACGACGAAACCTACGTCAAAGCCGACTACAAGCAGCTTCCGGGACAGGAGTTTTATACGGCAAAAGGAAGGGGAAAGGTAGCAGATGTTTTCAAGCACATGAAACTGTCAAAGTTCGCAAAGAAATATCTGGTTTGGCAAGCCATCTGTACCTGTGGCTTGAAAAGCAGCATTTTCATAGCTTCCGGGACTGTCAACCAAGAAATTGACGTGAAAGAGTGTTTGAATAAACGTCTGCTGCCTTTCCTGAAGAAACACGGTTGTTCCGTACTGTTTTGGCTGGATTTGGCATCTTGCCATTACGGTAAAAAGGCCATGGAGTGGTACGCCGCCAACAACGTGCAGGTGGTTCCCAAGGACAAGAACCCTCCCAACACGCCAGAGCTCCGCCCAATTGAGAAATACTGGGCTATTGTCAAGCGGAACCTAAAGAAGACCAAAAAAACTGCTAAGGGCGAGCAGCAGTTCAAGGCAAACTGGCTTTCTGCGGCGAAGAAGGTGGACAAGGTGGCTGTACAAAATCTGATGGCAGGGGTCAAGTGTAAGGCCCGGCAATTCGGATTTGGAAAAGCGGAAGCCTAACTGAATATTTTTCCTGAATTTTATACTAATTGAACTTGAAAAAGAAATTTAATTTGATTTTTTAAATAAACGATTTCACCGATTTACACGCGTTTTCCCTTGACCAAATTTTGACCGTATCACCCTTTACTAGGGAAAACCAAACAGTAAATGCATAAAGGTTGCTAGTAGCATAGTGATTACAGTAATTTCAGCTCATAATCCTGTGTTTTTGAACGAGATCCAGTGTTGTTTGATAACATAATAATTGTAAAGGAAAGTGTAACACGTTTTGGTGCAAAGGTAAGTTTTAAATACACATTTTAATTATATGTTTTGTGATATTTTCGTACAAAACTAACAATTGGAAAATATTTTCTATGTTACAGATTACAAAATGAGTAAAATAAGATGTATTCGCCCATTCAAAGACATTCAGTGTTCGAAAGAGCTGCGATATCTCACGGATGGTATCATCCAAAAACTAAAATCAATTGGATTTTCCAAGGTATCCACACTGAACACCAAGGATTTTCGTGTTTGTTCGTCTTGCCGTCTACATATTGATTCAAGAGCTCACCTCACCCAAAACGAGGAACAAAGCGTAGCCGGCGGCTCAAGGATGCCAACTGTTCAGACCATATCTGATGTACCTGATTCGCAAAGCTATGAAAGTTTGGTCACGATACCATCAGAGTCAACGCTAAGCACAATTAAATCAAATGAAGACTTCACGATGCCTGTAGACGTCGAAATATTCAACCGAGGAATAGCAGCTATTCGTGTTTCGCCTATAGATTTAGGTAAGGTTAAAAATTTTCACTATCCTGAAAAAAAGTGCGCTGAAATCGTCGAAGGTGTACGAAGAAATCTTTTTAAATTAGACGCTAAACAGAAAAAGCAAACGAGTTTGATGAAGTCATAGAAAATATGAAAATTAAATTTTTAAATTTAGCCACAAGGCAAGAAAAACTATCAATTTTATCATTGTTGCCAAAATCATGGTCAGTACAAAAAATTGTAGACGAATTTAAAACCAGCAGAAATATGGCATCAGATGCAAGAAAGGAAAGAGATAATGTATTTGATTCATCTCAAGGTTCAAGCTCTGGAAAAGCTTTGAGTAATGAAACAAAAGAACTGGTTTTGAATTTTTTGAGGACGATGATATAAGCCAGGCCAAAGAGATTTTGTTAGCGTAAAGACAGGAAATAAGAGATTAGCTGTTCAGAAAAGATTGTTAATGATGACATTGAGAGAAGCTTTTAATCGCTTTAATGGAATGTACGTCAATGTAAAAATAGTGTTTTCATCATTTGCAAGCCAAGGCAATGTAAACTATTGACTATCACAGGAACACATAATGTTTGCATTACGCATGAAAATGTCAATTTAATTCTACATAGCTTAAAAAATACAATGTCTTGAATGATCTAAAAACATTAACGAATAGATTACTTTGCGAAAATAAGACAACTCATTGCCATCTACGAAGATGTAAAAACTGCCCAGATACCTCAGTTTTATAAGACAGTTTATTGAAACAACTGGAAGAAAAAGATATCGACCATTATTTTGAAGAAATATTATGCAGCACATCATCCAGAACTAAAGTTACTAAATATAGGTAAACATTTAATAGAAAATTCAGAAAGCAGAATCAGACACAAGACACATTTCAGTTAGAAGTTCAAACTCTGTATGATGCTTTTGGGAACAAATCCAGCTATTTATATCATAAAAATAGACGTTTAGGTACCGTAAGCATATTGCTCAGGTATATGTAATATTCAGAATAGGTATGAAAATAAGGGATTGTAAAACTTTGTACCTATTCTAAGTCTGGCTACGTTGTTGTAGGTAGTGAAAACATAAAATAATTAATAGAGTTTTAACTACTTTCCTACCTGTTAATTTCGCCTTTTTTTCGAGCTGGTATGAACAAAAAATGGGGTGATTCTAATGTAGATGACTTCCAAATATATCCTCCTGTACCATACGAACCGCTGGATTTAATACTACATGATTCTCTTGAGATTCAATTCAGAAACATCTTTACGTTTCAACTGAAATCTGGAGTATAACAGTACTAACATGAAAGGAATCCTCAAATACATTGAAATCTCCGTTTAAGACATGTTTTTTACACAGTAATCCAGTTTACGTCACTTTTTTTACGAGGTAAATCCCAAATAACAAGGTTTTTTACAAAGTAAAGTCCAAATAAAGAGTTTTTTGCGATTCTGGAAAACTGGGGAATACAGTGAAATATTGTTGGAATCAGGGTGACGTTTAAGAAGCGGGCATCGATCTCTGACACCACTTATAGATCCAAGAAGGCGGCTTCCGCTTTGAAAAAACATGGAAATACTGTCGAATACTCCACAATATGGAGATTTTTGGAACCATGGTTCCATGTAGAGACTGAAAATCGATGTCTAACGCCATTTATAAATCCAAAATGGCGGCTTTCGCTCTGAGAAAAACATGGAACAGTGGTGTTGAGTATTTGGCACTGATGAAGTCTGCAAGTAGTAGACGAAATACGCGAATCTGTCAGAGATAAGCAATTACAACGGAATTATAAAGAAATAAACCAACACAATCAAAGGTATTCCGTTAAGAGCTTCCACAAAATTGAAAGATGGAAATACTGTCAATATGGAGATTTTTGGAACCATGGTTACATGTAGGGACTGGAAATCAATGTATGAAGCCATTTAGATAACCAAGATAGCAGCTTCCGGTTTGAGAAAAACATTATCCGGAGTATCGATTTTTTTTTTTCACAAATAATCATATTGTATATTATAATACTAAATTATTTCAAACTAAAAAAAAAACGCAAAAAAAATACTCCGAATAATCGAGTCTAAAATACCAGATAATCGAACCCGGGATAATCGAGTCTCCGGATAATCGAGTCTCCGGATAATCGAGTCTCCGGATAATGGAGTCCAACCTGTATTTTTGGGACCATGGTTACATGCAGCGTCTAAATATCGATGTATGACGCCATTTTCAAATCCAAGATGGCGGCCTTTGCTTTGAGAAAAAAATATCCCACTCAGCACACTGCCATCACAATAAGTTGCTGCAACTTGATTGTGACTGGAATAAGTTGCAAATAAGTAACCACAACTGTTCAGTGACAAGTGTAGCACACTAGGGATGGAAATACTGTCGAATTACCCACAATATGGAGATTTTTGGAACCATGGTTCCATCTAGGGACTGAAAATCGATGTCTGGCGCCATTTATAAATCAGAGATGGCGGCTTTCGCACTGGGAAAAACATGGAAATACTGTCAAATACCCCACAATATGGAGACTTTAGAAATCGGGACGACGTGTACCGTATGCGTGATAATGTTTGCACAATCGTTCAAATAAGGTTCCCGTTTCACCTGTGCATACAATGCCAAATGTCGTAAAAAGTCATTTCAATCGCCGTGGGAGTGTCCCGGTGGACCGTCAACAGGGGTTTAGACCGAGAAAAGAAAGGACAACTATCCGCGAAGGTGGCCACAGGTCGTCCGAGGTCAGCTAGGGTTCCGAGGGTTATCGCTGCTATCAAAAGGAAGATTCGAGTGAATCCAGTGCATTCAATAAGGAAAATGGCAAAGGACCACGGGATCAGTGACTTTACGGCACGGAAGATCGTTAAGGAAGATTGCGGGGTGAAGTCAAGGGCACGGAAAAAAAAACTCACATGATTACCAACCGCATCCGGGAGCTACGAGTCGAACGATGCAAGAAAATCTTGAACTTCCTTAAGCGAAAAAATCCGGTAATCCTGTTCACCGACGAGAGCATGTTTACTGTCGATCCCGTGTCAAATTCTAGAACCGACCGGTATATTAGTTCTCTTCCGGTAAAAGACGTGACCGACGGGCACAAGAACGTGTATCTGACCAAGCATCCTGCTAGCGTTATGGTGTTATGGTGGCTTCCGATGGCAAAAAAAAAATGGACCCGGTGTTCATTCCAGAAGGCGACAAGGTCAACACGGAGATCTACATCGGGATTTAAAGTAGGTATGTTCTTCCGTGGATCAAAGAACAGTACGGTCCGAAGCCAAATATTGTATTTCAACAAGATGGGGCTCCATGCCACACCTCGAACCGCACTCAGAAGTGGTTGCAGGAACATCTTCCGTTCTGGGCGAAGGATATGTGGCCGCCATCCGCTGGATTACTCAATATGGCGCGTCATGAAGGCCAAGGCCTGTTCTAAACACCACCCGAGTACAGCAAGCCTCAGACAAACATTGACCCGTACCTGGAGAGAAATGGATCCAGACTACATTATTGAAACCTGCCATGCATTCCGGAAGCGTGTGGTGGACGTAATTGCAGCAAGTGGAAACTCGATCGATGATTAACATAGTTTAAGACTCTGAGAAACATCCCCCTTTGAATAAATTAAAAAACTCAAAAACGAAATTTTTGAGATTTTTTAAATTTTGACATTGCTTAATGGTGCAAAGATTATCACGCATACGGTAGGGACCGAAATTCAATATCTGACGCCATGTTAAAATTCAGGGTGACGGTTTCCGAAAAAAATATTATTAGATGGAGAATCACGACAGTATTTTCCAACTTTGCTGTAACCGGAAGCCATCATCTTAGATATTAAAATGGCGTCAGACATCGATATCCAGTTCCTACACGTCAAGCCGACTAAAAAAAATATTGTGCGGTATTTGACAATATATCAAAAAAAAAAAAAGTTTACCAGGGTAATCCGAAAAAACGAGTTTTGGTTCGTAAATGGTTCCAAGTTTTCCCAACAATTCAATTCCTTAGTATTCTCCTCTGAATTTCTTTATCCATTGAAGTTCCTTGAAAATTGTCATCAAATTCATTCATTAACCCTTTCTCTCAAAGAAGGATTTTCGTTGTTTTGAGATGAAAATTTTTTATTTTTGTAAAAAGGGCTAAACAAAAGATGTTCCATACGGTCTAAAATGATCGAATCCATGAAAAAAGGATAGTATATTAATTCGTTTTTGTTTTTTAATAGATACTCAGCTGAGTTCTCTACACTGATGCAAATGAGACAAAAAATAATAAATCGGAGCAGACTGGAACCGAACCATGGACGTTGAAATAAATGAAATGGTTAAAATCGTATAAGAGCTCCCTCATGTTACCCAAAAATCATGCATAAGTCACGCTTATGAAATTCATGTGTTGTTCATAAGTTATAGATAAAAGATAGATTAACAACAAAAGCTCAAAGTATAGTGGCTGTGATAGCGAATGTTTGAAGAAAAAAATAAACATGACAAGAAAGTTATTTTGTTAAGCATTCTCCAAAGCAGAGGAAATCCCTCTTCAGACCAATCAGGGGAAATGTAGGTAATGTCGGCCTACATGTCCCTAATTTGGGCCCATCGCTATCTATCTATTTATCAATTTTATCTAGATGAACGCGTCAGTAGGACGGTACTAATGGATATTTTTGGTCGCTATTGAAAATTTAGTCGATTGCTAAATTTATGTATGGGCCCAAATTAGGGACATGTAGGCCGACATTACCTACATTTCCCATATTTTTAATGTTTTCAGTAGATAACTGCCCAATAAATCTACAAATAGATTTTTAGTAAACTGGCAATGTGTTTTTTGTTTGTTTAATTTATTTCTTGATTTGTTTTCCGTCAATCTTGTTTTCCGTGCTGAGCATCAATATTACCGACGCCTGGGAGGCAGCTCCCACACCTGGAACCTACCTATCGACCCATCAACTCATGAACCGGAGACCAACGAAGAAGAAGAAAGTCGATGAAGAGAATCGATCAATGCAGAAAGCACCTTTTGAAATGTTTATCTAGAATTGACTGCTTTCATGGCAACACTGTATCTTGCACTTATGACATAGTAGCCTGGATTTCTTGCCCTAATGTGCGCGGTATACAAACCAATGCACAGTGGTCCAGAATGCAGATTTAGGTGGAATGATATGTTTTGAGCCTGAAATTGAAACTTTAGACTAAAAGTCCCTTCTACAAAGTTGTTCCTTATAGTTAGGCCCTCATTTTTATGACAATGAATTCTAGGGTGGTTCCTGTTATCATTTAAATCAAAAATCTAACTTTTTTGTTTGAATAAATTAAGGTATACATTCTTGGGCAAAGTTATAGCTGAGCTAATTTCAAGCAACTTTGTTGAAAACAACTTTTTTGTATCTCTTAAATTGGCCGATTTAGAGCTATTTTCTTGAATTGAGTTAGAGTGACTCTTAAAAAAACAGTTTTTTTGCTCTATTTTTCTTATTTCGAATTTCTCAGCAAAGGTGTTTTCAGAAAACTTTTAGATCTTAAGAAGGCGCAATTTTTTGCTGCACAAAGCTTGTCAATATCTTTCGCCGATCAAGAGTTATTGACGTTTGTATACTAAAAATATACACTTTTCAAATGTTAATATCTCTGGTTGGGGCAAACAAAAAAAAAAGTTTTTTTGCAGCATTTGAAAGGGCGTATGTTATTCTTCATAATATGAAAAAATTGGAGGTATGTTATTTTTTAAACTCGTATAAAATCAATTTGAATTTATTCATATTTTTTACTATATTTGAGCATATCTTTTTTATTAGAAGAGATAGAGGCAACAAATTCGGCTATAAAACATTCGTCTTAAAGAGTTTTAAAAGTCTCTAGAAGATGACTTTCATGATAAATTTCAAATAAAAATCAGAGTCAATAACTCTTGATCGGCGAAAGATATTGACAAGCTTCGTGCAGCAAAAAATTGCGCCTTCTTAAGATCTAAAAGTTATCTAAAGACACCTCTGCTGAGAAATTCGAAATAAGAAAAATAGAGCAAAAAACCTGTTTTTTTAAGAGCCACCCTAACTCAATTCAAGAAAATAGCTCTAAATCAGCCAATTTAAGAGATACAAAAAAATTGTTTTCAACGAAGTTGCTTAAAATTAGCTCAGCTATAACTTTGCCGAAGAATGTATACCTTAATTTATTCAAACAAAAAAGTTAGATATTTGATTTAAATGATAATAAGAACCACCCTAGAATTCATTGTCATAAAAATGAGGGCCTAACTACAAGGAACAACTTTGTAGAAGAGACTTTTAGTCTAAAGTTTCAATTTCAGGCTCAAAACATATCATTCCACCTAAATCTGCATTCTGTACCACTGTGCAATGTTACAGTGGTCTAGGTATGCAATCTCGCGGAACGAAATTAATAATTGCAAAACGAGTCATTTTAGTGATTGTGTATCTTGGATAATGTATTTGGAATAAAAAACCGCCATCTTTTGGTACAACAAAATATTAACAAAACTTGTACTAAACTGCTTTTCAAAATGTAACTTTTTAATAATTCAATTTGAAGAGTGTCTTCTAAAAAGTTGTTTATTAGTCAAAAATTATAAAACTCTTACTAAGACGGCAAAATCACAGCGGTCTTGGTTTTCAAGATGTATGAATTATTAAAAGATACATTTTCAATACCAGTTTCGTACAAGTTTAGTACAATTATTTTTTGACCAAAATATGGTGCCTTTCATTACTAAAAAAAATTGTGGTTTTGTGTACAAGACGGTCGTGCAGGGTTGACGTAGACTACGTTAAGCTGTGTAGTGAAATTCTCTTGCCTTTTTTCTGGATATTGATTTAAAATACAGTAGAAGTAACCTATGGTGTCCTATGTACATATTTTGGATTTCCTACTTAGTAAAACTTGGTTAAATTCAGGACCTCATAAAAATGCGAATACATATTTTATTTCATTTGGTTCCTAAATTACAATCAGATATTAGTAAGGCTTTCTTCATGTGATTCATTGAAGCGTCCAACAATGATGGCTGATGGCTGATATTCCCTATCACCTCAAGATTTCTAGGACATAAATCTTGGACGGTTGTGACATCACTCATGAAATTGAAACTCCTTGTGTACTGGACTGCAACAAACGTGAAGTTCCAGTTTCTTTGTTATAAGTTTTGTGAGAGCTGATATCTGTACCCTTGAAATTTTTCTATGGTAATGAGATTGATCCTCAGCGATTTAACTTCAAAACGCTAAAAATAAATGCACACACAAAAACGGAGTGCACAATTTTGCATCAATGTTATGCAACATTTCATAGTTGATCGAGATGATATCAATTAGCCATCAATCCCTCCAATAAGTTTTCGGTACATCTTTTATCTACCGATTGAACAAATAAAAAAATACTAAGGCTGTGTTCCATTTGGAAAATTTTCACTTAGATTTGACACTTCGAAAATAAGTTAAGATGTTCGAAAATCCCTCTGTTGTACATCGGCCGATTTTCGAGAAAGCGTCTGTCAAATTGATTCCTTGTCTGTCAGAATTAAGTCTGCTGGAATATCAGGTTTATTTGAAAACTTTCCATCTGTCAAATTTAAGTTTAAATTCACCAAATGGAACACAGCCTTAATAGCTTGAGCACAGAATCATTTCTTGTTGTGTTTGTCGTATTAGATGCTAGATAAAAACTTCTTTTATCTATATGTGGATTCAAGGAGAAATTCGACGAAGAGAATCTTGTCAGTGTTACTTAGGACCTAATGCAATGTTCAGCTTGAATTGTTTCGCTTTGCTATAGCAATGTAAACAGAAAATCGATGAAGAGAATCGAACATTACAAGTAGGCCCTTTTGAACACTCACTGTCCAATTTCACAACCTAGCACTGAAAAAAACTCGACGGTACCTCTATTTTTGCTAAGAGACAAGCATTGCAAGTCCCTCCTACTTGAAGAATTATGCAAGAAAAATTGGGGTTGTATAAACCGTTCTTTAGCATAATTTTCCAAGTAGCAGGGACTTTCATAGCTAATCTAAAAACATAAATAGAGGTACCGTTTAATAATTTATCACATTTATCCTTTTTATCACCACAGAAACACCCCGTTCCCGTTTTCTTATGCAAAATAATGAATGTGCGTTCACAAAACGCACGAAATCTTAAAAAAAACCATATTAAGTTTTTTTTTTTTTCAATTCAATCAATAGATTAGAGATGTACCGAGAATTAAATGGAGGGATTTCAAGCTAAAATGTTCTGATCGCGAAATATTGACTATCAATACCGAAATTTCGCATAAATGTCCAACCCATTTTGTGTGGTGTGTGCTGCTGTCTTTCAGTGTTGCCCAATGATTAGGGAACTTTCATAAATAACGTAGTAGTTGAGGGAGGAGAGGGGTTTCAGAAGTGGGCCATATATTAGGTGTATTGCAAACACGCTCCGAGAGGGAAGGGGGGTTAAATGGTCAAAAATATACGTAATTTATGGATGGCCCTAATTTTACTTCCAAGGCTGTGTCGCAATGGGTGAGTTGAATTTAACTCGTGGTTAAAAGTGACAGATGAGTTATCTAATAACGCTGCTATACGAGCGTGGTTATTTCGGACCGACTAGAAGTTAAATTTTGGTAACCGTGGCTGAGTTCTGTTTGAAAACTGATCAATTTCCGGCATTTTCGAACATTGAAATTAACTTACAAATTGTCACGTTTAACCACGAGTTAAATGTAACTCGGCAATTGGTACACAGCCCAAGAAGTATTTCTCGATTACTTTTTCGAAGGAACGTATCAGCTTTTGTAAACAACGCGTCGATTTGGTGTAACTGGTAGCTCGCCCACGCATGCTAGTACTAGGGAAAATTTTCCCAAACTGTTAAGCGGTGTTAGTATGTGGGGCGAGCTATTAGTTATGCCAAACCGACGATAAAATGCGTTGTTTACAAAAGCTGATATGTCCTTCCGAAAAGTAATCGAGATTTGTAGTTATCATTCAGGCAAGGAGCGCTTGCGCCATCGAGGCGACGCCGCTACCAGCAGCCAATGATCTCGACGGGAACGACGCGCAAAGTTCGCGGTGCAAAACTCAAACTCTGCGCGCTTGACAGGAACCGCCTTTCTACTGCTTCTGCTGATGCTGCTACTGCTGCTGCTGCTGCTACTGCTGCTGCTGCTACCTGCTTACCCGCCGTCCGAAGCGAAAATGAGCTGAATCACATTAGCAGCGCTGTTTAATAACTTGTCTGATTCAAGCAGCACGATGTGCAACCAAATTGTACTTAATTATGAGGACTGGGTTTGGGGAGAACGTTTATTTCAAGAAAACAGTGATAACATTATCACTATTTATTTTTCCATTTTTAAAACAGTTTTTTTTTTATGAAAAATTGAAAAAAAAACGTTTATTGCAACAGCTTACGAAAGGAATTTCCTATCGATTGGTGTATTCGGATTTTAATTTCATCTATAAATGACAAAGCTTATAGCTTTCAAAAAATTACACCTTTTCGTGACGGTCGCAATTTTAGATTTTCGATTTACCCCCAGTACCTTCCCGTAAGACGTAGTCTACGTCAAAATTGTCCAAAATAAAGAATCACTTTCGCGTCAATTTGTTTTAGAGTTATTAATTTCGCTAGATTGCATTCCTAAAACAATGCACAATGTTGCCTGGTGAGCAGTTGTCATAAGAATATAATCTTCCTAGTTAATTAAAGGGTGTCCCACATCAAATTTAATCACAGAAAAAACCCTGTAAAAATTACTTATTGAGAATTTTCTCTTGAAAATTTGGGAAGAAGTAGTTTAGAGTGTATTGTTTACACTGTATTTTTAACGCTGTCAATTTTTAGAAAGTAGGAAAAAATGGCGTCACCCGAAAAGCAACACCGCGAATTGATTTTACGCCAGCACATGGAAAGTCCTCAACTCTACCATTGGGACATCGGCAAACAACTAGGAATCGTGCAGTCAACGGTGAATCGTGTGATTAAACGTTACTACGAAACTCTGAGCATCGAACGGAAGGAGAAATGCGGTTAGAATTGATGTTCTATTAGTGATCAGGATCACAAGCGTGTCGTGAAAGCATTTAAGCGGAATCCCGGTTAGGGATGTGGCCAAATAGTTGAATCTGTCCAAGTCTTTCGTTCAGAGTGCCATGGACCGAGAGGGACTGCATACGTACAAAGTGCAGAAGGCTCCAAATCGTGACGAACGGTGAAATACGGTGGGAAAGTCACGGGCCCGAAAACTGTACACCCAGATGCTGACGAAGCCTCATTGTCTCATCATGGATGACGAGACTTACGTCAAGGCGGACTTCCGGGGCTACTGTTCTTCACCGCCTAGCACAAGTTTGATGTTCCGGAAAAAGTAAGGAAGCAGAAACTTTCAAAGCTTTCCAAGAAATACATGATTTGGCAAGCGATCTGCTCATTTGGCAAACGGAGTGCGCCGTTCGTAACTACTGGGACTGTGAACGGGTAGATCTACCTCAAGGAGTGTCTACAAAAGCGTCTGCTTCCTCTGTTGAAACAACTCGAGGGCCCTACGGTCTGCTGGCCAGATGTAGTTTCGTGTCACTGTTTAAATGTTGTCCTGGAGTTGTACGAAGCCAACGGGGTCACTTTCGTACCCAAGGACATGAATCTCCCCCAACGTACCGGAACTAAGACCCATCGAAGAATACTGGGTTATTATAAAGCAGGCACTACGGAAGCATCCTAGGGAGGTAAAATCAGAGGAAGACATGAAGAAAAAATGGGTTTCCATACAGAAGAAGCTGCAGCCAGATGTTCTACAGAACCTAATGAGTGGAGTTAAGCGTGTTGAAGTTGAATGAAATAAATATTCCAAAAGCTTATTAATGGATTATATTTTATTGTCTGACAGTTATAAAAGGATCGGTCAACTAGGTAATTTTCTACAGCATTTTTTTTTCTGTGATGCAATTCGATGTGGGACACCCTTTAATAACGAATTATCCTGACGTTCAATTAAAATGCAGTCTTCTGCAAAGTTGCATCTGAGAGAATTTCACATGTGAGCAGATAGGAAACTTGTTTGCAGAGCATTACAGCTTAGCCGATGAGTTCACTTTTCCCATAGTTGTTTCCATATTAACTTCAAATGACCAGTGCAGTATGAATTCACATATAAATGAGCTAAAATTTTGGGAAATTTACCAGGACCTGATTTGAAATCAATTAAGCTTGGTGGAGCAAAATCGATATTTTGAACTACTCTAATATATACACACATTTTCTCTTATATAAATGTTGATACATATTTATTTATCGTTAAGGGAAAATTGATTCAATAATTCTTATTATTTTATGGTTTAGAAGAGTTTTTACAAATAACAGTCATAAGTATAACAATTTGATTATTCCGTAATAATTTTTATCGTAAAAATAATGGGGAATCAATTTCCCGATTTCGTCAGTCTAAAATAAAGAAAGGGTTGACAAAATCTGAAAAAAAATAATGTATGAAATATTTAGCAACACTGGGCAAAATTAATAAATTCGTATTTAGGTTTCTCGCCTATGTTTCTCATAAATACACTCCACAATGTAAATTGTAGCTATCTTTGTTCCGGAGATATTGATAAAAGAAAGTAGTGCTTACTTGAAAATTGCGAAAAATTTAAAATGCTCCCTGGACCAAGGGGTGCTTTGATCGTCCAAAAAAATTGGCTTATTAAAAGTTAGACTAAAATAAACATCTCCTCCACGTTTGATTCAAATCGTAATCACACTTTTGTATGTTTTCTCGGTCACTTGGCGCGGAATAACTCATATTTGGTTTCCATAGGATCAGGAAGTGTTTTAAAGTTGTGTAACAGTTTTCGAGGTTATACTTTTCTAAAATATCTAAAGTAAGCAACATTATTTAAAATACCGAAAACTTGATTTATAGCTGAAATCTTACATTCAAAAACCGTAGATGAAAAGTATGTACGAGGATCAAACCATTATTTCTGGTTTTAGTTATTTTTAAATTAATTTTTCTCCGACCTCCCCTCGTCAGATTCGAATGTGCAGTGACAAAAGTAAAAATGCACATTTGTTTCGGCCTTATCGTCATTTTTATCACCATCCAATAACTGTAATCATACACTTATAGCAATGCACGATTGCATTAATGCCAATTCATCGCTTGGTATGCAATAAGGTTCAGATTTACGACCGAGCAATTCCTGAACGATGACACAATCATGATTAACAGTTAACGTTTTATCCAATAATTAACCATCCATCGATAATAAATAACGAAACAAATGAACCCACCATGACAAGATAACAAAAGGTTATCTGATCCCCTCGTCCAACCTACTATTGCACCCTTTAACAATTGATTGCATTGTTATCACTGCATCACTGCAAGAGCCGAGGGATTTACGAAGGAATTGAGCAAACTGTTTCCGTAAATTGGAATTGGCTAACTGGCGTGCCTTGAACATTCTGCCAATTCACGCATGCAAATTGCGTGCCCAGAGTATAATGAACGGGAGATGCTGAGCTGAAATATAAGATTTTTCGGTGCTGACTTTTTGAGATAAAAGAAGGCTCTGAAAAATAATTTCATGGCTCATTTCTTCTTCAGTTCCAATTACTAATTTGTGCATTTTGTAGTTCTTCCGAAGGGATATGCCTTAAACACTACATGTAGGTACGAAACAAAAGCAGAACACGAAAGATGGATGCTGCAAACGCTGA
The DNA here is from genome assembly GCF_037179485.1 of Ochlerotatus camptorhynchus. Classification (NCBI taxonomy): domain Eukaryota; kingdom Metazoa; phylum Arthropoda; class Insecta; order Diptera; family Culicidae; genus Ochlerotatus; species Ochlerotatus camptorhynchus. The sequence goes on along the minus strand of NW_027040931.1, from coordinate 583,392 downwards.
TGAATGGTTTCAGTTACATCATATGTGTACACCAACATGTATTTGGATTTCTAAAGATTACGACTCTAACGATCAAAGTCGTGTGAAAGTGGCACTGAAAATTTGCTTCATTATGCTGTGGCCGCTCGAGCAAGATTGGAAGACTTATCATGCTTCTTGGCTTCCAGTGGATTTATGTCATTGGCGTCGTAAGACGCAAGTAGCTTCAAGGGGTTGAATCAGCAACAGCAACATAGCCTAACCATAGCCTAACAAAACAAATACCCACAGAATAAAGTTTGATTGACATCTTGAGTCATAATGCGTGGCACAATTATTATCTGGTGCTAGAATGCGAAAACCCACCGGCATGGGCACCAGCATCAGCGTATGGCTACTGTATCGTTTGGATTTGTTTCTCTTACACTCCCACCCCCTCGTCGAAACCAAAATCCGAAACGGAATGGCGGAAGTCCGCTCTTTTTGCTTGCTTTTGTGCTGCTGAACTGCCAAACTCGGATGAATAATTTAAAGTGCTATTCGACTAATAACCAACCATTTTCGCTAATGATCACCACCGACTTCGAATGCGATGGTGAGATACAGCGCAAGGCAGCACATTTTGCAGACCTATAAACTGGGGATGGAGGGACCTTCTTCGTTGCTGTTTCTTATGGACGAGCGATGAAGTGAGCAATCTGTTGGAAGAGAATCTATGATGATCATACGAAGGTAGCGGCTGTCCATGACTGAGTCTGTGAGATGTTTTGCTGTGTTTGTGTGAAGTTCCTACAACAATCTTACAGTGTATAACCAGCGAACCATGTCATGATCATGGTAATTTTGAGTATCCTATTGAAAAGCTCTTATTAAATTGTGCAGATGGGAGCTTCAAGGGGTGGCCCGAGTTTAAACGGATCGCAGAATGTGAACAAATTGGATTATTTTTACTTTTCATGTGTCTAAAACCTCATGTGCGTGAAGCTTGTGTGAGTCATGTTTATGTGTATGGCGTTAACAGCAGACCAAATCATTAAAATGGCTTGCAAAAGAGGTGCAAACCAGAAGAAAGACAAAAATGCCGATTGAAAACGAGATTTATAAATTTTGAGCATGAGTTATCCAGTTCAAAGCAGTATTTTTTGCAGTGAGCACGCAACTGCTGTCTCATTAAGGTGCAATTTACTTTGATGGGTTATCGAAAAATTCAAAGCAACAACCAACCGCGAAATGTAAGATTCTATTGCAGGTTTGCATAAAAAGTATGCCGAATTTGCAATCTATCACCGCATGAACAGATTATGTAATATGGTCACAGGCCTGTTACGGTGGTTACTCATGGTTACTTCACGAAGAACCATTTATTTATTTTTTTTTTCAATCAATACTAATTGGGCGCTGAAACGATTGTGGCACAAATGGTGATGAGAAGGGAGTCAAAAGGTCGAATGAACACAAGGTCAAATGGTGCGAAAGGGGACAAAAGGTATAATGCGGAGAAGGGGGTTAAAAAGTCCAATGGACAAATGGTCGAATGAACAAATGGTCGAATCGACAAAAGGTTGAATGGAAAAAGGTCGAATGAACATAAAGTCGAATGCACATAAGGTCGAATGGTTCAAACAGGGACAAAAGGTTGAATGGTCCAAAATAGGAATAGTCTAAACGTCGAATTAAGAGATACATGGTCGAATGGACAAAAGGTTGAATAATAAGAAGGGGGTCAAAAGGTCGAATGGAAAGATGGACAAAAGGTCGAATGACACAATGAGGAAATAGAATATATATATATTCTATAAAATTACTCACTATAAATTTCATGCATTGTTTCTTCTCATTGTAGACAGCGAATAACGAATAGCGAGCAAGGGCGCTATAACCTAGGCGAATACAGCATTCCCTCCGTATAGGTTACGTCCGCACACCGCTCTCTGTTGCCCTTCGACTGAGGTCGGCTGGATCGATTGAGGGATGGCAGTGGGATGGTGTGGGTGTGTACGCTCGAACACCAGGGGTAAATACCTGTGTTCCATCCCAGGAGATCGGACAACCAAGGAGTGTACATTAACTTTCTTAGCTCTGTCACTCCCAACGATTTATATAGCCTATTTTCAAATCCTGCATACGGAGCGGTTGGTACGGTATGTCCCCGCTCTTTGATTACCTGTGGATTAAATGTTAACCACTGTCTATACTTATTAAGTAGACATGGTAAACATTCACTTCCACAAAAATTAACTAAACGCTACACAGTAGACCTGGCCGCTTTATTGTTTGTTTCACATCCTTGATGTGCAGCAGGCATTAATAATGACAAGAAAATGATAGATGTATTTCTATCATTTCCAGGATTCTTTCAAGTACTGGCTGTGTATGTGCATACTATACTAGACTAGACTACTAGATAGAGGAGGAGGGGGAGTTTGGTAAAGAGAGATGATAAAACCGATTTGTACCTTACTTAAAAGTTGTCCTAGCTCGCTATCTACTCTCTATATGCAATTTTCACACTGCCGTACTCTAAACGGAACTATCAATTCTATACTTTCATCTCCTCCTCATATATCGTATAAAAATGACCACTTAAGTCTGTTATTCGAAATTAGCATCTTCAACTATGTAAATCGTTGACTTCACGCAGAAGTAATACTAAACATATAGTCAAAGTTGTAAAAAACGTTAAATATTGCCAAAACATGACTAAAATAGGAGCAAGGCCAATATAGGAGCGTTTCTCCTATTAAGATCCCATTATCATTATTTTTCTGTCTTTTCAGCTCTGTTTGTTCTTTCTTATAACCTCTGGTTGAATCCATCGGTTAAATATTTGTATTGGATGTACTTTATAATGTTGTTTTTTTTTATTACAAGTTGATGTTGAATCGATTGGTTTACAAGTTTATTGCAGATTGTATTTTTATTTTGCCATCCCCATCCGTACTTACACTGACATTGAAAAGCTGGGATTGCAATATCAATATATTTTATTCCTTTCTTCCCTGCTTACTCTTTTATAAAACCAAAAAATCTATCAATTCAGATGATTAGTCATTTAATATTCAACGTAAAACTTAAGACTGTCAAGAAATTTCCGACATTTTCCATCTATGTGCTTCCCATAAAAATGTACCGCCCTTCAACCGTTCGTCCTCCTCATCATTCGGCCGTTTGACCATTCGAACTTTTGTCCCCCTTCTCACCATTTGACCTTTTGTCCATTCGAACTTTTGTACTTTATACATTTTAGTTATTCGATGTTTTGTCCAGTCGTCCTTTTTATTTATGCCCTATTTGAATTGTTCAACCTTTTGTTCTTGTTTCAATAATTTTATCTTAGGTCCTTATTGGTCGGTTGCTTACCAGAGAACCAGTAAGGTCCAGTTCTAAAATAAAATAATCGTTTATTCAAAGAAATTTTCCTTTATTACATTACAGTGTTCCATAATTCGTACATGTGAAAAAGGGATGAGTGTTGGAGTGAGACGACTGGAATGACGCAAAAATTCTCATCCTAGCATTATCGACAATATCGAAAGTATTTCTTTATAGTCGCCCAGCTGGTCTCATTCGAAACATTCACTGCTGCGCGGACGGCCTCGGACCTATAGGGAAGGTGTAGATAGAGGGCAAGAGACTGCTGTAGTTCCAGTGCAGTGGAGAGTGGCTCAACATATGGGTCGTTTAGAATTGCATAGTTGCATTCTTTTTACCGGGGCGTTGGCTTCGGTCCTCAGTGTTTGGTTTGTTTTTATTACTTATTTTGTTTATGGGTTTTGAAGCAGAGATTAGGATACTACAAATTCGACCTTTTGTCCTCCTTGTCATTATTCGGCCTTTAGTCTATTCGGCCATTTGCGCCCCTTTTTATCATTCTATATTTTGTCCCCCTTCTCATCATTTGACCTTTTTTCCATTTGAACTTTTGTACCTTCGACCTTTTGACATTAGACGTTTTATTATTCTTCCTTTTGTCTTTTGACCTTATTTCATACAGTCTGGAGGGGTTAAGGACAAAATATCGAAAATAGAAGGTCGAAAGGGACAATAAGTCTAGAGGAACAAAAGGTCGAAAGGACAATAGAACGAACAGACAAAGAGTAAAAAGTACAAAAAGTCCAAAGGACAAAAGGCCGAAAATCACAATAAGTCTAAAGAGACAAAGGGTCGAAAGGACAAAAGGTAGAAAGGATAAACAGTCGGAAGACCAAAAGCGGTTGTAAATAATCTGAAACTGATTTGTCATGACCTCAAACATATTCTCAAAAATAACACATGATGTTAAACAATTTCCCGTTCTATGACAGCTGCTCGTTTTTTTTTTAATTTGGTTTTCATTTTTATAATATAAATTACTATCTATTCAATGTACTCTTCTTAGGAAGCTTAATGATGAGAATTTTTTAATACTCTGAAAGAAATTTTCAAAAAATGTAAACTTCGCACTTATGAAAATTTGTGAGTTTTAGGATTTGAAAAAAAAAATGGCGAGCTATCAAAATCTTATATTTTTATAAGATTTTTCCATTTTTTATACATGATCAATTCTTTCGAAAAATTTCGAAAAACTAAGATTAAATTTCAGAATCTCATAATATTCAGAGGTTTTTGCTTCTTTTGTACGTGAAGAGTGCTTTAATGTGTTAAATCTCAATCAATTTACTATTCTTTTAATTCTTAAAAAAAATCAGTTTTGTGCTTTAGACCCTTTGTCCTTTGGACCTTTAGTCTTTTGATCTTTTGTTTTTTAACCCTTTGTCATAGAGTCGTGGAGATATATTGCTACGCTCCTCGTGAAAGTCTCTTTAATAAAGAAACCTTACCTTACCTATCCCAACCTTGCTATGCCCCTCGTGATAAAACCAAACTCTTCCCGGATAATGATAAAATTACAATAAAATATCAACAAATACAATAGATTCTATTGTTTACAATTAAACTTATTGTAATTCTATTGTATTGGTTAAATAATCAAATAGTCACCACAATAGGTTTACAACAATGAAATCAAAATTTTGCACTATTAAAAATACAATAAAATTTATTGCAATAAAATCAAATTTGTTCGAGAAAAAATTGATTTTTTTTTTGTTGTTTACTTTAACAAATAACCGCCCTTTTCTATTGTAAATGTTCTTTATAATAAAGAAAGAAAAAAAAATATTGTAAATGTCTTATTAACAATAGATTATATTGTACATAACTATTGTATTTCAATTATTTTTTCAATAACATGTATTGTTGCTACAATAGGTTTTTATTTATTTGTCGTCAATCAGATGTAGACCATTTTTTACAAGTTACAAGTCATGTGTTAAAATTACGAATAGAATTAAAGTACTGCTTTAATCTGGTTTTTGTCATTATAAAATCAATAGCTTCACTATGTTTATTGTAAGCAGTCATAATTTGATTTAGTGGACCAAATTTGGTATAATTTGTGCGATAGTGATTTGTAGTAAATATATTTCGAGTTCGCAGTTGCCGAGAGGGTATGTAAAAATTAAGCTTTGATAACAGTTCTACTGAGTCAATTCGATGCGATACTATATCGTTCACAAACGAAACCATTGCAAATTCACGACGCGCTTTCAATGTTTGAATGTTGATGAGCATGCAGCGTGCTTCATAAGATGGAAGAGGAAATCTTGTCCAACCTAATTTACGAAGAGCAAATAGTAAGAATTGCTTTTGCACTGATTCTAATCGTTCCTCAAGCGTGAATGAAAAAGGTGACCAAACTATGCTGCAATATTCAAGTATTGATCTTACATATGAAATGTACAGTGATTTTATTGTATACGGGTCATGAAAATTGTAACTGAATCGTTTGATAAAGCCAAGCATATTATTTGCTTTGTTGATAACTGTATTATAATAATCATTGAATGCTAGTTTTGAATCAATTATAACTCCTAAATCCCTAACTCGTTCACACTTTTCTACTGCCTGATTTCCTAATACAATTGTATTTTCTGGTTTGTTTCTTTTTCTACTAATAGCTGGTAGAGCGCTACTTCGTCGTAATCGCCCATTTCCGTTCTATCGATCAGAAAAGATCAATAATAGCAATGATTTCACCGTGCACAAATCAATAATAGATTTGTTCCGATGCGTTAGTTCATTAGCTACAACATAAATCCTGTTAGAGCGCATTGTATGAATATTTACGCTCATTGTTCTCAAAACAAAAGAAGCGTTCCTAGCGAATCCCCTTTTTCTACGTTTATCCGTAGGACGAAGAAAATCTAATGGCGTTTCAATGCGTTAGGACGGAATTGAAACTCATAGAACGAATTTAGAATCAAGAAGCAGTATTAGATTTTGAACAATATCTCAACAATTTGTGACTCTTTATCAAACCCAACGGTACGTATGGAAAGGTGAATAAATTTGCAAGTCATCTTTGACAGAAATATTACATTTTTTGTTTAAACTCGTTCAGAAAAGAGAGGTAAAGCGCGGGTTGTGCTTAGTAGGACGGAAATTAGATCGAAAACCCTATTCATTTACATTTTTGAACGTTTAGTTGCAGGAGGCTTTTGTTACACCAAACATAGAATAAGTTTATTTCAATCTGGTATGTCTGTATATCTTCTTTATTTCTTATTTCTAGAAAGAGCTTCATGTCATCCGCATAGATTAAAACTTTTATGTTTTTAAGAATAAAGGAGATGTCGTTTACAAATAAAATAAACAAAAGAAGGCCTAGATGCGAGCCTTGGGGGACTCCAGAAGTAACAGTAATAGGGTTTGATTTTTCACCTTTGAATCTAACTATTTGTTGGCGATTAGTTAAATATGACTCAAGCCATTTGAGAAGTCCAGGTTCAATTCCTATTTTTTGTAATTTGAAAAGAAGCATGGGTATATCAATACGATCATCGTTTCCATTATCCATTGCAACCAAAGAATAGTTGAAGAATTCAAGTAAATTTGTATTAGTTGATCGTCCTTTGAAGAAACCATGTTGCATGTTAGTGATTCTGTTTTTGATCTGATTGAATAGTTTTTCATTGACGATCGCTTCAAAAAGCTTTGGGATACAGGAAATAATAGCAATTCCTAGGTAATTTTGTGTGTCAGATTTTTTGCCACTTTTGAAAATAGGCACTAGAAAAGAGCTTTTCCATGTTTTTGGGAAGATTCTAGAATCTAGTGACATATCATAAAGCCAGAATAATGGAGCTGTAAGTTCCAGTGCCAGACTCTTCATAAATACTGGTGGAATTCCGTCTGGTCCAGAGCCTTTGGAAGCATCCAAATTGTTCAAAGTTGCCATAATATCCGGCACATTAACTTGATTAACATGTATATCACTAATACATTCTGGGATGAATTCAAAATAATCACGATCACGATAATCTTCTGAAAAAGAGGTGTAAGTTTTTTGGAAGGAAGTAGTATATAGATTGCAGATATCAGCTGCGTTGTCCCAACCGTTTCATTAAAATGCATTTTTGATGGAAAATTAACTTAGTTTTAACGTAATTGAAGAATTTGTTTTGGACTAGGTTTTATTCCGAGTTCGGTTCTTGAATTGTACTCCTCAAATGCAATATCAATTGTCATATATAATTCATCGCAATTACGCAAATAGTTTGCCAAATTTTCATTGGTGTCTTGCTTTTTATAAGCCTTATGTGCCTTTTGCTTTCGATTTTATAATTTGACTGTTATACCAAACAGGATGTTTTGAGTTACTTTGACGATTTCTTCTTTTTAATGGAACTTCTTCAAATATTATTTCAAATATTATTTTGCAGAAGACGTCAACAGCAGTTTCAACATTTTCTTCATTCCTAAAAATCGTTTGCCAATTTATGTTACTTAATCAAAATTTAATATTTTCGTAATTTGCAGAATGATAATTAAAAACCTCTTCATACTCACAATCGTAGGGTCTTTTATATTCATGCACAAATAACTGTGCATTTATTGCATTGTAACAATAGGTTTTATTGTTTTTGTATGGTAACTTTTTATTTGGGTTGCAACAAACACCACAAATTAAAAAAAACCATATTGGTTCTAGCAAGCTAAATTTACATGAGAAAACGTAACCCATACATTTACCAATATGTTTTGCATGTGAGTGTATTAAGATTAGTTGGTCGATTTTCATTCGGAGCCTCATAACACAGAACAGAAGTGAAAGTGTGATCGAATCAGTGTATCAAAAGTGGTCACAATTTGTTCACCAAGCGATACTTGTGGATGCGCTTCCCACAGGTTTTCTATGGACACTCACACCATCAAAGCATGCTGCCCACATAAACTGCACTGCACGCCTTCTACCGCTAGGTGCGCTAGTGCTCACACAAATATTATGGAGCCACTTTTGGATCTGAAGTTCCACTTCTGTTTTGTGCTCATAGTCTAGTCAGTGAAGGCACGCTTTTAACAAGCCGGATGCGGATGGTTCGATTTTCGATCCGGTCGGGTTGGAAATTGCCTCGACTTCCCTGGGCATAGAGTATCGAGAGCCACACAATATACAAATTCATGCATTGGTATTGGTATCGAAAGCTCTCAATTAATAACTGTGCATGAGCAGCGGCGCTCTACCTCTCATCCCAGCAGGCCTGGGTTCAATCCCAGTCGGCGCCGCCGGGATGTTCTGAGGCATAACATCTCTGATCTCGCTTTCCTTTGGAAGGGAAGTAAAGCCGTTGGTCCCCAGTTCATGAGTTGATGAGTCGAAAGGTAGGGTGCAGGTGTGAGAGCTGTGCCTCCCTGGCGTCGGTAGCATTGGTGCTCAGCACGGAAAACAAGATCGACAGAAAACAAATCAAGGAAAAAAAACTGTGCATGTGCAATTAGAACACTAAGATGAGAGCACACAGCAAGCTAATATGCGATAAACAATCAGTTTGAAATGCGAATAAGAAGAAGAATAAGGTGATAGATTTTCATACGACTTTTTTGTAGAGAGCTTCAGATAAGTTTAATTATTTTGCAGGAAATTTATTAATAATCTGAGAAATTCAAGGTAGTCCATTAAAAAAATAGGAAAGTTCAAAGCTCTTAAGATTGAATCCTGATGAATGTGGGCGTCTTAGTGGAATACCTGTATAATGAGAGAGAGAAGGATTAGTATTTTCCATTTAATTCCACTACTTTATTTGCTTATCCTTGACAGATACGCGTATTTCGTCTACAATGTGCAGACTTCTTCAGTGTCTTGTACTAATACTCGAGTATTAGTACAAGACACTGAAGAAGTCTGCACATTGTAGACGAAATACGCGTATCTGTCAAGGATAAGCAAATAAAGTAGTGGAATTAAATGGAAAATACTAATCTTTCTCTCTCTCTTAAGATTACTTCCGAATACTTCAGTGATGTCCCAAGAACTATACGGAGTTGTTCAGAGAACTTCCAAAAACTCCAGAAAAGTTTCAAATTCTACAAGAGAGTCCAGAATTTTGGGGCAGATTAATGATCTTTAAGGGTAGGTTCCGAGTACTTACAGCAATTTTCGTGAACTTTACAAGACCATCAAGAAACTTTAAAAAAAAACCTCCGGTAAGTTTAATAATGTTATGGAAATTTTACAGAGCTTCAGGAAAGTTCTAATAATTTCATGACAGTTACATGAACATCTAGAACATTGCGGAAACTTGAGGGAAGTTCTAAATCCATGGTACATGTCAGAGAACTTCAGAACAGTTCCATTAACTTCAGGAATATTGCAGGAAATGTATGTAAATTCAGAAAAATTTAGGGAATTCCAGAAAACAAATCTGGAAAGTTCTGAGCTCTTTCGATTAATTCTGAATACTTCAGTGATGTTCCAAGAACATTACGGAATATCTACAGTGTTCAGAGAACTTCTAAAAACTCCATGAAAGTTCAGATCATTGAGGATGATTGAAGATCTTTAAGGGTAAGTTCCGAGAGCTTCAGTACAATGAACTACAATAAATTTTAGTGAACTTAGATCAAAATCAGTGAACAGAAACTTCAAGGAACTGTACAAGACCTTCAAGAAGCTTCAAAAACATCCGGTAAGTTCAAAGATTTTTAGGATTTTTTACAAATCTTCGAAAAAGTACTGAGAATTTCATGAACATCCGGAAAATTGTGAAAACATGAGTCCATGGTACATAATAGAGAACGTCAGGACAAATCCATTAATATCAGGAAATTTGCAGGTAATATATTGAAATTGTGATAAATTCAGTCGATTCTAGAAAAAAATCTGGAAGTTATTAGCTCTTTAGATCAATTTCAAATACTTCAACGTTGCTCCAATAACTTAACGGAATACCCAAATCGTTCAAAGCACTTTCAAAGACTCCAGGAAAGTTCCGAAAAGTGCAAGAAAGTCCTGAAAACTGGCGAAGATTAATGACCTTATTCCGAGTACTTAATGAAATTTTCGTGAACACACATCAGTGAACTACACGACAGTTATATTAACTTCAAGAAAATTCAAGAGACTTTAAAAGACCTTCAAGAAACATCAGAAAACTCCCGGTAGGTTCAAAGATTTTTAGGAAAGTTAACAGAGCTTCAGAAAAGTTCTGGGAATTTCATGACAGTTCCATGAACATCCGGAAAATTGTGGGAGGGAAGATCAGAGGACTTCAGGACAGTTCCATATATTTCAGGAACATTGCAGAAAATTTATATAAATTCAAATAAATTCAGGAAATTGAAAAAAAAAATTAGGAAAGTTCCGAGCTATTGAGATGTTTCAGTGATGTTTCAATTACTTTACGGAATACCCGAACCGTTTAAAGGACTTTCAAAAATTCCAGGAAAGGTCCGAAAACTGCAAGAAAGTCCAGATTATTGGGGAAGAATTATGGTCTTTAAGGGTAGGTCCCGAGAAACGAAGAAATAACATTAAATAACAAGAAACAGTAACATTAACTTCAAGAAAACTCAAGGAACATTACAAGACCTTCCAGAAAATTTAGAAAACTACCTTAAGTTCAAAGATTTTTAGGAAATTTTACAGAGCTTCAGGAAAGTTCTGAGAACTTCATAACAGTTGTGAAAACTTGAGGGAAGTTCTAAGTTCGTGGTACATATAAGAGAACTTCAGGACAGTTTCATTAATTTCAGGAAAAGTGCAGGAAATATATTGAAATTTTGTGACATTCAGGGAATTTTTCAGAAAAAAATCTAGAAGTTCAGAGCTCTTTAGATTAATTTAGATACCTTCAGTGATGCCCCTTTAATTTTATGGAATACCCGAACCGTTCAAATAACTTTCAAAAACTCCAGGAAATTTCCGAAAACCACAAGAAAGTCCAGAAAATAAAGGAAGATTAATGACTTCAGGTCAAAGAACTTCTGGAACATCAAGAAAAATTCGTGAACTTAGATGAAGATCAGAGAACTTCACGGCAGTTACATTAACTTCAAGAAACTTTACAAGATCATCAATAAACTTCAGAAAACTTTCCGTAAGTTCAAAGATTTTTAGTAAATTTCACAAAGCTTCGAAAAAGTTCTGAGAATTTTATGACATTTCGGATTGACCATTCGGAAAATTGTGGAAACTTGAGGGAAGTTCTAAGTTCGTGGTGTATATCAAAGAACTTCAGGACAGTTCCATAAATGTCTGCAAAATTGCAGGAAATATATTGAAATTCTGAGAAATTCAGGGAACTCAAGAAAAACATCCCGAAGATTCCGAGCGCTTAAGAATGATTTCAAATACTTGAGGAATGTTCCAATAACTTTAGGGAATATCTGAAGCGTTCAACTTTCAAAAACTTAAGGAAAGCTCCGAAAACTACAAGAAAATCCAGAACATTGGCGATGCCTTAATTTACCATACAAAAACAATAGAACATATTGTTACAAAGTTACAAAATGTATTATATAAGAGATGAACTATAGTCTCTGCGCCTAAAAATCTCTAAAATAAAGAAAAAAGAAAATATTCTAGCAACCATACATCTTATAGTTAAACATCAACAATACATAAGAACTTATTGTTTTGAACAATAGACTGAACAATTACTGTAGAAAAGAGGGGTTGTTAGTTACCGTAACCATAAAATATCATTTTTTTTTTTCTAAAACAAATTTGATCGCATTACAATTCAATTTATTGTTGTTTTTTATTGCGATAAATCTCGATAGTCATAATCGACGAAGCATTTATTGTAAACCTGTTGTGGTGACTATTTAATCATTTGACCAATGCAAAACAATTATGCTAGGGTTAATTGTCAACAATAGAATCTATTGTATTTTATTGATATTTTATTGTAATTTTATGGATATTTTTTTCCGGTGATTACCCAAGCAAAGTCGGATATCAAAATAACATCAAAATGATATCAAATTATGTTTTTGAAATCGTATTGCTAAAATATTTAGATATACTATTTTTTAATTCCAGTTGAGTTTATATTTTGATATTGCTTTGATATTTCGAAAAAAAAAATAATTAAAAACAAAATTTGAAATTTTTTAAAAGAGCTTCCACATTTATCACTGGAATATTTTTTTTTTAATTTTTTTTCCTACCATAGTTATAATACCATATTGATTACTTATTTTGTTTGCAATTAAAGAAATTACTGATATCAAAACGCATTCATGGATTTGTTATCAAGAAAACACCATTTGTTATCTTTTTGTTATCCTTCATATCTCTATCATATCTATCTCTCCCATTTAGATCACATTTTTGTTATGATTACTGTTAAGGTGATACTCTAAGGAAGCCTTAGCGTGAAACTTCAAAGGCACAAATGTCAGCTTCCACAAAACATATAAATTTGAAATTGCTACTCTCCAATTTCAAATTTGTACGTTTTGTGGAAGCTGACATTTGTGCCTTTAAAGTTTCACACTAAGGCTTCCTTAGATTATCACCTTAACTCGACCACACGGTAGGCAAAATATGTTATCCGAACGCTTATATCAAAATATCAAAATTAGTTTTCATTTTTTTTTTCATTCTCTGCTCGGGTTATGATAGTTAAGGGTAGGTTCCGAGAACTTCAGTTCCATGAACATCAAGAAAAATTCATGAACTTAGATGAAGATCAGAGAGCTTCATGACAGTTCCATTAACTTCAAGAACATTCAAGGACCTTCACAAAACTTCAGAAAACTTCAGCAGCTGGTGAACCTGTTGTGCGCGAAAACGACAAGGAAAAGCTGAAATGGTAACCCGAGCAAAGTCGGTTTACAAAATGAAAGCAAATCGATATTAAAGTGTGCAGTTCCTATCATAATGAAAACTCATTTTGATTTCAAATGTTGCGACTTAAGTCTGATATCATATTGTACTTTCATTATGCAATCAAGACTTTTTAAATGAAAGCAACTTAACTTGAAGTTCTGCTGTTTACGTCTAGTTTAAAATTTAATTGAAATTCATCTGTCGTTGAACTAATGATTATTGTTTATTTGATTTGTTTAACACATTTTAGGTCATTCGTGACTTGCCCGGGGTGAGATTGGAGCCCAAGTCTTTCAGCTTGAGAAACATGAATGGTAACCATTTACTGCAGGCCCGTATTCAGTAGAACATTATGAATGCAAAATCAGTAATCAAATTGATTTCATTGAAGGCAGGATTAGTTTTCCGTTTGCTTTAACAGTGTAAAATTTTGCTCTCATTTTTGCTGTGTTAACCGTTAAGTCAACCAAAATGAGATCAACTGGAGTATTCAAAATAAGTTACATCATAACAGCAAATTTTGATTTCAATTTGATCTTCAGCTTTGCTCGAGAAGGGTTTCAAAAACAAATTTCAAATTTTGGCAGCTTCCACATTTCGTCGAGAAAATATGAATATGTTGCTTTAACAAAGACCTTCATGTAGATGACAGTTTCAAATAAGGTGGTCCTAAAAATGACAAAATAAAAAAATATCTTTCCTATTTTGATTGTTGCACGTTACATCGAGATTGTACAGCATTATTTATTTCTAAATCAGATCATTAACTTGTAGTAGAGTTGTAGAAGCCAACTTTCATGTTTATGTTTCGCCGTTTTTAGGCCTTCATTTAAGCAACAATTACAGAAGACACTATGGTGATAAAGTGGCAGTTTATGGGTTTATCATTTTTCCCCCTCATTTTCATTCCTCAATCACCGTGCACTTTCCAACCAGTGTAAAATAGCAAAAGGAATTAAATGAAGAGAGCTTTTTGCAATATGAAATGATGCGTCGAAAAAACCAGGTATGAATATTTGGACATCACACCAAACTAAATTGCACCTTAAGCTCCACCGAATGAAGCATCCAATCAATGCGATGTGCCTAATCGCACCAGTTCGCGAACTGAATCAATTTCTTAGCATATTTTGTAGATTGCAAATTTGGGGGTCACCCACTTTTCATGAATGCCCTAGTGTTGCTGTACGTTGTTTGATGATCTTTCTCCCAACAAGGCAATCTCGAATGTGGTATGCGATTGGCCAAATTTGATATACTTACCGAATTATTGGGTAATTTACGCTCGACAAGTCAAATAGTGTAAATTGCAATGATCGACAGCCGGTAATGCAGGAAATGATCGATTGCTAGGCCTCGCTGAACTTCCGACTAGATGCGTGAGAAGATGAATGGGGATGAATGAGTCAGCACAGTTCTTTGAAAAGTGGTGCTACCTCAGGTGTAATACTTTGATTGATATTCGAACAGTAGATACCTGTAAAGAAGAAGAGAGAAATGAAATACATCAGAATATTGTCAATCAAGATTGCATTCAGGTTGCAATCATACATTTTTAATGATTCAATTTATTCAATCCCAGCTCCCGACCCGTGCGCAGGATAAATGACTAACTTGACTCCCAACCACCACGCTGAGAAAAGGGATGTAACATAGGTCATGCAGGTCAGCAGATCAATGACGCCTTCAGTCATTCCAGCTATAGATTGCCACGTTTGCATTCAAATCAATTGGCTTCTATACTCGTGTTGCATCCTGCAGGGAGAGATAGAAGCGTCGTTTTCCATCAACCCGTGGGGCTTGTCAACAACGTATCAGTCGATAGCGACGTTGCAATGAGTCGGTATCTTTGAATACACATCGAAGCTCGAACAATCTAATTCGTTATCGCGGGACCCCTCGGTTGCCCGCTGGTTCTGTTAATCCTTCAGCCACCCTGACCAATGAAACTGCATACGGCTCATTGAATTTTTTGTGCATCAAAAGCAATTCAGAACCATTACGTAAAGCCAATAATTAAGATACTTTGATTGCTTAAATTCTATGATAACACAGTGATGAACAAATTCGACCGGGTAAGCTTTTGTACAGTGCCAAGAAGCCGATCCGAACGACAACACGCGGTGCGATAATAAGCCACTTGAGTGATTTTGCAGTTATGCAATCGAGATAGCAACGAGAATGGTCGGTGCCGGTGGTTCACTCGTGACGGAAAGGCACCCGGACGATGCCAGACGACTTGTTGTGCTGCTTAAGCTAGAGCTAAACGTGTGTCTTCACTTTACCCCCGATGGAGTGGTTCAGTACTCAGTGGAGGTAATCTAATCGGGGTTGACACTAGGTAAAAGAAGCGATGCGATATACCTACAACGAAAAGGGAAATGCATCCGTTTGAAGTTGCATGGATCAGATGGAAGAGTGAAGAAAGGTAATAGATCATCATTGAGTAATTACTCGACGAGAGAAAAGTTATTGTATATTTTATTAACTGTACTGCCTAAAGTGAAATACAAATTTTACACAAGATATGACATACCATAGAGTAGTTCCAGGCAAAATGGTGATAAAAATGAATGATTGAATCGACCTCTTCCGATTGGTATCAAACTTTACATCATTGTTTGTGATGGGTAATGATTCACATTTTGCTAAAATTTTCCTATTTTAGTCTTATGATATTTGGCGATGAACCCTTCAGGCATAAAATGGTCCTTGCCTACACATTCTTTTAACCATTACACATAATGTTCGGAAAATCATTCTCAAATCACATTCATTGAACCTCTCAGAGAGAATAATCTCGCTTGCGAATGTGGCAAGCAAAACTCATGCATGAGATTCTCATGTACAGGGTGGCCAGTGAATTTTCATTTTGAAAACAATATATTTCGCTGAAAGGAATTTACTGAAAGGATAAAAAAAAAGTGATTTAAGAAGATTCTGGGGATTTAAAATTTGTGTAGAGTCTGAAAATAAAACTTTTTTTTTTCAAAATTTGTGATTAATAACAATCTTTGTGATGCAAGATTTGGAGACAAAATAATTAAAATTTGAGATTTCGAAATTTTTTCAAGATCACAGGTTAGCATAGTATTAAAGTATTTTTAGCAAACTAGTATAGTATTTTAAAGGTGAGTTTGGAGTAAGGTTAGATAAAGTTTAGAATCGATTTACACTCGTTTCTATTAAAAACATTATTATATAATTAATTGACATTGACATTGACAGGAGCGTTGTTTGACAAACGAGCATTAATATTGATTTTAACCTGAATAGAAGTAATTTCGGTAATCTTCCCAGCAGTCCTAACGACTGGAACCAACGTTTAAATTTTGTCC
This sequence comes from Ochlerotatus camptorhynchus, assembly GCF_037179485.1. NCBI lineage: Eukaryota > Metazoa > Arthropoda > Insecta > Diptera > Culicidae > Ochlerotatus > Ochlerotatus camptorhynchus. The sequence goes on along the minus strand of NW_027040931.1, from coordinate 566,919 downwards.
ACAAAATATTCAACGTCTGCTCGAATCATCAAAAGCCGCTCAGCCGATTAACGCAACATCAATACACAAGACGAAGTCCAATCTGACGTATGCCAGACGAACCTGAATAATGGGATATACCTACTCTCTCAGTGCCCATTAGACTGATGCAAAATCCAACACTTCTGCTACACAGCACTCAAACGGCCTCAAATCGGGCCCCGACAAGCCCCCCAAAACCCGAACCCATCCGGTAAGAGAATGACATGGTACAAACCGTCTATATGGAAAATACTATGGAAAACCAAACATTCTGCTCATATCCATCCATCAATTCACCGTATCGCTTCGCTTCAAAAACGAAAACTGGGCCTGAGGCAAACTCTCTCAGCCACAACTCTCGAAAAATTTTCAAGATCACAGATTAGAAAAAATAATAATATCATACTTATGAGTCATGGAGTCATAATTTGTCACGCTTTGAGACTTGGGAGCATTTTAACAATTATAACAAATTACAGAACAATCTATAGAACTTAGCGGACAAACCCTGAAGTTTTTAGTAAAATTTAAAAGAATTCAAAGTGTTCGTTTAAACATCAAATTCAGTATTCGTTTAAACATCAATTAATAGCATGCATCCCAAGCAACACAGAAAATATCTTCAATTTTTGATTTTTTTTTTATTTACGTTGCCCATATATCCCTTAAATGGTACAAGCAATACATCGTGATATGAAACTGTTTCAAGTTTGTTGCTTGATTTACTTTAGGTCTCAATAATGGAACTCAACTGTTCAGGGTGGCCAGTGAATTTTCATTCTCTATGAGTCACTTAATGTATTCCAAACAAATCATTGATCTTCCGAGATACTTTGAAAACTCACACTTTGTTAAGCTTAATACATCTTATGATTTCAAAGCTCTAGAATTTATTGAGTAACAGAGATTAAAGTCACTAGGCCAAATGCTATATGGATGAATAGGGTATAAGGGTTGATGCATATATTATGTCACGCTCTAAGGAGGGAGGGGGGTGTAAGATTTTGTGACAAGCAATGCATTAGGTATAGGAAAAACGTCACGATAGGGGGAGGGGGTAATTTTTTGCTCGATTTAGCGGATGGGCCCTAAAACAGAATTGTGGAGAGTAAAATATTTAATTAAAAAAAAATGATTCAGAAAAAATTAACTTGATACCAATGAGAATTAGAAGAAATTGTTAGGGATATCGGATAAAGAAAATGTGGCTTCACTTCGTTGTCTATACTAACATATAATTTAACCTTTCAGTACTCGGGCTGATGTACAAAGCTAAACACGAAAAAAATAATATGTAAAATCTACTGACATTGGAACTCGCTCAACGCTAAACTAAACGTGGTTCATGAAATTTAATACCCACATCCAATAGACCAATACTTGAAGAATATTACTGAAGAATAAAAAATCGATGTACAAAGATTCCCAAGATTCTGGGGCTTTGACATTTGTGTAGAGTCTGAAACTAGAACTTTTCTTCAAAATTTTCGTAATGTAATATTTGGAGAAAAAATAACTAACGATTTTGAAAATTTTTCAAGATCACAGATTTGAAAAAAAATCATACTGGAGTCATAATTGTCAAGGCTCTGAGACTAGAAAGCATTTGAAAGGTTATAACAAATAAAAGAACAATCTATATAATCTTGCATATAATCACACCCTGTAAATTTTTGTAAAATTTAAAAAAGTCAACGTGTTCATTTCAAACAAATATTGTGGATGAATCCCATATAATTTTCGAAGGAGAAGTTCTGAGCAGAATTCCAGAATTTTCTGACATGAAGTCCTTAGAAATTGTTAGGTGAATTAGGAGAGATTTCTGTGGAGAAGAACGATTTAAAAAGTTCTAAATTGAATTCTTAGATAATTTTGGAAGATTTAAAAACCAGTTGTGAAAAGAAAACTTTAAAGAAAATTCCTACGTAATTCTCAAGAGATTTTTATGGGGATCGCGAGGAAAATGACAGATGAATTTTTAGAAGAATTTTAATAGAATTATGATGAGAATTCAACAAGAAACAGAGTTCTAATAGTGTTCTGTTGATAATTTCAACCCTAGTGCGAAAGATTCATCACAGAGCTCTAACAAAATAGATTGCAAAAAAATGCTGATAATTAGAAAGAAATTCTTTGAAATACTCAAAGGGATTTCTAAATAAAATTTCGAAAGATTTCTGCTGTTTTGAATAGAGTTAAAAGAAAATTTTGAAGATAATTTCAAAGCAATAAAAGTCTCCGAATAGGCTCAAGGGAATTCTAAGAAGAATTCTAATCAAATTCTTACAAGGGGTTTCAAGAAAATTCAAAAAAGAATTCAACGGTAATTATCAAGCGGAGTGTTTACTGGTAAATTTCAGAAAAAAATTATGATATTTCAGAACAGAATTCCAAGTAAATTCTGGAATTTATATCATGAGAATTTTGAATAAAATTGCATGGTTGATTTCGAAATGAAAACGAAAAATTAAAACCTTGGAAAAGAATAATTCAGATTCAGTTTTTACAAATATTTGTTTCCAAAGTCGGGCATCTTCAATATTTTCTTTTAATGCCCTTGCACTTTACATCTGAAAATGAAACGACAAAATTAAAGACGGGAAACTGAAGAAAATTATGCAGCAAATAGAGCTAGACATTCATTTGGTAAATAATCACTCTGTTTTAATGGTTTATTCTGAAATTCTGGTATATAAATTTGTTCCTATAATATGGTAAATTTATTTACCCGGTTCTCCACAAAGGACTGGTACGTGAAAACGAATCAATCAAAGCTAGGCCCAAGCGTAGGTTCGCGGTTATGCTCTCTATTGTTATTAGTAGATAGAAACATGCCACTTCCCTGGTTTAAGCAGTTTTGCGTTCAATATGCTTCCAATCAGCTCAAAATGAAAATTAAAATGAAATAATGGTACTGAATAAAAAAAGCTGAATTGGTTTAAAAAAGCTACACAAGCACTTTAGCCCTTGCTTGGAAAGTATTTATTTTAAATTTGATGTGTTGATTAGAATTTAGGTTTGTGGCTTAGGGTTGGACTATTAATGAAATAGGGTGCTGGTAGGTGTTTTTTGGGCACTCACTGATATAACGACGGTGTGGCTTCTACCAGCCTGTCAGAACATCTTTTCGGTGATCGTCTCACAACAGTGAGAACCTCGCATTAGAGCGCCGAAAAATCACCTGGGCACATTATGTAGAGTGAGCACTGACCATCCCATTGATGATTAAAGTTGTTTTGACCATAATTTTGAGTTTTAAGAACGCATCTTCATGCTAATCATGTCTAACCGATCGGATTCGAGTGAAACCAAAAATTAATCACATACACAAACACACCCACATCTAGAGAGAAATATTATTGTACTGAAAATTCTGACCCGCAATGTACATAATCAGTATGCTGTTGGTAAGACTGACAGCCATATGCAATCCTCCGGAAATAAATAAAATGAATTTATCACACATCACATATTCTTGGTAAGATTATTCAACAGATGTTTCCATTTGGCATACTTTCCTGATAAATGGAAAAATGCAAAAGTTGTTCCAATTTTGAAGCCGGATAAAAATCCAGCTGAAGCTTCTAGCTACCGCCCAATAAGTTTGCTTTCTTCAATAAGTAAACTTTTTGAAAGGATAATTTTAAATAGAATGATGCTTCCCATCAATACGAACTCATTTTTTGCAGATGAGTAGTTTGGATTTCGCAATGGGCATTCAACTACTCATCAATTCTTAAGAGTTACCAATTTAATTCGTTCAAACAAATCTGAAGGCTACTCAACTGGAGTTGCTCTTCTAGACGTAGAAAAACCATTCGCCAGTGATTGGCATGAAGGTTTGATTGCTAAATTGAAAAAGTTTAATTTTCCACTTTACATTATGAAATTAGTTCAAAAGTATTTAACTGACAGAACTCTGCAGGTAAATTATCAAAATTCCAAATCTAATAGATTACCTGTTAGAGCAGGAGTTCCTCAGGGTAGCATTCTCGGGCCTATATTGTATAACATTTTCACTTCGGACCTCCCTGATTTGCCTCAGGGTTGCCACAAATCTTTGTTCGCTGATGACACAGGCATTTCCGCTATTTGCCGTGTTGCCTATTCCGTGTTATTTGCAGCAGACTGCAGAAAAGTTTAGATATTTTCTTTTCTTATTTACAAAAATGGAAGATTTCTCCCAACGCTTCCAAAACTCAACTTATAATATTTCCACATAAGCCTAGAGCTTCCTTTTTGAAACCTTGTTGTAGTCACATATTTAGATACTATGAACGGAGTTCCAATTTCCTGGTCAAATCAAGTGATTAGTACTTGACCAAAAATTAACTTATAAAGATCACATTGACGACATTCAAGCCAAATGTAAAATTATTACTAATTTCAGGCAAAAAACGTTGCAATCTTCAATTGCAACGATTAATTACCTTCATACTTAGATAAGATTTAGTTTGAGTTTTTAGTTTTAAGATATCAATTGTTATACTGCTGCATGTTTAAAAAAAAAAAACTGTTTAAAATACTGAATTGCCAAGGCAGGAACAATGTGTAAACAATTTCATTTTCATTTTCATTTTGCCACGTTTGGTGGGGCAATGGGAGCGCAAGTCAATCCAAAGCCGAGGATAAAGGACTGGTAATGGCTGAATAGTCTATGCGGACCACTTGAACGCCATGGGAAAAGGAAGGGATTGAAGAGGCCGGTTATTGGGGGGTTTTGAGGAAATGACACATTTACATGCTAAATGTGAAGAAACCGAAAATCCATCTCCCACTGATTCATCCTTTCACATGTATACCAAATTGATATTTTAAAGCAATAATCAAAATAAACAGATAATACATGAAAAGGCTAGTTGCCAATTGCTTTAAAGGCTAGTTGCCTCCCTAAGCGGACCCTCCGCATCCTAACTCTTCTGTTAATCCACTTAATGCTACTAGACTGTCTAAATTTTCTCATTTAAGTTCGTTTGATGATTATGATATCTCTAGTCTAATTTAATAAATAATTGAAATCTCTAATCTACCTACCATGCTTTATTAAGTACCTGCACTTGTGAATGTAATCTAAAATTTAACGTGTTTCAAGTTGTTTTTGACTTTGACCTATATTTAATATATATTTGTTCGTCCCAGGTGACACCTTCAAGTGACTAAAATGCTTCATTTTGAAGTTAGTTTCCTAGCTGATTTTTAAATTATATAGGGTATATGCTCCAACTATGCTCACACGCTTCCACTATGTCGCACCACAAAAATACGTATGGGTATTTAGGTGCTTCATTCTGAAAAAAGTGATGAATTTCTGATGGGCCACCCTCCAGTTCGATTCATAGCCCCAAAATATGAACCTGTGCAAAAATTGGTAAAGATTGATGAAGGTTTAGAGGTCGCGCCAATGATTTGAAATTTGTATGGGAATTACTATGGAAGAATTTAAAAAATCGCTTATATCGCTATAACTTTGCTTCTACTTGTCCAAATGTCGAAAAAATTTAGTATGTTATTGCTATGGCAATAAACAAAAAGCCTACAGTTGCTACGCTCAGTTTTGCAGCGTATCAAGAATTATAAAAATGTGAAAAAATGGCAAAATAGGGTAAATTGACAGATGAATATGTACAAGGCAACAACGCCAATTTCATCGCAACAACAACAGGCTTGTTGATCATTGTCATGACAACCACATATTTTTTTTTTCAACGTTTGGACAACTACAACCAAAGTTAGAGCAATGTAAACGAAAATCAATAATTTCCCATACTAATTCACCAAAATCTCCATACAAAATCCAAATCATTGGCGCGACCTCTAAACCTTCATCAATCTTTACCATTTTTTGCACAGGTTCATATTTTGGGGCTATGAATCGAACTGGAGGGTGGCCTATCAAAAATTCATCACTTTTTTCAAAATGAAACACCCTAATGGGTATGTCACAATAGAAGCACGCAACAGTAGAAATCCCGAGCCAGAGTTCAAACACTTATCCCAAATAAAAATGAAGCACATATAAGATTAGTTGCAATACCATGTACAAAAAGGGTGTTTAACATTGTTCCCTGAGTAATACCTCAATGAAAACAACAACGAAAGCTTTTCACGCAAGTAGAAGGAGCACTGTTGGGCACTTTCTGAAATATTTCAAAAGGTATAATTCCCTTGCAAACCCAAATAAATCTATCTGCGTAAAAATTAATAAAATAAGAGTGATTTGCGGCAAAACCCGCCAGTATCGCACCCAACGTCAGTGCCTATACGTAAGCGTACTACAACGCGGCTTTCAAATAAAGGAGTAACAAGTGTGATACTATCACTTCGACTAGAACTTTGGTTCTCTTATGCAATGGTTCATCAGAGAGGGGAAGCTCAGTAATCCTCATCGCATGCTCATGACGCTATTCTGTCACGGCATGAGCCAACGATGCCGGACCTAAACCAACCGTCTCCAACGCTGCACTATGAAGCATAAGATTAGGCCCGCCCACCAACGTCCAGGTTAGAAAACTTGCCAAGGAGAGGGAGGAACAATGTATAAGCAATTAGATATATATCATAACAATTAAGGCTGGTAAGTTACTGTAGTAACTGGAGCACCTAGGTTAAAATGGAATGTAATTTATTTTGAATTTGGAACAAATAAAGAGTTTAAAAAAAACGCTTTCACGACACGCTTGTGATCCTGATCACTAATACTTATTTCGTAGTAACGTTTAATCACACAACAATTCTCAATTGCAACGATAAATTCCCTTAATATTTAGATTTAGATTATTAGTTAGTTTTAAGATGACAATTGTTATACTGACATGCAGGTATAGAAAACCTGTTTAAAATGCAGAATTGCCAAAAAAGAAATAATGCAAACACACTTCGATATGTATCATAACAATTAAGGCTGGTAAGTTACTGTAGTAGCTGGAGCACCTAGATTAAAATGAAATGAAGAACCCTTCAAATCAAGTAAAACTCTAAAACGAACGCCTCTAAACCTCAATTACATGCCCGTAACAAAATCCTCAAAGTACAGTGCATTTCACTATTGCTGTGGAAAACCAAAGTTCGGCACATCAACTTTTCAATTAACTTATTACCGAAAATTATGGTAAAGGATTTCTTAGAAAGATCATGAAGTAGGGAGTCCCCAAGCTGACTCAGAATATAAAAAAAAAAAATCGCAACGTATCCGTCGAACCTTGTCCTCCGTTTAGTTGAACAAGCTATCAATGAACCAAAAGAAAAAAAGATTCTTTAAAATACTTTACTCAGACTTACAAACGGAACAGAAACTAACACTGTGCAGCTCGTTAAAATCGCACACGTCACGTCTGACACAACAACAGGTACAACCAACCAGCCAGCCAACTAAGAACGCCTCATCAGAATCCAGAATCTGCCTTCTCAATCTCTCGATTACTGAAGCAGAACGGAGAGGCAATTAACTTCACTATACTTGAAATTGTTATATTTTGTCCGAACAGCTTCACATGTGAAGTGATGGCTAGCTGTATATGGGCAAATGGCGAGCTACATGACGATGAAGCTGGTAGTTAGAGTTTCTTTTGAAAATGAAGAAGGAATAGAAACACGCAACGCAACATATGGACGGCCAGCGAGAGTCAGCAGTTGTTGTTGTTGTTGTTGTGTTTAGAACAAAAGAGGAATGGAGCACAGTCATTGCTAATCTCAGCTGTGCGCCGCGATGATGAGTGGGCAACCACGCCGTGTAAAGAACCTGTTTGAAGAGTCATGCACGACCTAAACCGTAAAACGTTTTCCCCGGTTTGTGTTGCCGAATCGTTATAACCATGCGTCGTTCGAAGGCAAAAACGCAAAGTGTGACAGTGTCAAGCTAACTGGATTATATGCAACAAGTTTTCTGAAAATAACTTTCAGCTTTTGTTGGCCAACTTCGACTAAAAGTTCCGTGGAAGTCATATGAGCTTTTCAAAATAAAAGTGTTCAAAGGAAATATATTGGCATTACGCACTCAACAAATAAATACCTTAACAGTCAATATCGTTGAAGAAGTTCGTGAATGGACGAAACTTCACGGAAAATTGGTCCCATTTGGTACTATACATCCATCCAATCCACCTTTTCCTTTCAATGTATTGCTTTGTATTATCCACTTAGAATGGTGGAAACACAACGACGTAAGTAACAGCACTGAGCGAAAATCGTGTTAAGGACCTATGCAAGGTCGATGGATTGGACCACAAAACTTAGGGAGGTGTTCCACCTTCCACCGCTGCGATGAAACGACGATGACGTCCGACTGCGCTTGCAATAATCAAAACTTTAGAACTCGTAGCTCTATGGATTTATTCCGATTTCTGCTGATGACTCTCGAAGTTGAAGCTGAACATATAGGGTTATGATCTAATTTCCGTCATACTAAGCACAACCCGCACTTTACCTCAATTTTAACGAACGGGTTTGAACATAAAATGGAATGTTTCTATCGAAAATGACTCTAAATGCATTTACCTTTCCATACGTACAGATAGATTTGATACTGAGTCACTAACTGTTGAGTTTTTGATAAAAATCTAACAGTGCTTCTTGATTCTAATGCCGTCATACGAGTTTCAATTCCATGTAAACACATTGAAAAGTCATTGGATTCTCTTTGGCATACAGATGAAGGCCGAAAAAATGAATTCGCTTGGAGTGCTTCTTTTGTTTTCCAGAATTATGGATGCGTTCTGGTAGATTTTGTTTTGTAGCTTGTGAATAAATTATCGTACCAAACGTATGCTTGATTCGTTCACGTTGAAATCATTGATATATTTTATGGTTCTGCTCGATATGACGGAAATGAGCGCTTATACCGAAGTACTTCTCCACCCTATGCAGAGAGAGAGGGAGAACTGCGCTGACTGGGTGTCTGCTTCTGTCTGGAACTGAGTGTCTGTTTCCATGTAGGACCTAGGTTAGCGAACGGCGACGGTGGCGGTCGTGGTACTCAATCTAGTGCTATGACGGTCGGGCGTACACAAGCGCAGGACTGCATGACGACGAGAATCTGCCACGGATTTGCCGTGTAGTTGTGCCGGCAGCAAACGGTGGGACAAACAGTTGCAGTGATGCAAATTTTATGGATTTTCATAAATGACATGCTATTTTTAGTCGGTTATTAATAGTAGTTTTGGGTTGCAAAACAAAATAATTCGATTAGTTTTGATGAGATCATGAATTACAATGAACTTCGAACTTCGGCAGCAAAGCTTCAAACAATACAGTAAATTAATGATATTCCCATAACGGTTGTTCTGTGCTTAGCAATAAATTATTAAAATTTAGCGCTCGTATTTCGTCCAAAGCTTTTAAATTCTATTCACGATTCGAACATACATGCTAAAAAAAATAGTAACATTTTTATGCAGATCGCACAAGAAATCAGAAACCAAAGCGGAATAAACCATTGATTTATTTCGCTTCGGACTGTGAGTGTGTGTTTATGGTATTATATCCTAATTTATTAATTATAGGTTCGTAAAGCCATCTCGCTTTATGTTTGTGTTCCTAGGAATTAAAGCATCACCATAAGCGGAGCATAGTGTGCCTAGAATTTCGGACGTATAAACAAATAAATAAAATTAACATGGCATGCTGCATGGGGTCTTTCTTATCCTACCCGAGCAAAGCTGGAGATCAAATTGAAATCAAAATTTGCTGTTATGATGTTACTTTTTTTGAAAACTATAGTTAATATCGATTTGCATGGACAGTAAATTTCTTTCAATTAAATCAGTTTGATTACTGATTTTGCATTCATAATATTTAACTGAATACGGGCCTGTTGTAAATGGTTAGCATTCATCCCGAGCAAAGTCGGTTAACAAAATGAAAGTAAATGAATATCAAATCTTGCTATTGATATCGAAAAGAAGACTCGATTTGGTAGGGGAAATGACGGCTTCGGCATGACAGACTATTTTCGGCAACCCAAATTGAAACAATATTTTCACTGGATTTTCTTACGAAAACACTTCGCTGAATGCATGCAAACGATTCTTTATGCTTTCAGCTTCAATTTGACTATATTTTTACCACTGAGAAAAAGCCATCTAGCAAGGTTTTCTTGAAATGCAACACACGCACTACAAATTGTAGGTGATTTCGAGTTGCCGATAATAGAACAGCAGATTTACATGCAGTTCAAATGGAACGGTTGCCGAAGAAAAACTGGTTGCCGACAATACTCGCTCTCACTAGAGAAGATTGGAGCTTTGTAAAAGCGTTTCAAAACAGTTTTTGGCAATTCTTTCGACTGAAATTGTTAGAGCAGCTGGCAGCAAAAGATTGTAAACAAACCAATATTGCATATGTGTGCGTTCCTTAGAGAAAAAGGCTATAGAAAGAAGGTTGCTGCTTAGGTTGCCGAGAATACGTAAATTCCCCTATCTGATATATTAAGTTTTCACTATGATATGACGAAATTCAAAAATGAAAGCAGCTTGATTTAAAGTTTAGCAAACATTTTCAGCTATGTAAGCTAACATTTTCAGCTATGTAAGCTAACTTTTCGCTGTTTCGTGTTGTAAAGCAAGCTTCATAAAAGCTGTGCATTCAACTTACAGGCAAAAGCTGTCAAAATAGTATGAGCTGATTTTCCAGTAACTTTCAAAAACAATCCAAGTGCAGTGCTTAACCGTTTTTGGCAATACAACCCCATCAGCTGTAACATTCCTCAGTGCTGTATGGACATTTTTTCTTGAAATACCACACGATCCTCTAGCCCTTGAAGAGCAGTCCAGTAGTTCAAATTAAATAAAGCGTTCGATACATTTTATAGAATTCAAAAAAGACAGAAATATCGTGTTGCCAAAACCAGAAAGGATCCGCATTATACCCTCGGGGCATGCATTCATCGAGATCTCCTTCATATTCATGGTGACCAGAAAATCCCAGTTAGAATTTTTTTCGTGTTTCTCCCGGAATTTTGGAAATTTTCACGGTTTAGGTATTTTAGTTAAGTCCATAGTGACCATAGGCATAAAACTAAATGCGATTAAGCCAAAGGTTAAATGGGTAATTTCCAAGACAGCAGCATCTTTGCTGCATCTTGAATTTGGTTCTGCGACAAAATTTGTGTATGAAAATTTGTCTTATATATTTATATTTATATTTATTATTATCAAGCTTTCCCTTTACATAAATTTCCAGTCACAGAGATCTTTCCAGAATTTTTTCTAAAATAAACTTGAAATTATTTCTGGAAATCCCTTGATTTTTTTATAATAGTTTATAAATTCTCCGTAAAATACTAAGATTTGACTTGAGGTGCTTCAATTTTTTTTAAATTTGCATGAAACTCTCTGTAGAATTTCCATGCAATTCACCTCAGATTCTCTCGACCGACGATTGAAAAGGGCACACTAGCTTTTGTGAACAAAACTTGTAATCCCCCTTCCCTGCTAACACCAGGGAAAATTCTCCCGCCGAGAATTGTCTTCAAATTTTGCTCAGAATTATCTTGAAATTTTCCTATAAATGTTTCTGGAAATTGCATGGCATAATCATTAACATTTTCAAGGAGCCTGGAATCCTCTTCACACAATCCTTTCTAGTAAAAACTCTAGTAAAGAGATTTTCCTAAAGCTCCCTAGAAAATATTCTCTGAAATACCTTGGTGTTATCTCTAGAATTTATGCTAAAATCTGCTCAAATTTGTTTTGGAAAAAATCTAAAATTCTCTTAATAGTTCTTCAAAGTGACTGTAGTTATCCTGAAACTCTAGTCCAGTCCAAGAGTCTTGAAATCATATTGTTTTCGAGGAGAGTGGACGAGGTCTATTTTTCCAGATTTGTCGTGTAAATTCACGGGAATTTCCCGGTGACTTCAAATCCCTAGATTTTTCCCGGCTTTCCCGGTTCACTGGTCACTCTGCATTTCACATATGAAACACTTGTTTTTAATCCCATTATATTTGTTTTGCCTTGAGCACATTTTGAGACCCAGCTCCAGAAGAAAATTATTCCGGATAATACGCTTCGCCAAAATCTAATTCGTGGGTTGATTCCTCCGGTGGGAAATCGTAAATACAACGCTTTTACCTCCAACATTCTGTAAGTTAATTCGATTCAAATTTCAATAGCAGCAACATTACAATACTAAAATTTTACTGGTTCAAGAAGGGTGGCTGTCAAAATTCGTGTGAAAAATTCCGTACTGGCGTTCTTCAGGTGGGCGACTACCAAATCGTACTCGGCATTTGTTTGAAACACCACTTTGGTACCGACTCGTCTCAACTTGTATTCCGCTTTCACACCCAGAGCCGCCAGTTCAGTGTACATGACATCCCCGGTGAGAAGCCATTTAGGGTGGTTGTCAGAGGTCTCCCAAACTACGACCCGAAGCTGATCGAGGCCGATATTAGGCTCCCATCGCGGTTTTCAGAATCACGAGGAAGGACGAGACCGCGAAGGCATATCCAGACTACCTGTTCTTGGTGCATTTTCCGAAGGGCACGGTGTTGCTAAATGCGTTGAAAGCCATCCGCTCAAACAGCTCGATCATTGTTCGATGGGAGCCATATCATGGCGGCCATCGCGATGTGACCCAGTGCCAGCGCTGTCTGAATTTCGGACACGGCACCCGTAACTGCCACATAAAACCGCGTTGTGGAAAATGTGCCCAAAATCACGTCACCACTGAATGTGCGGACGAAGCTGCGGGGGTCAAATGTGTCAACTGTGGAGGAGCACATCAAGGAAACAACAGGCAGTGCATCATGAGCATGAGCATGAGCATGATTGACCGCCCACGGTTGCTACTCTGTTATTGCCAGACCAGCTGTAATTACACAGAGAACCAATAGACGATGCTTGGGACTAGCAATCATCCTCAATGTGTAAAAACTGGTGATCTCGAATTAGGCAATACCAACGCCAGCCGCGCCTGAACGCAGGTCAAGAAAGGAATGGGTAGGAATGTGTTGACGTGACACTCGCTTTGATGGAAGCCGAGGAGTCCTCTGCACTTCCACGTGGAATCACAGGGATGTTGGGTAAGAGGGTTGGGTTTGCAGCAGGGTTCGTTTTGGTAAACGATAAGCTGAATTGATGTCCTATCAATCATATAACGCGAAGGAGCTTGGGATTGAACCCACGGTCTTCCGCTCAGTAAACGTTTTTGCTTACTGAGCTAGGCAGACGAGTTCTTTTTTAATCATCGAGTTGATGTTTTTACAATGTAGTCATGTTAACAAATAAAATGATTGACGAATCTTGAATGTGGATGGGCTTGAGATTAGACTCATGATGTTCTGCTCAGAAAGCAAAACCGGTTGCTGCACCGAGCCCCTCATATCACATTATAGCGTTACTCAAGTTTTTATAACTATTCAAACCCGGCACCGACGACAACGAAAAGTTTTACAACATACACGATAAACAAGCGATCTTACCATACATTTTTAATATGAAAGGACCTGGGACCACGTTTTTCTGCTCAGTAAGGAAGCCACTGCAACCGACGATCTTTGAAATCCTAAAAGTAAAAGCTACGAAAGAGTACGTAGGCCTTCATTAAGATCCACTTTCACGCGACGTTCAATGTTTCTATTTTATCTTTACGCATGGTTCAGGCAATCATAACAAGCTATGACCGACGTGACGATTGTTTAGGACCTGGTTAAACAAGCTATTCAAATGAAATTACGTTCTCGAATTTCACTTGGCATGTAATGAACAACAGAAATACGCGGTAATATATATTTTCAGCGGTTGATGGTTAATTTTAAATATACTAACGGTACTGCCTACGACTACGAAAACAGGCGTCTGCAAACAATAAACCAGAACGAAGGAAGGAGAAGGTGCCGGCCTTTAGACCGGAAGATTTTCCGCCACTCTGCCCAACGAAACGGGGTCCTGCAAATCCGTGGACTCGATTCGCCCCCTCTCAAGAACCCTTTAGCACTTCTGCTGGACAAAGCTCTCCATCCACCCTGGATTCCGGAGTCAAACAACAGCACAAGCCAACAATCCTGATCTGTTCACAGCCGACGAACTTTTGTCAACATGACTACCCAAGTAACATTGCTAGTTTTATAGTGGTTTTAAAGCATGCTACAAGCCTAAATCATGGTCTACAGTACCCTCATAAAACCAAAATTGTTACTTAGGCAGCGCACTATGTAATTGCCGCAGTAATCCCGAACAGATCCAAGTGCTCGGTAAGTTCATTATCCAGTATGGCTTCTAAGCCGTTAACTATCGTCAAAGCCGGTTTTTTTTTTTCCTTGGTTTGTTTTTTCCGTCGATCTTGTTTTCCGTGCTGAGCACCAATGCTACCGACGTGCCAGGAAGGCAGCTCCCACACCTGGACCCTACCTATCGACCCATCAACTCATGAACCGGGGACCAACGGCTTTACTTCCCATCCGAAGGAAGGCGTGATCAGAGATGTTATGCCTCAGAACATCCCGGCGGCGCCGACTGGGATTGAACCCAGGCCTGCTGGGGTGAGAGGAAATCACGCTTACCACTACACCACCGGCGCCGTTTATCAAAGCCGGTTGATGGTGTAATCTGGCAACCAGAAGCTGTCGCCGGACTTAAGGTGAGTCTCGGTAAGGAGCCCCACTTCGATGTTGTGCTTGCGGAGGAAATCGGCAAGTTCGATCTTTTTTGCTCGTACAGTGCTGGAACTGTTGCACTATACGAGCAATAGAGATCGAACTTGCCGATTTCCTCCGTAAGCACAACATCGACGAGGGGCTCCTTACCGAGACTCACCTTATTAAGTCCGGCAACAGCTTCTGGTTGCCTGACCACACCATCATCCGGCTTGATCGCACCAACTCCAAGGAGAGGGGTGCGGTCATCATCAAAAAGGATATCAAGTTCGTCACTCTTTCCCACATCCGCACCTCTATCATCGAAGCTCTCAGCGTGGAGGTGGAATTGTCAACCGGAATCGTCCGGTTAATCGTTGTGAACTGCCCTCGACGGTATACCGCCAGCAACGGGTTAGTAGCCAAATTTAAGAATGATCTGACTGCCATCACTCGCACTAGCTCTCGATTCGTCATTGGAGGCGATTTGAATGCCCGTCACGAGGCTTGGCGGAACTACCAGCGGAACCCAAACGGTCGTTTGCTGTTTGATCACTCGCAGCATGGGCTGTACTACTTGTCACGAAATCCTGAATTTTTTGTCCGCAGCTGCAAATACCTTGCCAGATCATAAGCTTTCTTGCAAATTTATCGGCAAAAAAGAATTTGAACTTAATAGGGACATCACTTCGACCAGCGGCTTTATAGAACTTTTGTCCGGGAAGCTGCCCATAATCCATCTTCACGTACGTTTCGTTGTCCATGAGAATGCACCATCGTTCATTGTAAGAACCTCATTGTAAAACTTTCAGCACGTCTTTTGGCCACTAGATTCTGCTTCAATGTCCTGTTTGGTTGCTTACTGGCCCGAAAAGATCGAAATCCTTCTCGCTGACGAATCCTTCTGACGGTACTTTGGCTGGCATTGAATTTCTTCGCGATATCATAATCCGACAGCCCTGGGTTTGCCATAACCGTTCTCAAAACCTTCCAATGAAGCTTCCGATCCTTAGTTTCACTGCGACGGTTGCTATGATCCTGCCGATCGATAGTATGCCGCTCACGAAAACTTTTGAGAACACTGCGCACGGTCGATTTAGCCAACTTCTACGGTTTCGCGATTTTTGAATCTGACCACGCTACCCGGGAATAGCATCTGAGGGAAAGTTATCGTTGTTTTTTCTACAAGTTTGCATGTTACCCCAGGGGTGCATTATGGGTTGTTATCCCCTATATTAAGACGCAAGAGTATCATTCTAAGCTCAGGGAAGTCGAGAAATTATCAAACCAGAAGATTTTCTAGCTCAGACCGGGAATCGCACCAAACACCAAACACCGGCACACAGCTTTCCCATAAATCACACAATCCAAAACCACCCAAAACAGAAGTCTCTTTCAGCTGAGCACCTCACCAGGTGTAAACCACTGTGAAGCCTACAGAGGCGGCCGCGTGCCGTGGGCAAAGTCCCTCTAATCGGAACCGTGCCATAACACCTCTTCGTTTGCGGTAATTAACTCTAATTTGATAAGAAAATTGATTATCACCCAGCGAAGAAGCCGCGTGAAACCGCGTGTTTTGTTGGCAACGGCAGTACACAGCTTGAGGCACTGTTTTCGGTTGTTCTGATGATAAATTTTCAATTTTCTAACCCAAAACAAAAAGCAACGCTAATCAAAGAGCAACAGCTGAAATTTTGTTGGTTTTTGTGTGCAGTTTTTTTTTTATTTTTTATTTGCAAATTGAGAAAAATGTTTCGCGGTGGGCTAGAATTAATTTAGCGTCTCCTTCCTGGCTGACCAGCAGGTGATGAAGCAGCTTTATCCACTGATTAGTCGCTGTGTGAAAATAGAGAGAGAGCGAGAGATTGGAGACGGCGTCACGGTCACTAATTAGGCGACATCCCGAGGCACCAGCTGGAATCGTTCTGTCTGGAATTTTGGAACAGTGTAATCTATTTTTTTTTTGCAATTTCGGAATGTTAATTTATTGCCTGTAATGACCTATGAGAATAAATCCCCCAAAACGGCTAACAAAGCTACACAAGCCGGCAGAACAAATTAGATTATTTCCAAACTGCCTATATTTGGAAGCTAAAAAGAAAGGAACCAAGAATTTATCCACTAATGGCGAGATCTGACCCGTCTTACTTGATCAAAGTTCGAATAACTTTCTAGACGATATCCGAAACATTTCTAAGTGTTGGCCAATATGGTCTTTGGATCTTAATGTGACAAGTCATGAAATTGTTTTAGAGCGCTGTTGTAAGATGGGATTAGGCTCTAGTTTGAGACATGCCACTCTCTCGAGAGTGGTTTTGACCAGAGCTGGTAAATATCACGGCCGTCATGTGACGATGAGAAAACAGGTCCTCTCACCAGTGCTGCAAAATCTCAACAGTACACGGTGATATTGACAATTCTGCTTTGGTCACTCATTTGAGCTAACAGTCATAGTCAAGGCAAACCATGTCAATTGTCAATGACAATGCTGTCAGTGACGAACATGTGTAGATTTTTATCTTAACTAAATTTGTAACGAAACTAAATGACTTGAGCAAAACAGTTACATGGAACCATTTTAGTGAACAAGCCTCTACGTCCTGAACTACTTGGATAACAATAATGTGACACATTATGTACTAGATTACACGATTTGTTACCAGGTGAATCTTTGTCATTGACGAAAAAATGAATGAGATTTTGACGAAGGTTTTTTTGAGGATCAAGTCGGTCAGTGACTATGTGACGAACAATTTTGTCAATATCACGGGAAAGTCTGTCAATGACAATGACAAATCTCAGCACTGCCTCTCACTATCACGAGACGAAACTATCTATCATTAGCTTTCCTGTCATTTTTCAATTATCAAGCACTTATGAGAATAATTCATATGCGGTTTTGACATCAACATTTCTAACTGATTTAGATGAATTTAAGCAAACAACCGTATGTAAGCGGTAGAGTGAATATATCATTAAGATTTCCTCGGTACAAGTAACTTTAATAGCATTAAATGAGCTAGTAATTACGATGAGATTTTGAAGAAAATCTCTACAATCGTTTTCTCATCCAATGATAGTGACAGAAGTATCTCTGTAAATATCGCGTGAGATCTTTCATTGAAAATGACGTTTGCCAGCCCTGGTTGTGACCAATAATGTAATCTGGGACACTCGATATGTTCCATTTTTTATACTTATGTAAATTGATAAGTCGCATGATAGGTTTAAGTTCTAGTCAGGAACTGGTTACATTCCCGGGGGTTTCTGGAATACGCCCTGATGTGACCAATGTGGCCCTACGCACTATGAATGACTATCTTGTTTTTGAATTCTCATGTGAATTAAGGTGTCACATGAACGGCTTGGCACGTTTTAGCTAACCTCCACTCTCGTAACCCATATTCACCGGAACAGCCGGAACAAAATATCCAATACCGTGAGACCATAGTACCTTTCATTTGGTGGTTGTTGCGTCCAATACGGTTCGGTGGTTGCTGAGAAATACAAATTACTACCCAAAACTCGTACTTACTGGAACTTGGTTCAGTCATATCTATGGGACCGGATTTCCGATTCCAAAACTAGTGTTCTATGGCACCATTATAGCTTTCATTTGGCCGTTGTTGCGTCCAATTTGGTTCAGTGGTTGCCGAGAAACTCACCATTCTTTATTTTGTTACACACCGATATTTTCCGATCACATCGAGCTGAGTCGACAATCGCCCTTCCGGGCCTCGGTTTTCCAAGCGATATGTTTACCCTTCTCTGTACGAAGGGTAAAAAGTTAAATCATAGAGAAGCCCGCAAACAGAAAAGTCCGGAGTCGCGAGAATCACCACAATCAAAGTAATAACTCAAATTATTCCGTCTATTTACCAACACGGCACAAGCTTTTGCCCATAACGTAAGCAGTCGCTCGCTAACGCTACTAGCGCCCACCACAAAAAAGACTTTTGGCTCAAACTTGACGCGCTTCGATTCCTCGAAAATGGGGATGCCTGGCTATTAACGAAAATGTTATTTATTTTGACTTTGATCTGACCGAGCTGCTGCGCTTATATTGGCTCCCCATTGCTTGGTTGCTTTGGGTGGATAGTGGGGGGGATCAAGCCTGAGATGAGGTTTCATTTTGACTTTTTTTTTCAGCGGAATTTGGGTGCTGCTGTTATTTGATGTTATTGAATATAAATTTAGGATTTTTGGCTATTTTCTCAAACCTAACAGCAGTTCGGATGAACATAATGAGCGATTTCACGGTGGGTTGTCTCGGTCGGAAGTCGACCGACCAACGTTGCTGTGTTTCGCGCGTGATTTTAAGGTCGACGACGACGGCGCTTGGTTGGAATTATGGTAATGACTCTATTTGCTAGGATTGCCATACACGGCCGATGAGAATAAGTCACTTTTGTTCAGATGGAAGCAAATTTTCTAAAAACGCAGTTTACTCGGCGCTCGGTTTTAGAAATATCTCCTTCATCTGAATAAAAGTGACTCTCACTGAGTTGGTCACATCAGCCGTGTAGATGCGGAAGAAAATTAATGGAACATTGATAGTTTCCGGATGGGAGAAAAATCGTAATTCCAAATGGAAGTTTTAGGGTAAATTATGGCTTCGGCACCCATTGACTGTTTTCGGCAACCGAAATTGAAACGTTTATTTCACTGTATTTTCCCATCAAAACTCTTCGCTGAATGTATTAAGCCGATTCTTTACCTTTTCAGCTTCAATCTGATTACATTTTTACGACTGTGAATTCCTGTTATACCATATTTTTCTTTAAATGAAATATACATACTACAAAATACGGCTGATTTCGAGTTGCCGATAATAGAACAGCTGGTTAACACGCAGTTCAAAAGGAAAGGGTGCCGAAGAAAAAGAGACTGCCGACAATAGTCACTCTCAGCTGAGAAGTTTGGAGCGTTGTAAAAACATGTTCAACCCGTTTTGATCAATTCTGTCGATTGGAATTGGTAGAACAGCAAGCAGCAAATAAATGTCAACAAACAAACCTATCATGTATGTGTGTGACGCTGAGAAATCGCTAATAAAAGTTCGGACGCTGCTTAGATTGACGAGAATACGTTAATTCCCCTATATCAATTTGTTTTGGGTTGATTACATTATAGCCTTTTTAATCGAGAGCTGAAAATGACGATTTGGACTGATAAACGATTTTTGTTCGATATCAATTTGTTTACTCAACTCCATTTACATTCATTTTTTTAAGAAAATTTGTGATTTTTTTCCAATATGTATTATTTTCTGAAAAAGCAATCCATTTTCCTAAAGCCTGTTCCAGTTATTATTTGGTCGCGTCTCTAGTCTAGTCGTACCAAGAAACTGTTGGAAGCATTTAGATCTGGAAGCATTATTTATTCAGTGGTGAAAATTTCAGCAGGAAAACATTTAGGGAAAATGGATGTAATGTCGGGCTAAACATCCCTAGTTTGGGCCCATACATAAATTCAGCAATCGACTAAATTTTCAACAGTGACCAAAAATATCCATTACTACCGTCAAAATGACGCGTTCATCTAGATAAAATTTATAAATAACAGATTTTTAGCAATGGGCCCAATCTTAGATCCATAGGCCAACATTAGAGCCATTTCCCTTATAACACACATTTAAAAGTTAAGGAAGATGGAACGCGAGAGAAGTGAAAGAATTCTGCACACTCACGTTGAAAACCCAACGTGGTCAGGAGGAATGATCGCAAAGGTTATCAAATTTTCAAAATTGACTGTAAATATCGCGCTTAAAAATTACCGCAAAACACTAACTTTGGATGGCAAAAAACAAAACAGACGTAGAAGTGGAACATATGACCGGAAATTACGAGCGAAGATCATTAGTGATTTGGCTAAAACGTTCAGTGCGGCGCACAGTACAGTTCGGTGAATCTGTATGCGAGAAGGTCTTCGGTCGTACCATGCCAGCCAACATCCCAACAGGACGTTGAAACAAAACCTGGTCGCCAAAAACGAGCAAATTCTGACCAAGTATAACGGATGCTCCGGGTAAGTTCAAATTTGTCTTTGCAGATAAATTTGCTCGCAAGTTGATGATTCGGAAAACAAAGGTTTCATTCACATTTGAGATACAATTCTGCCATTTTGATTTTTGCAAAAAACTTCTAAATGGCGATATATTTCAACAAATCCTAACTCAGAAACAATACTTTTAATCGAAATGAATGTAGCCTCCCCTGAGACAAAGATTTAGGAAAAAATAGTTATTTTCTGGAAAAAAATACACGTTACAAAATTGAAGTAATTAGTTTTTAAAACTTATGAAACAAAAATGGTCCTTGTAAAAAAAGTACTGTCTTCAAGATAGACACTTAAAAATTAACAAAAATCATTGAACAACAACTTTTGAACACATTTTTGGAACTTCGTGAAATTTTGAAGGGGAAATGCCTATAATATTGGCCTATGGATCTAAGATTGGGCCCCTCGCTGAAAATCGTCTATTTCCTATTTTATCTACCTGAATGCGTCATTGGTACTAATAGATATTTTTGGTCGCTATTTAGTCGATTGCTGAATTTATGTATGGGCCCATATTAGAGGCATTTAGGCCGACATTACATATATTTCCCCTATTTATTTTTCATGCACTGGGTGTCCAAGTGTAGATTCAATTGTTGTTACGTTGTTGTTTACAAACTTTTATTTGTAACCAAGTTGGATAGAACAATATTCGCGTTTGGAAAGCGTCGGATGACAATATCACGGAACATCACGGACTCCTGGAGCTGCTCCTGGTTTGCTTCCCATCGACACACTCGTATAGGAAACGGATCAGACAATAAAAAGAACAGGATCGTTCCTTTGTTCTCGAGTATCGCTATTTCATTTGGGTATTGATACTCGCTTTTCTAGATTTTATTATGTTGTAGAATATCGCCTTGTTCTTTTACAGAATTTATACATAAATTATTTCTAGACTAATACAGCATACCTTGAAATCGGATCAGCCGGTTTCAGTTTTGAAAACGGATTTCATCGAACATCTTTCTTAATCTTGTTTGACAACTTACTAGGTAAGCCACCTTCAATCTGATCGATCCCCCTTGTTCGTTGCACACATCTTCACCTTGTTCCAGTCGTGTCGCTTCCAAGAAACATTTTCATTGGGTCGTTATCCGACATTTTTTTTTTTTTTTGTAGTGATCCAGTGGCAGCACTTGTTTAAACTCTACACTGGACCCCTTTTATTGATAAATTTTGCTTCTATGAGCCTCTATTTTAAATCAACACACAGACGTTCCTAGGCTATGGTGCCCGTTTGGTCACTGTTGTTGTTGTGCTGATCCAAATAGTTTTGATAATATAATTGCGCATTTTTTTTTAAGGTTAATTTTTGTCCCAGTCTTGTCTTCTGTCGTCACTTATTTTGTCATTTTGTCTTGTGTATTAACCCCGACTTGTCTTGTTTATTGTGTCAACTTGTGTCTATTGTCCTTTCCCATCTGTTACTCTGTCATGACTAATTTCATTGATATATAAAAATAGTAACACCAATTACAGGATAATATGGTTATTTCTCGATTACTTTTTCAAAGGGAAGCACCAGCTCCTGCAAACAATGCATCCGATCGTCGATCCGGCGCAACCGGCAGCTCGCACACGCTTATCAACGCCACCAGCAGGTAGAGGAAAATTTCCCCTATCTGATGATAGTGCCAGTTAAGCCAAATCGACGACCAAACGCACCGCCTACAAAAGCCGATACGCTCCCTTGAAAAAGTTATCGAGATTTCTACTAA
Source organism: Ochlerotatus camptorhynchus (assembly GCF_037179485.1). Lineage (NCBI taxonomy): Eukaryota > Metazoa > Arthropoda > Insecta > Diptera > Culicidae > Ochlerotatus > Ochlerotatus camptorhynchus. The sequence goes on along the minus strand of NW_027040931.1, from coordinate 544,548 downwards.
TTAATGAATTATTGACAATTACCTCTCATGATCCTTGGCTTTGATTTTAACTTACCACTTTTTGATTATTTATCAAATACCTCTCCCAGAATATATAACTCCCCGATGCCTTGTTGGTTTCTGGTCTCATTTGGATTGGTCCTGAATTTGTTTGACATCTTGTTCGAAGTAATTCTTTGAGTTCCAGCTTGTACGTGTCTCACGTCATATGATTCGCCATTCATAAAGATAATGGGTTAAAAGGGAGTAAAACATACATAAAGGTAGATTAGTATTAGTTGTACTTGATCCAAACAATAGAAAGAAGCATAGATGACTTAGTAGAAAAATAAAACTAATAAATAGCTAAAAGTGCAATGGATAAGTGTTAGTTCCGGGATCATTTTAGTGTTAGTAGTTATGTTAGTTTTGATCCGTATTCAGCCCTGCCGGCCCCTCCAGCACTATTTGCAGCAATTGTGATAAGATTATGCGACATAGATGACTTGTCAATTTTCGCAACGCAATGTCTTTCAATAAATCACTCAATCAATTTGATGTTTAAAAATTTGCTCAAAAGGGCTTTGTTGACACATCATACCTTACCGAAAACTAAAGCACAACAATCCTAATTCTTATTTCAAACCTATCAACATATTTAACACATCTTTCCTAAAACTTCACTTGTTCGTAAGCGCCTGGTTGAAGATATGACTTTCGCTATTGACATTGTCTGTAATTAACAAATACACTAAATAGGAATATTTATTATACAACTTCATAGGCTAGTCGCCTCCCTAAGCGGACCCTCCGCGTCCTATCTCTTATGTTAATTAACTTTCTGAATTCTATAATTGAAGTTTATTTAATAAATAACTGAAATCTCTAATCTACCTACACAATCCTAACCCATGCTTTTAAACTACAATTTAACGTGTTTCAAGTACTTCTGGCTTTTACATATATTATATCTTTGTTCGTCCCACATGACACCTTCAAGTGACTCAAATGCTTCACTTTGAAGTTAGTTTCCTAGCTAATTTTAAATTGTATATTGTATAGGGTAAATGTTCCAACTACGCTCTCACGCTTCCACTATGTGGCACCACAAAAATACATATGGGTATGTCACAATAGAAGCACACCACAGTGGAAATCCCGAGCCATAGTTCAAACACTTATCCCAAATCAAAATGAAGCACATATAAGATTAGTTACAATACCATGTACAAAAATGATGTTTAACATTGTTTCCTGAGTAATAATTCAATGAAAACAACAATGAAAGCTTGTCACGCAAATAGAAGGAGCACTCTTGGGCACTTTTTGAAATATTTCAATAGTATAATTCCCTTGCAAACCCAAATAAATCTATCTGCTGTTGGTGGGCGGGCTTAATTTCATGCTTTATAGTGGAGTGTTGAAGACGGTAGGTTTATGGCCGGCGTTGCTGGCTCATGCCGCGATAGAATGGCGACATGGGCAGGCAATGGGGATTACTAAGCTTCCCCTCTCTGATAAACCACTGCATGAGAGAACCAAAGATCTAGTCTAGCAGTGATAGTATCACACTTGTTACTCCTTTAATTGAGAGCCGCGTCGTAGTACGCTTACGTATAGGCACTGACGTTGGGTGTGATACTGGCGGGTTTTGCCGCAAATCACTCTTATTTTATTTATTTTTACGCAGATAGGTTTATTTGGGTTTGCAAGGGAATTATACTATTGAAATATTTCAGAAAGTGCCCAACGGTGCTCCTTCTATTTGCGTGACAAGCTTTCATTGTTGTTTTCATTGAAGTATTACTCAGGAAACATTGTTAAACATCATCATGGGTCGGGATTTCCACTTTGGCGTGCTTCTATTGTGACATACCCATACGTATTTTTGTGATGCAACAAAGTGGAAGCGTGTGAGCATAGTTGGAGCATATACCCTATGCAATTTAAAAATCAGCTAGGAAACTAACTTCAAAGTGAAGCATTTTAGTCATATGAAGGTGTTACCTTGGTCGAACTAAGATATAATAAATAGGTATAGGTCAAAATCAAAAGTACTTGAAACACGATTCATTTTAGATTACAAGATCAAGTGCAGGTACTTAATAAAGCATGGGTTATGATTGGTTAGGTGATTTAGAGCTTTTAATAATTTATTAAATTAGACTAATGAGATATCATAATCATCAAATGAACTCAAATAAGAAACTTCACGGATTTACTTATTCAATCGGTTTACTACGCGGATGTATCTACGCGCACTCGTCACAGCATTTTTTCTATAACTATCTTGAAACAATACATACGGAATCCAGTGTTCAAGCGGCCAACATAGGCTAGTCCTTCTGTTGTATTGTCAAAGATAGAAGCAAAATTTATTCAAATGGGTCAAGTCTTGAAAACTAAGCTGTCACGCAGCTCCAGCTTGATACCCTAAAAAAAAATGATCTGAAAAGTTGTCAAATCAATTGTGGATTTAGTAAAATTCTTCTTTATTTTGGTTTGTTATGTGGTTTACAATTGCTAATACAGGGCAAGAGGTTAGCCAGAAGGGCTCTTCATCTTTGGTGGACTTTTTGATTTTGTGTTATACATGTTGTTTTTTACTGTGTAATGTTTTTCAATTTTCTTCTTGTGAAGTATGTTGCTTAACGGTGCCGGTGGTGTAGTGGTAAGCGTGATTACCTCTCACCCCAGCAGGCCTGGGTTCAATCCCAGTCGGCGCCGCCGGGATGTTCTGAGGCATAACATCTCTGATCACGCCTTCCTTCGGATGGGAAGTAAAGCCGTTGGTCCCCGGTTCATGAGTTGATGGGTCGATAGGTAGGGTCCAGGTGTGGGAGCTGCCTTCCTGGCACGTCGGTAGCATTGGTGCTCAGCATGGAAAACAAGATCGACGGAAAAAACAAACCAAAGGAAAAAAAAAAATTATGTTGTTTGAATGTATTAATTTGTTATTCTACCTACTTAACCTAACTTAACCTAATGTGCCAGATCCCTGACGATCTGTTGATCGGATCGCCTACAGCAATCTCTGAACCTTGCGATGGAGTCAGCTCTCCGTAACTTCAGTGTCTGACGACCAGCCAGGCGGTGGACCTCAGAATTTCTAGTCCGCGGGGGACTGTTAAGGATCATCCTAAGGATCTAGTTTTGGATCCTTTGGAGTTTGAGCTGATGGCATTTGGCGCAATTCTCCCAGAGTGGCATCCCGTATTCTATTACGGGAAGGATGATTTGTTTGTAGACAGCAAGCTTATTTTTCAGGGACAGGGTAGACCTCCTGTTGATGAGTGTACACGACCTCTATGGACCATTCCACCACTAAGCCGTTTAAGCAGATCTTATTATTTTCAGACGGAACAAGTTTGGGAGATTTTGAGTGTGAAAAGATGATGACCTGGGTCTTTGCCGCGTTGATACGGATCTTCCAGCTGTTGAAATATTCAGACAGGACGTCCAGGCCTCTCTGAAGTTTGGCAGTCAGAGCTCCGATGACCCTACCCTTGTAAACGATGGATGTGTCATCTGCGAACAGAGACTACGATCCACCATCAGGGAGAGCCGGCATATCGGAGGTGAACAGGTTGAATAGAATGGGGCCAAGGATGCTTACTTGTGGAACCCGGGCACCGATGTTGAAAGCATCCGATGTGATGGTATTCGGAGAGACTCGGAACGTCCTATCCGACAGATAGTTGTTTATTATCTTCACTAGGAAGATTGGAAGACCGTAGTGCTGCAATTTGAACACCAGGCCATCATGCCAGACATTGTCGAACGCTTTTTCAACGTCCAACAACGCCATGGCAGATGTTTCCGAAACAGACTTGTTCCGTCTGAGAATGTTTGTCACTCGAGTCAGCTGGTGGACGGTCGAAGGACCTTTCCGAAAACCAAACTGTTACTCGAGTAAGATGTTGTTTTGTTCGGCAGATGTTAGGAACCGGTGGTAGACTGCTCTTTCGAACAGTTTTGATAACCATGAGAGAAGGCTGATTGGTCGATAACTTGAAGGAGAGGACGGATCCTTCCCAGGTTTCCGGATGGGTATGACTTTAGCTGACTTCCAACACGAGGGAAATTAGCCAAGTCTGAGACACAGATTGACAGATGGTTGTAGAATCTGGAACTCAAGTGTTTGAGTTCCAGATTCAGGATGTTGTCGAAACCTAAGGCCTTCATGTGTTTAGATGATTTGATAAAGGCCAACAGTTCGTCAGCCGTAATCTCAGATTCCTCTTGAAAAATGTTAGGAATCTAATGAAGATTGGTTGCATTTTCAGCAACCTCAGATTCATGAGATTACGGGAGCTGACGAAGTGTTGATCTATCGCGGCAGCCTTCTCTTCAGGAGTTATCAGATGAACCACTGGGTCGCCGGGACGATCCGTGGGGTCAGTGGTGCAATGGGTCTTGGCTTATTACAAGGATTTTCGTTAGTTTCCAGAAGGGCTTTGCACAATCTGGGAGAGAGCGGATCTTGTTTGCAAAATCTTGATTTCTGAGGTCCATCATCCTGGCTTGGATGGTTTTTGTAAGACGATTGCAATGGGTCTTCCAGACACGTAAACCAGAACGCTGGTATTGCCTTCGGATGGAGTTACGGAGTCTGATGAGATCTTTGGTAATTCTATCAAGGTTCAGAGTATTGCTCACCTGTCTGGATACTGGTACGTATTGTTCCCTGGCCCGGGATATCGCCTCCTCGATGGAACGTAGACACCGGTCAACGTCTTCGGGCGCCTCCGGAAGGACACTGTAGTCGACAGTGGAGGTAGATGGTAGTTGCGTCGGGAAGCTTGGATTCGGTTGACGGATGAGCCTACTTCGGCCACCACCGGATAGTGGTCCGAACTCAGCTCCTGATGGGTCACAGGTAGCGAGATGTTGTCTCCCATGTTGCTGATGAAGATGTCTATCGTGGAGTGAACGCCAGACCGGCTCAACCGCGTGGGACAGTCCGGCGCTAATATGGTGTAGCGAGCCTCTTGCAGTTCGTCGTTCGGGATGGTGCCGTTTTGGTTGCGTCGACTGTTGCCCCAAGCCTGGTGTTTGGCGTTCAAGTCGCCAGCGATAATGTACTTTTCGCGCCGTCGAGTTAGTTTGATGATGTCCCTCCGCAGGTCTGCTGCCGACCCGTCCCTGATGGTGACTTGCTTGGGGAAGTAGGTCGCAATGATGGTTATAGGGCCGACAGGGGTGGAGACTTCTACCCCTAAAACTTCGATGGTTTTCAGCTGGAAGCTCGGCAGAAGCCGACAGCAGATGTTTCTCCTTCCAGCAATGTTCGATCAAGTCTTAGAAACCGGAAGTCAGGAAGGTAGATGTTTACCTCCGGTTTCAGGTGGGTTTCGGTGATAACGGCAATGTCGATGTTTTGTTTGTTGAGGATGTCAACGAACTCGATGATCTTGCTCTTGAGCGAGCAGGCGTTCCAGTTTTTTTTTTTTCCTTTATTTGTTTTTCGTCGATTTTGTTTTCCGTGCTGAACACCAATGCTACCGACGCCAGGGAGGCAGCTCCCACACCTGGACCCTACCTATCGACCCATCAACTCATGAACCGGGGACCAACGGCTTTACTTCCCTTCCGAAGGAAGGCGTGATCAGAGATGTTATGTCTCAGAACATCCCGGCGGTGCCGACTGGGATTGAAACCAGGCCTGCTGGGGTGAGAGGCAATCACGCTTACTACTACACCACCGGCGCTGCTAATCAAGCGTTCCAGTTGGCGATCTTGATGGTTTCACGGTCCATAACTGAGCAGCCACAGCTTGGAGCTGGTCGGATTTGTTCTTGATGGTGTTGGCAATGTCGTGCATCTTGAGGTAGATGATCATTAGTTCCGCTGCGGTGAACCAAGAACCATCGTTGATTTCTGGCTGCGGTAGGGACGGTCCATCCTGACGCCAGTTTAGCCCAGGGGCTGTGGGGGAGATCCTGCGGCTGTGGAGCAGCGGTCGTGTCTTGGCCTGAGTTTACTGGGACTCTGGCAGTTTGAACTTGAGCGGTGGCGGCCGCCGCAGCAGCCAATCATTGATTGGGTGGCAGCGGTGGTAGCACTGTAATCGGTCGTCAAGGTATCAGTGGGAAGTTCTGGTCATTAATTTCCGGCACTTTCTTACGGCCAGGCTGGTTTCTCGTCAAAACACTTGATGCAGCGGCTGACCATATGGCAATTCTTCGTTCCATGCCCGAACAGCAGGCAGTTCGAGCATTGGGTGACTCCACGACTGACCAGCTTGTACCGCTCCCACTTCATCACTATGTTGAACAGGACGCGGATGCCCTGGAGGTCCATCAAAGTTGTTGAGTTCTTCTCAAGGTGGACCAGGTATAGCTGGTCGCGGTACTTGACGGCCTTGTTGTGGCGGGCCATCTTGTGAATTTGGACCGGCTTTAGTCCATTAGCCACCAGCTCTTCCAAGAGGACGCCTGTGTCCATGTCGTATAGTCCTCGCAGGATCACCTTGAACCGCTTAACATCCTCAATGTCGTGGGATAAGCACTCCACCTGTGTTTGGTCCAGCACGGCCTGAACCGCGTTGTAATGGTTCAACGCAGGAACCATCAATTTGTATCCTTCCGTGCACAGCTGGATGGTGCACCGGACGCCCTTCGTGATGTAGAAGTTTATTTTTTCCCGCAGTCCGGGAGGGAAGCCTTTCAGAACGGAGAAACGATTGTTGTCGAGCAGCTTCTTCACGGCAGTCGCACTGCCACTGTTGTCTTCAGGCCTAGACCGTTTCCCGCGATTTCCGGCACTCGTGCCACCGCGCGATTTTTCACCCATGGCTGGGTCAGCGAGAGCGTCACTATTCAACGCGAGAAAAAAAACAATCATGCAAATCGGGAAGGTCTAGTCTGAAATTGATTGTTTTGGGTATTTGATCTGGAAATGTTCGATATCACAACACACAACTTATCATCGAGTTAATGAACCATTCAAACCCGAAAACGGTGATCGATGGCATCAAATCACATACAAATTCGAAAACAATCAAAACACATTAGAACTAAATTTATTGGTCATATTGAGTTCCCACGCTCACATCCGTCACACCCGAAGATGTTCCTGCATGATAAAAAAAAAAGAAGTTTATTGATCAACGTGTGAATTTATATGAGCATCAAACCGTACACACCCTATATGTTACATAATTATGATATCACTGAGTTATATTAAAATAACGTTCATACCTAATTAAGGCACTCACATGCTATTGGTTTGATATTGTTTCGTGCTCGGTTCAGGTTAATGCTACTTAAATCACAATCAAAATGGTATACCTGGCATCGTCAATTTGGTATTGCGGCGCGTAATGTTGGCCCTAATCGCTCACTCAAAAGTTTCTTAGCATACCAGATCCACTCGCAGATGAAGTAGATGTTTAAGTAGACATTGAAAACAAAAATGCTCTTTAAAATCACGCAATTTCGTGTGCATTGTGCCTAGCTGTTTCGGGTACGTTTTGCGAAGGGCATCCGACCCGCCAAATTGGGGCCCGCTCCGAAAACCACACGTAAGCAATTTAAAGTTCCGCACCGCAATCCCGCAATTTGCCGTCAATTGGTTGCCTCGTCGTCCGTGTTCAGGGAACACCAAGAGCTAGCTATAGTGTGGTCTAGTTAGAATCTAAAAATGAAAAAAGTGATCATAAACTGGAGCTTTTTTAATGCACGAGTTAGTGAGAAAATTGCGAACTTATTGTAAAATTCTCGCCATTATAGGTTGTAAAGGTTGAACACGAAAAAATCCGGACACGAAAATCTTGTTAGGGTATAAAAATGCGTTTTGTTTTTCATAGTTCAATGTAACAGCTATACATTAGTAGGTATTATGCTTTCTTTCTTCTTACCATAGGCCATTGCTCGAACTTTAAACATATTAACATTTGAAAATGGCATATTTTAAGTAGAAAAACGTCAATGACTCTTGATCGGCGAAAGATATCGACAAGCTCTGCGCAGCAAAAATTTGCGCCTTCTAATGATCTAAAAGTTCTAGAACTTTCTAAAACAAAACAAAAGTTTTTTAGAGACACCCTAACTCAATTTAAGAAAATACCTCTGAATCGGTCAAAAAAGTTCTTTTCTACAAAGTTGCTTAAAATTAGCTCAGCTATAACTTAGTTGAAAAATGTATACCTTAATTTCTTTAAACAAAAAAGTTAGATTTTTTTTCCTTTGGTTTGTTTTCCGTGCTGAGCACCAATGCTACCGACGCCAGGGAGGCAGCTCCCACACCTGGACCCTACCTATCGACCCATCAACTCATGAACCGGGGACCAACGGCTTTACTTCCCTTCCGAAGGAAGGCGTGATCAAAGATGTTATGCCTAACAACATTCCGGCGGATTGAACCCAGGCCTGCTGGGGTGAGAGGTAATCACGCTTACCACTACACAACCGGCGGCGCTAAAGTTAGATTTTTGATTTCAATGATAATAAGAACCACACTAGAATTCATTGTCATAAAAATGAGGACCTAACTATAAGGAACAACTTTGTAGAAGATAATTTTAGTCTAAAGTTTAAATTTCAGGCTCAAAACATATCCTTTCACCTAAATCTGCATTCTGGACCACTGTGCACTGCTCGAACTTTTCTTTGTACACAGCCCATCATCTTTTGCACAAGCCCTGTTCCGACTTGTTTGGCTGCCAAATTCCATTCCCGCTTGAAATCCTTCAGGTCAATTGCCGTTCCATCCTTGTTCTTCAGTATGTGCTTAAAAAATTGATCTTTTTTTCTAAAACTCAAATTTGCAACTCATAAATCACGTCAACCCATGTTCCCGCCATAGAAAAGTTTTCTTGTAAGACCATGATTTGGAGGAAGAGCCCCCAGGTTTTATGACAAAATGCTGCTTCGGGACACCCTATTGCACAACCTTGGAGTCCATTAGGGCAATTTTAGCGTTATCACGATTTCTAAAGCTGATTACGTCGGATTTGGACTTGTAAAATTTTCTTCTCTCAGTTTTTTTAGCACATGATGTATTTTTAAATTTCTCAGCAAGGTTGTCTTCAGAACTTATGAAGACGCAATTTTAACATCGCAAATTTTATCGAGGTTTTAAAGCGTTCTACAAGTCTACATCATGCTCTACCCGCATAAAACCAAAATTGTCACTTGAAAGATGTATTTGAACAAATCTTTAATGAGATTGACAAGATGTCTTCACTGCTGCTATTAAAATTTGGGAAGGTGTTCAGTATTTCAGATTTATAAAGCTGAGCCTTGCCAGATGTTCAGGGACCTTCTTAAAAGTCAATGACACTTCGAATATGTTGAGAGAATATCATTTAAGCTCGGAAACCCACATGAAAGTAAAGGCAACGTTGAAGAATTTCAAGGAACTTCGTAGATCTTCATGAAACTTCGTAGAACCTTCGAAAACTTCGTAAACATTCATGGAACTGCGAGTTCTGTCAACATTCTAGAAGTGCAGCAAATTTTATAGATGTGCAGCTAGCTTTTTAGAAGCTCAGTGAACCTCATAGAAATTCAGAGAATTTTGTAGAGCATTAGAAAGTTTAGAAATTCAGAGAACTTTTTTGAACTTCATCAAACATTTTTGAAAATTGACAAACGTTAGAGGTACTTAGTAGATGTTTACGGTACATCGTAGAAATTTGGGAAATTCAATATAAATTAAGCTAACTTCGTAGAATTTCAGAGAATTTCTAATTCGCTTTTTGAAAATTCGGGCAAATTTCGTAGATTAGAAAACCTCGTACAAGTTTGGGGAAAAGCCGGCGCCGGTGGTGCAGTGGTAAGCGTGACTGCTTTCTCACCCCAATGGGTGTGGGTTCAATCCCAGCCGAGGTCGGTGGGATTCTTCTGAAGCATAAAAATCTCTGGTCACGCCGTTGGTCCCGCCCCATGTGTGTTGAATGGGTGCGATATCCTAGGCAAGTGTGGATCCTGCCTTCCTGCACATTCGATTGCCGTTTCAAGCTTATTGTTTATCACATTTTAACTTATTGCGTGCTCTCAACTGAGTGCTTTAGGTCCACTTCCACAGGTATCAATGGAGAGCTTTCGAGGCCTGTACCATTTTTGCATTAGTATAATAGTGTGGTAAGTACAATCATATACTCTATGCCCAGAGAAGTCGACAAATTGTTCTACCCGAAAAATTCCTAGACCGGACCGGGAATCGAACCAAGCCACCTCCAGCATGGCCTTGCTTTGTAGCAACGCCTTTACCAACTGAACTAAGGGAGACCTCTTAGAACTTCAGGGTTTTATTTGGGAACTTTGAGTCACCCAGATGTTTTAGAAAATTCGTAGAAAAGGTTCAAGGTCTTTCCTGAAGTTTGAAGATGGTCATAGAAGTCAAGGATGTTCTAAGCAGGGCGTCACAATATAAGCCTCAATCGACAAAATCGATGCGGGGAAGAGACTGCTAGCTTTTTGTTGAAGTCGAGCAACTTAGCAGCAATCCAGCAGCTCAGTCGGTGTCTACAAACAAATGTTCAATCGTTTGCCTCTCTTTCTCCTGTCGCTTAATTTGTCTTTATTTCAAGCTTCGGTGAAGCGGATGAGTGAAAGAGCGCTCGAATTTGATAGTTTCGTCTTTCATGAAACACATGAACCGAAGTTTCGTGACGTATATAACGAAAATGAAAATATATATTTAAATTCTTTTTTTTTTTCGAGAGTTGACCAACTGCAGTCTTAATAGGCTAGCATCTTGGTTGGGCTCTCCATGCGATACACAATACTAACAGACGACTCGAGCTATGGTGCTCACTAGGTCACTGCAGCTTTTAGGCTCGTATTGTGATCAAATGTGTGTAATGATATGATATGATGATGTGATAAACCATGTATTAAATGTAAATGGAATGTTTAAATAAATAGATTAATTCTTACCTTTTTCATGGTTGTTTGGTTATTTTTTGCTTTTATTACCTGTTTACAGTTGCCTCCTTTAACTTGCTGGTCGTCATTTTGAAAATTCGTTTTGAAGGCACGGTGAGTAGGTGTGGTTTATGGCACATAATAAAATCAGGCAGGAGCTGTTTTTTCTTGGTTAGTTTCTGTCTTCTTGATCACAGTCCAAACCAAAGCATGACGACTCATCTCCACTGAAGCCTTCAAATTCTGATGGAATCAACGAGCTGCCTGTACTGTCCTCATCGATGTCACTTTTTTTCTCGTAGTCCGATTCCACCATGGTGTCGTATAACTTTTTTGTCATGCTTTTGTATTTTTCCCTATCACAAGATGCTGCTTGCCAATCCGTTATGTGTATCCCGCTTCTGTCGATATCTTGTCTTATACTGGTCCTCCAAGTTAATGCGAGTCTGCCTATTTTTTTTTTCTTCATAGGTAGTTTATATTCCATAGCTGTTTTGTGTATTCCTTTGTTATCATTGCGGAGTATATGTCCATAGTAGTTGAGACGATTTATTCTAATTTTGTTATTGATAGTTCTTCCTTTAAGCCATTTTGCAGCTACATGCACATCTTCTGATTCGTTGTTGTTTGCAGACATGTCCTCAGATGCGTGCTCTGGAATCGGTTCCGGGTTGACTAAAGATATTATCTGATCCTCGACGCCATTACCTTCCGTTTGGTACCGTTTATCCTCCTCTAGGCTCAGTTGTTTTAAAATACGTAGCATATGGTTCTCCATTCTTCGTAATGAGTTCCTGTTTCTTTTCAGCACTGTGGATACCTCCATAGAATAGGTCACTATTGGCGTGATCAGGCTATGATACAGCCTAATTACTACCGACCATTTGAGTTTATGTTCTTTTAGAAAAGAGCAAAGACAGTAAAAAGCCTTATATGCTTTCTTTCTTCTTTCCGAAGTGGTTTCTCGTCTAGAAAGGCTACTTGTTATATAGGCTCCAAGGTAGCGTAGCTTTGTGACAGTTGTCAACATGTATTTCCCAAACGTCAAGATAGTGTCAGGTTCTTCATTGTCGATATAATACGGATCTCTTATTAAAACTTTTGTTTTCATCGTATTTAACTCAATAGGAATTTGAATAGTTTCCGTTCAAGTGTGAGGAATAACATTGCTTTGAAAAACTTCTTTTAGTAGATTTGTAAGTTCTTCTAGTAGTTCTTCAGATCCATATTTCCAAAATTCATTATGAATTTGGTCTAAACCAGGTGCACTGTTATTTTTAATAGACCATATAATACTCCTCACTTTCTCGATTGTATGTTCGGGTCCTGCATCTCTCCCATTATCTTCATCGACTGTATGATTTTTTCCGTATGATTATTGTTGGATGCCTGCTGTTGAGCTTTCTGTTCCCATTTCTGTATGTTGATGCACTTTCGGGATTTACATTCCTTCTTTTTCTTATGCTGTTTAATGAATCTTAACACTGCTGTCATTTGAGACAACGGATTTTGATCATTAATTTCTGTCAGCAAAGCATCAACTTTTTCAGAGAAGTGTTTTTCGAAAACATTCTGCTTCCGTTTTCGTGCTTCAATAGCCTTTTTCTTCAAAGTAACATTGTTTTTGTTTGTTAAATGCTTCTAATCTGCCACAAAAAAGTCATGAGTAGCTTGTTTACTCCGATGCGTCAAGTGAGAACGTTTAGTTCCAATTGTAGTGTTAGCAGCTTCTGTTACAGTCGACTTGATCCTGGAACCCCATTTTGGACATTATGATGTGATCTAATTGGAATGAACTTTTTCCATTCGTCAAATGATCTTTCAAGTTTGCCCCATGTAGCAAATCTTTCAGACTTGAACCATTAATGTTGCAGAAATCGTGTTAAAGACTCGTTCCTATGCATTTTTTATCATCTTTTGTTAGATCCTTTTTTTCCAATTCGCGCGTTGAAGTCTCCAGCTATGATGACGTTAGCTTTTAGGTGATCCGGTAAATGATGAATTCCATCATTCTGTCAAACTCCACATTTTCGCTGTTGATCTTTGATCGTATGTAAGATTATATGAAAACTATCTTACGATTAAAGACTTTGCATAAGTACGAGCATGAGTCATTACTTATTTTCTTGAAACGGTGATCTTCAAAAATGTGTTTGGCTACCATAATAGCTGTGCCACCCCCAACTCTATCCTTTGGGTTTTATACGTTAATATTATACCAGTAATAGTTGGGTGTTTCCATTGTACATTGCGCAAGTCTCGTTTCCTGAACAGCAACTAACGAATACTGCTCCTTGGAAAACATCAAATCCATTGAAAACCTTTTTGCTTCATCTGAGCAACCGCGAGCGTTCCACGTAAGAAACCCGAAATTCATACCATCGTCGAGCCTTTGCCGGTTTGTTAGAGTAACTTCTGTCGAGTTGATGTCCATATCGTTAATAATCTGTGAGGAATCTATCCTTACATTACGCTGAACTCTCGTTATCCAAGAAGCTGGTGGCTGGAAACTACTATCACTGCTAACTTGACTTATATACGGTTCTATTAATCTTTGTACAACCACATCGTAATGATTTCGTACAACATTTCGTGATGCCCTTCCTGCTACTCTGTATGCTAATCTTATGACTCCACTGGCTGTTGCTGGTGTGTTAAATGAAATGACAGGTCCATTTTCGAAGAAGACATCAATTCTCCGATTCTGCAATCTTGAAGCAGCAGCGATAGTTTCTTCTCCACCCCATTCATTACTATTTTCCAACCTTTGAAGAAATAATGCAATTTGTGTATCTGTATCCAACCCGGCTCCATCCAATAAGTTTAATGTCATTAGAATGGTAGGTTTGAATTCCTCAACGTTGTCTTTTATGAATTGTACGATACTTTTTCGCAATTCCATCACCTTTTTATGATGTTCTTCGGAACCCACTTCCGTTATGTAGAACTGGTTGCTAATAGCCGAGAAAAGACAATGTCCATCACCAGGCATTTTCCTGACCAACACTACGTTCAGTATATTTCATCGGTTCCATTTTAGAATTTCACTTTTTTCTCGTTCAATCTCGTTGTTTCACATGTATAAAAGGTGCAAAAAAAGAAACAAACAAAAATTATCTTATAGTAATAATAATGATGAAAATGATAGATATGAGCGATGATATCAATAATAATGATAAAAAAGGATGATAGTGTAAATTAATAATAAAATATTACTACTTTTAACTACAAGTGCAATAGATGAGCGTTGGTTTCGAGGTCTTGTAAGTGTTATAATAATGTTAGTATAGACCCGTACTTAGCCCTGTCGGCCCCTCCAACATAAGTCATAGGCAGCTGTTGTTAGATCATGCGACACTGTTACTATAGTTATGTTAAAGGTATAAATAGTCAAGTTTCGTAAAAAAATAAAATAAAAAATAAATAAATAAAAATTAAGGCTAATAATATGTTCTTTAACAACTCCAAGTAAGCTATTTGAATTGCAATTTTAAAACTATATTTATTAGTACAATTATAATCTAATATTATGGATTTAATATTTACAATTCCTTAATTTAGAAAATGAGACTATATCGACACTTGACGATCCATCGTTAAGCCCCTCATCCTTGGACAGGGGAAAATATATATTTAAATTCTCACGTGAAATCATTTGATTACACGTAATATGTTTATTAAACATATATTTTTTTTAAGCGTTAAACATGTTGTATGAAAGAAATACAACTCGAGTTTATTTTAGAGCCTCGAACATGTAGAATTCTGGTTGAATTGAAATTGAAAAAAAAAACAATAATTATGAAACTTGGACGAAGTTCATGGAACTCCGGGCGCTGCTGCAAAATAAACTGCTTTTCCGGATTATGTCCGGACCACACTTCAGAGCGCTGGTTGCGTTGCAGCGGCGGGCGAGGTGCCGGGCAAACAAAAACAAAAACCGATGTGACTCATTTTTGCACATTTTGCTCCCGACATGGGTTCGTTCGGTTTGTGTAGGTATAAAAATAAACCGAATTAGACTTCTCTCTCTCTCGCACTACCCATCAGGGAGCATTCAATCCTCATCATACTGTTGTTGGTCGTGTGTCATCAAATATGGAATTTTCCGTGCTTTGCAATGTCAGCTCATTATAGTGCATTTCGAGCAGTGGGTTTGAAAATCTACACGGTTAGAAAAAAGTACCCAAATGTATGTCATTTTCACTCAATCCGGCACTATAGTGCAGGAACTCAAAAGTAGGTAAAGCGGGTCAAAGTAGTTTTCATTTACTTGTGTGCAATTCGTATGGAATTTTCCACTAGCTTTCTATCCAAAAGTAAGTTAGTTGTACCCAAAAGTAGGTAAACATGATTATACGCAACGTGGGGTTTTTGGCAACATTAGAAGGAGAAAAGGAGACAAACTAGTCAAAAGTAAGTAAAAGTGAACTTTCCGTTGGGTACTTTTTTCTTACCGTGTATAAGGTTCAGATTGCAAATTACGTCAAATCAAAACTGCATGAATTCTGGTAAATATTTTCAAAGTTGCTTTGAGGTCGATCGTCAACTAAGGGCTTCATCGAACATAAGTTATCAGCATATTTTTGTTTAGAATAAATATAAACAAATTAAATTAATAAGCCGCTATTTTTACGTCATGCTTTCTTACACAAAATAACTACCCCAATAGATATAAAAAGTACCCTTTAAGGTTCTTTTATGATCTTAGATTTAAACCCTCTTATAAATTTTGCACACAGCGAAAAAAAAACAGTTGTTTGTACAAACCGTACACTATTTCTTTAAACTATTTAATGATCTTAGTAGCCCTATCATCCATGGAAAAGGTTATTAAAGAAACGCATTTTTTCCAATGGTTTTGGCCAATTTGATATCAATTTACTAAGCAAGAGTGGCTAAAAATTGGAAAAATTAGAAAAGGAATAGATTTTTCTAAATAGGGGAATTTACGTATTCTCGGCAACCTAAGCAGCGATCATCTTTCTATAGTCTTTTTTTCTAAGGAACGCACACATATGCAGTATTGGTTTGTTTACAATATTTTGCTGCCAGCTGCTCTAACAATTGCAGTCGAAAGAATTGTCAAAAACTGTTTTGAATCGCTTTTACCAAGCTCCAATCTTCTCTAGTGAGAGCGACTGATGTGGGCAACATATTTTAATTCGGCAACCTTTCTATTTGAGCTGCGTGTTGGCATCGGCAGCTCGAAATCAGCAGCATTTCCCGCATAAACGCGAACCATAAATTGACCTTACCTAAAATGGTTAAAAATTGTTTATAATCCCTGCTAAACTTTAACTGAAATGGTTATGGAACTTTACATGAACGTTTAATGATAAAGTTTCAACCTTATGTATTATGGTTTTTTGGAACTGGACCTTACAAATAATGGGTTGTTAAGAACCATTACCATTCCAAATTTTTGTTTTCTCCATACATTTTCAGAAAAAGAACTATATAAGAACGTTTTTACTTATGATTTGAGAACATTAATGGTAATGGTTATGGTAGTCAGTAAGGTCCACGAATGGTTTTGTATTATCGCTCAACTTTACGTGGAATATATCGTGAATTGGTAATCAGTAAATTACAGGCAACCAATTCGCGATATATTCCACATAAAGTTGATCGATGTTGCAAAACCATTCGTGGACCTTACTGACTACCATAACCATTACCATTAAAGTTCTCAAACCATAAGTTAAAAGGTTCTAATATAGTTCTCTTTCCGAAAATGTATGGAGAAAACAAGAATTTGGAACGGTAATGGTTCTTAACAACCCATTATTTGTAAGATCCAGTTCCAAAAAACATAACACATAACATAATACATAAGGTTGAAACTTTATCATTAAACGTTCATGTAAAGTTCCATAACCATTTCAGTTAAAGTTTAGCAGGGATTATAAACAATTTTTAACCATTTTAGGTAAGGTCAATTTATGGTTCGCGTTTATGCGGGTTTGTAGTGCGTATGTTTCATTTCAAGAAAACCCTGCTAGATTACTTTTTCTCAGTGGGAAAAATGTAATCAAATTGAATAATTCATGAATTGTTTAAGTACATTCGTGAGAAAATACTGCAAAATTAGCGTTTTAATTTGGGTTGCCGAAAATAGTCTGTCATACCGAAGACGTCATTTCCCCTATAACCACAATTTAACTTACTTACAACTAAAATCTATTGATCTTTGACTGCTGATTGTGAGTGGCTAATATGAAAAGCATCTACAAGAGGATATAAAGAGTTTTGAAACCTTGAAATAGTTAAAATAGTTTTGGAACAATGCCTTCGAAAAATGCATAAAATACACTGTGCAAAGCCTCATAAGAGAAACTCGATTTAAGAGGATACTAGTACCGTTAGTATTACATTCTTGCTTGTTTCATATTTAACTTGTTAAGAAGTTCATCGCATAAAAAATCGTTTAAAATCATTTTTATTAATTTGGATGCTAAAATTTGTTTGTAACCTATTTTCAATACAGTCAGGATCGTGAGACACATTTCATACCTGAAAAAGTGGGAGATATTCAAATGCTTTTTATTATGCAGTGCTCATTAAGGTGATTCCTTGTAGAGTCCACAAATCTAGACTAACATTTGAAAGGGGCGGAAGAGCCAAAATGTAAACAAACCATATTTTGCCACACATAGAGAGAATAGTTCACAAACTACTCGATAAACACGAAAAAGTAGAAGAAAATATCACTTCAAATCATCAAAAACGTTTCTTCTTACATGGCGTATTTCCAACTTTCAACTCTATGATGCATCTGGTTGTTACGCCTTGCACCAGAACTACGAATTATATCGTTTTAATATGCCGAACGTATTGAGTCTGTAGTATCTAGTCACGCAGATTCATTTGAAATGCATCCGATTGATAGTTCACGTGTAACCAACGAACAAAAAGAAGACCAAAAAATCTCCGGGCGTAATTCCACTCTCACAAAATTTGCGAACGAAGAACCAAGGCGGAACAACAAACAAAAAATCTCGAGGGTGTACTTCCACGGCGTATCACCAGTGTTGGCAGTTCAAAGGGTGGAAGATCCGGGTGGTAACAGCATGTATGAAATAATCAGGGTGTATGATGTTTTCTTCTCGATTTCACGACAAAGAAAACTTTTTTTAGTTTTTAGTGATGCATGATGATAGATTACACTATTAGCTATATGTCAAGCTTATAAAATCATCCAGAAAATGGAAAGTCGTGAAATAGGATTAATTTTTAGATCATCAAAATTCAGAAGCGATTTTCTCGATATGGTAATTTTGGAATTACGCCCTTTTCAAATGTTAGTCTAGAAATGGCCACCACTTAAGCTATAAATGCACCTCGAATTTTCAATTACACAAATCTCAGAAATTATTGCCTCATTTCACTTGAAATTGATACTGCATGTATGCTGTAGCACAGCAAACGTGGAGTAACTGTTTCATTGTGTTACATATCGTAGAAGCTAATATTTGTGCACTTAAAGTTTCGAAGTGGTAGCGAGAATAAGGATGTCACAGCGAAACACCTCAATGACCCATATGTCTCGACAAACATTTCAAAAGGTCCTATTTGCTTTGATCAATTCTCTTAATCGACTTTCTCTTTCGATAACAATTGCTATGCAAACAGATTTCGCGCTATTTTTAGCACATAAAGTTTGAACACGAAAAAATCCGGACGCTGCCATTAAGACATTTTTTGAGTAAAATTTTTCAAAACTTCACTGAATCAAGTGAAGAGTATAGAATCACAGTTGGCATTGGTTGTCAGGATAAGTTCATTTGTTTACATCATGGCTTCACCGGAGCAAGCACGTCGCTCGAATCTAAAATCCCGGTCTATCCACTTCTGGCAGTTTTCGTTAAAATACCTGGACAGCAAATCCGGTTGACCGGAAGGGTGCGCCGGAAGAATGTAAATCAAAAAGAAGTCGAAATTCCATAAATTGTCTTGCAAGCAATCTGCAGTTGTGGGCTGAAAATCGAAATTTTCGTTACTTCTGGGACCATGAACCAGCAAATTTAATTGCAAAGTGTTAGAATTTCGTCAAATAACCGTCCAAAATGTTAGCTGAGTTGTTAACGAAAGAGAAAGTCGATTAAGATAATCGAACAATGCCGTTAAGACCTTTCGAAAAGTTAATCTAGATTTGTCCTAAAAAGAAGCCACGACGAAACCAATTCTATTAATTTCAGTAATTCAAAGAGTTGTTCAACTAAAAACTCCACAACATTAAACATTGACCCATTCAGCCGACTCAATCTTTCACTCAATTCATTACCTATTGGTAATAGCTACACACGCAGAGGTTTGTCAAAATGCATAACAAAAGAATAAATCCACAGTTCTGATCGAAAGTGCTGCCATCTGGCTCTGTGCGAACGATTGTCGGATAGTACCGATTAACTCCCCTCGAGAAACAACAGTGATTTAAAAACAAACTACCTCAATACCAAAACTGGTGAGACAACGGTGGTGACGGATATAACCTTAAACCAACAGGGCACTCAGAGCTGCTGGGGTGGTGAGTGGTGAGCTCTCTTCGCTGAGCATGCTAAAAAATGAGTTTATTGCCGCGAGCACGACTTGTGTACAAATATTTCGCCGCACTTTGACTATAGTCGTCGCACCGTCGTCAACTACTCTCCATATCGCTGAACTATGGTCGTCGGTGTTGGTGTGTTGTTAAATATATTACGTAACACTTTTTTAAGTGGAAATAAATATGTCTGCACTTTTCCTAGTCGGCGATTTGTTGGTTATACATCAGGGTGCACGTAGTTTGCATGACTTCAGCATTTTCCATCCAAAGAAATCAGGGATAGGAATCAATCACGGTACCTGTTGGAATGGGACAGGAAACAATCATTTACCCAAAATTCAAGGTACCATTACGCAAAACTAGTTAGAATAGTGATAACTAGGTTTGATGGTCTGGTTGTACCTACATTCGGTAAAGATGGAGACTCGCTCGAGTAAAATTCATCATTACGGAGAAGTGCACTCACACACCTGATGGCGATAGCATTTAGAGTGAAAGAGATATCAACAACAGACAGACGGTCTTCTCATTCAGCTCTATGTTGTGTACCGCATCGTAAGTGTTGGCGTTTTGTCTACTTAGTCTAGATGAGTAAAGGATTTCTTATTGGATTATTTAAGCGATTTCCCCTCCGTCATGTCTTTGCAGGGGCAGAACCAGTGTTACCAAAATTTACCATATGTCTGCCCTCTGTTAAATAGTTCACAAGTATTGCGACGTTGAGTTAAATTGAGCATGATCATTATTGGCATTACTAAAATATGAGCATAATGCCAAGAAATGTCGGAAGTGACGAATTCTCCAAACTTTATGTTCTCCGGAAGCACTGTCAGCTCTAGACAGAAATCTACTGATCGGTATTAGAAATATTGAAAACTCCCGGAACCTTCAAAACTCTCGATTTATTTTATTTGTTCGAATTATAAAAACCATAAAATTGATTAAATTTATTGGATATATTAAATACATTGAATTTATTTAATTTATAATTTATAAAGAATTTATTTAATTTATAAACTATAAAATAATTAATTAAATCTATTAAATGTATTAAAATTATTAAAATTATTAAATGTATTAAATTTATTATATTTGTTATGTTTATTAAACTCATTGAATTTATTAACTTTATTGTGTATTTTAAATTTATTTTATTTATTAAATAAACAAATTTTTGAGTGTAGATCAAATTGAGGAGTTTTGTAATGGAGTATAAAATCAAGTACCTTAATTTTTCGACCTCTAAGTATCAGCTCCTACCAAATAATAAAAAGCTTTGTCCTGTTTTTTTGTTCACCTAGGTTTGCACAAATTCACTCTCCTGACTCGAGAAAATTTTTCTAGAAGCTCCACGACCGAGAACGCATGCAGAATCTCCTCCATCAGAAACGTCAGAAAACTCCCTGAAACTTCCGTTGACAACAACGGAAATCTCCACCGAGAACGCGGAAAGAATCCGTCGAAATTCCCTGGAACCGCTGGCAGCATCGGACGCGATAAACTCTGTCGAAACCTACTGGAACCGTCATTGGCGGCATCGGAAATCTCCGTCGGGAGCACCAAAAATCTCCACCGAAATCGCCCGGAGCCCTATTCACCGTGAACATGTGAGGACTCCAACGAATCTCCTCAGAACCTCCACTGGTGACATAACAAATCTCCACCGAAATCATGCGGTATCCTCTTGCCGTGAGCACACATAAACTTCGTCGAAAGTCCCTTTCAGCTCCTCCGGCAGCAACAAAAATCTCCAACGAAATCGTGCAGAAGCTCATTCCGGAACGTTTACTGTCAACATCGAAAACATCCACCAAAATCGCGCAAAACCTGCTCCACCAAAAAAAAACTTCATCGAAATTCCGTGGAACCTCCGTTGACAGCATTCGAAATCTTCACCGGAATTTTGCAGAAGCTCCTACACCGAAAACACGAGAAAACTTCGTCGAAACTCCCTGGAACCTCCGCTGGCAGAATCGAAAACATTCACCGAAATCGTGCCGACCCTTCTCCGCTCATAACGCTATAAAACTTCATCGAAATTGCCCAAAATTTTCACTGGCAGCATCTGAAATCGCCACCGACATCGTGTGGAACCTCGTCCGCCAAGAAAGCATGGAAATTTCGCTTTTTGTAGGGGGAATGTCGGCTTCGGCAATACCTTAACCTATTATCGTCAGGGGGGTAAAAAAAGCCCCAGAGCACTCAAGTTTGGCCAATAGTGCTCTGAAACACAATGTATCCACATACCAAAATTGAGCTCTCAAGGACGATAATAGGTTAAGGTATTGCCGAAGCCAACTTTTCCCCTATGTAATTGTAATTTATTTAGTCAAACGTAGTTCTGGTGGATATACCCTTTATCAGAACAAGGGAAAATTGGCAGCATCTAGAATCGTTTCCGAAATCATGCAGATTCTCCTCCGCCGAGAAGGCAAGAAAAACCCGTTGAAACTTCCTGGAACTCCCACTGGCTGCATCCAAAATCTCCAAAATCGCACGGAACTTCATCCACCGAGAACGCAAGAAAACACCGTTCATATTCCTTGGAACTTCCGTCTAAACAGATAATGCGAGAAAACTCTGTCGAAACTCTCTGGAACTTCCGTTGGCAGCATCTAAATTTCTACCGAAATCGTGCGGAACCTCCTTCGCCGGGAAGACGAGAAAACTCCGTAGCAATTTACTGGAACATCCATGTGTAGCATCTTAAACCGCAACCTAATTCGTGCGGATCCCCGTTCGCCGGGAACGCGAGACCGACGAAACTTCCGTTGGCAGCATCCAATTTCTTCACTGGTATCGTGCAGAACCTCCGTTGACAGCATCTGAATTCTCTACTCCAGCAAAATCACGATTTTTCTATTCCTGTTTGGTTTGTTTATCTCCGCCTCTTAAGAATATAGGATTTTTATCGATGAGCCCAATATTTAGATCCATAAGCCACCATTAGAGCCATTTCCCCAAAAGCCCTGCTGACGACGACTTATGACTTATGGCTGACATAAATGTATCACAGACACACAGACGTAACTCGTTGTTTTCAATCGTCGTTCATGCATTTATCGTTCAATTTTAATATTAATAGTTGCACGAATCCCTCACCACAGCGTTACGTTACGTTTTCCCGATTTTACTGATTGAGTGGTTCAACAGAATGAATTAGCATATATGAGTAGTAGCAACCGGTTAACACTCGTGTTTTTTTTCAGTGACATCATCTGTGATTAGCCTGGTCCCTTTCAAATTGTGTCATTATTTATAATCGACCCTTATATTTGACATTGACGGTGGATGTCACAATGACGTATCACATTCATCTAGTGTTGTCCGATTTGTATTCAAATAATCGATTATTCGGTTATGTCATGCCAAGTAAGCATTAGCTTCTCCAGAGGATCATAAACCACCGTTTCAAACATGTTCTGCATTTTCATTGGTGGGAATGTGACAGCACAGCGAACAATAAATAATCGATTAGTTCTTAATCGAGGAATTGAAAAATGGGACATACCTGATTTTTGGTGTGATTGTTTTGATATAAAATGCGCAAAATTTTAATTCTAAAGAGGGGGCAGCATAAGCACACAAACAATTTGCATACGGGGAGTATTTATTGTATGAAAACAGTAAAATAGAAAGTTTTTTTTTCCGACTGTTTTCTTTAAGCATTCTTCTTTGGTAGTAGCATAGAGGTAACTCTAAGACCAGAAGGTCTCGAAGAAACGTGCTCAACTTTTTTGCTCAGCTCTGGTACTCTCTTCGGTCCCAAGCTTATCGATGCAACCCTCGAAACATAGGAAAATCCACGAACCCCTCATTTTATCTGTCAAACTTTCATAGCGAATCAAAACCAACATACTGTAGTACTAGAATATTGACTAGAATGGGGTACGTTAATCGTTTTCTTGGGAAAAATAGGCAATCGTTAGTTCCCACCGATTGGTAGTAGTAAGTACAAGTTAAGCAAATTATTAGATATTTGATTGTATTTTCAGTTGTTGCGTAAACAAAGTCAGTGGCAGTAATTTAAAAGCATGGTTCCTTTCTCTGTAGCCTCCACATAAATAAATAAATTCCGTGTTACATCATTGATTACTTTCCAATCAAGTATACGAATCAATCATAATACCATAGAGGTAACTCTAAGACTAGTAGGTCTCGAAGAAGCGTGCTCAATTGTTTTGCTCAGCTCTGGTACTATCTTCGGTCCCAAACTAATCGATGCACCCCTCAAAACATAGGAAAATCCACGAACCCCTCATTTTATCTGTCAAACTTACATAGCGAATCAAAACAAACATTGTGTAGTACTAGAATGTCGACTAGAATGGGGTACGTTAATCGATTTGCTTGGGACCAATAGGCTAGTTAAGAAGTGAGCCAATTAAAAATCGTTAGTTTCCACCGGTTGATAATACTCCATTCCCAACGCTGGCAACACTGCCCGACAACCATGAACAAAATCAACTTTGTTTTCCCCTCGCAATAATTCCAATCAAAATACAATCACACAAACAATTTGCGAACAAATCAACACTTTCGACTGTGTCTGTGTATTAGTTCGCTACGACGACGACGACGACGACCAAAGAAAATAAAAACAACATAACATTGACCAAATATATTTTGTTTCATTCAAATCGAAAATTCGCAAACGTATTTAAAAAAAAATAGAAGCTAAACCCACCCAAGGATCTAAACCATTGAACTCACCTTTGCGGTTTATTTGCATGCTATTCCACAGGAAAAGTTGAAGAAATCCGTACTCGCTTACACACTAAATGACAGTAGCTTCACATTCACAAAATTTACACAAGTTATGATTCGCAACTTGCACTAAAATCTTCCTATAAACTGCGCTCTGACGGATTCACACACGACAGCAATGACAGCGGGCACTTGGTCGTTCACTTTCCAACTGGAAACACGGAAGGTAAACACACACTTGTCAGAGTAGACAAAAATAATTCCAACATAGGTAGCACTTACTAGTCGCTGCACTTTATTTCCATCACAGCTAGAAGGTTCCGCTTGATCTTTTATTTTTTGCAAAGTAGAAGAAAAGTTGTTCCGTCAAGGTTGAAAGTATCCACACACTTTTAGCAGCACACCGAAACAGACACCTTGCCTGCAGTGAATTATTTTGTTGTTGTTGTTCAACGCACACACGATGACGATAAACTATTTCGAAATGGAATCAAAATACCGATCAGCAGTGCTGCCAACGGTGGAAGCGAGAAGGAAAGCTTTCTTTCAATTAATGGATGCAACAGACGATATTGCAAAAATGCCAAATTGCAAAAACCAAAATATTTTGTTCTAGCACAGTGTTGCCAGAATGAGAATCTTCCGGAATGCTTCCAACGCTGGCAGCCCTGACACGTTGCGTTTCAACACATCATGCACTTGTGCTCACGCACACACGAGCACGCACTCTTCGCCACTCTTCGTCGGGCGCCGTGAAATCCAAAATATTTTCACATACGCCACCGCACTTGCCAAAAAAAGGAAAAATCAATCGACTTTGGGCCGCACTTTCCTGCACAGATCACATTCTCACACCAGCACAAGAAACCCGCTTAGCTCGGAAAATGCTTTTTCTACACACCAAAACAAAAATTGAAAAATAACACTTCTTCACCCCCACTACCCTTTCGTACCCACCACTAGCCTTCGACTTCTTCTTCGTGGCTCCTTTTTCTTACCCTCTGAACACTCGCTGTCTACTCTTAAGAAAAAAAAAATTAAAAAAAAAACTTCTGTACTTATTTTCGGTAGAACAATTTTCCTACCCAAGAAAACACCCAACCGGTGAAACGGGAAATTTTCGAACGCGACGCGTAAATCACCAACCGGACAGACCGGTTAAAAGCGGCAACTTCCGGCGCGGACCTTCGTAGACACCTAAGTTCTTCTACGCGACGGCGACGTAACAACCAAAAGCTCTAACCCGATCAGTTCAACAAAGTCTTCCGTCCTACAACCAAATCTCCAGACGCACAATGGTGGAAAAGCACCGCCGGACCGAGTGGGAAACTGCGTATTTCTTTCTCGGAGTAATAGGTACCGAAACCAGAAACGTCGTGTACACTTTCTGTGTGGCGCAGAGTAGTAGACCGTCCTCAGGATGGCTAATGAGATGTTATTCTGGTTGTGGCACTCACCCAGCAGAAAATCGAAGCTCAGTTCGCCCGCTGAGCACACCCACACCAATACCAGCTCAGACGGGGATCTTCTGCAAACGAATCACATCACATTGAGCACCCTCCACCGACCGACCGACCGACAGACGGACGCGGGTGAAACAAACATGGCTGATTTTGAGCACGTCGGTACAGTAGAGTGGGTGAACAGATTTTGACGTTTCTGATGAAGCAGAATGGACGAGGGGTTTTGTGAATTCCTATTGGAATTTTGTTCCGCCTGCAGGGCTGATAGCAGTGTTAAGCAATAACAATAGTGAATTAGTGGGACCGAAGTTTCATATGGTTTCATCGTCCATCAAAATGTGAGTGTGCAGAATTTTTTCACGTCTGTCACGTTCCATCTTCGATAACTTTTGAACAAGTATTTATGAATGCTGATGAAATTTTCACTACTAAGGCTCTGAACCATTTGGTGGATTATTTTAACTTTTGGTTAAAATTTGACAGATGGAAAGTTATCGATTAACCCTGCTATCCGAGCGTGGTTATTTCTGACAGACAAGAAGTTAAATCTTGACAACAGCAGCTGAGTTCTGCTCGAAAACCGATCGATCGGTAACACAGGGATTTTCGAACATAAGAAATAACTTTCGAAATGTCACTTTTTACCACGAGTTAAATTTAACCCGGAAAATGGTTCACAGCCTAAATAAACAATCCTTCCGGATCAAAACACTGTCAATAGTTTTTTGATACTAGAGGCGCTACAGTAATTAAAAAGAAGCGGCCAAATACTAACTTGAACCTCAACTTGAACAGACTTTATTATAGCTTATTTTTTACTCATTTTGTTTAATTAATTCCATGAGTTTTCCAGGTTTTTCCGAATGTTTCTACCATAAAGTGCCATACTTCCATTAGCCTATGATTTTAATTCCAAGCATTTTTCAAAAATAAAATCCAAATGTATAATCGAACTATTTGTGTAAAAGAAAATATAATTTTAAAAATATTACAACATCTTTAGAAAACTATTTTAATTCACTTCGCAATGCTCGTTATTAATAATTCTTGCTATAAATTGCCTGAAGAATTCTCCTAAAAATTCACTTAGAGTTCACCTCAGAATTTTCTTAATATTATCCCGAAAAACCCACGGCATTAACTAAGGAATATTTTTTTAGTTTTTTTAGGAAATCCCAAAAATTCTTCGAAATGCTGCTGGGATTCTCTTTTGAATTATCTGAAGAAAAAAAACATTAGAATATCCTTAGAATACTACTCAAAATCCACTTGAAATTTACCTTCGAATTTTCTAAAGATATTCTTAAGAAATCCGTTGTAATTATTCTCATTGAATAAATTTTGGAATTACCGTTGAATATTGCCTATCTATGGAATTCAACTCACAACTATGACATTTTCGCCTAAAAAATAACTTGCAGTTCTTTTTAGATTTCTCCACAAAATTTTTCAGAACTGATTTGGTGAGATTGTTCCTTTTTTTTACTTTTGTCTATTTAAACTTAATTTCTATGAATGCGTATCGTTAGGAATCATTTTATTCGGATGAGACTCTTAACTTTTAATTGTGTACATTGTTTTCAATCGGTATTCTTAAGAACTTCACAAAATAAGGTTCCAATATTTAAATTGAGCAGCTCGACTAGCCTGGTGGCTGCCGCTTTTGCTTACTGAGTAGAATACCGTGGGGGATCCACATTGTAAAGATTCCCTATTTTCAGCTTTTTTTACAGGCTGGAGTTTTTGTTTGAACCATTTAGTTTATCAATTTAATTTATCTGTATAACAATTATTCACAAGCATTCTTCCAGGTCAATTCAAGAATAGTTTGATGATGCTAAATCTTCCTAATATTCACATTTCAGCTATGACCCGACCCTGTCAACCTCTCCGCACAGCAGACTGTTATTTTTCAATAATTCCACATAATTGTAATTTCATACCTTCCTCATTCAAGATGAATGTTTAAGATACACATACTTTGCTAGCTGACAAAATGGGGTCATTGCTGTATAATTATTCTCTTTTTGCAGCCTTCATTCAGACTGGATCTATTGATTTAAATTATTTGAGTTTTCTTCCAGCTCTTTGATGACGGAACATCATTAGATTTATACTGTAATGATTCACTCTTACAGCTTTCATCCTAGTTTTGTCTGTTGATTTGATTTGTTTGAATTGGTTTTTAGCTCTTTGGTGTTGGCAGTCGGGGGTGATCAATTTTGCTCATGCTCATGCTCTAAGTTTATTTTCAGCATTTCGATGATGGAACGTCTTCAGATTTATATTATAATGGGGCTTATTACGGGTGTCACATCACGGTGAAAAGTTGTCACTTGTCGTCACGGTGAAGTGATTCCCATTTGATTTGTACGGTAATCACGGCTCTTATTCTGAGTATCACTTGCTTATCACCGTGTAGTGACACCCGAAATAAGGCCATATGATACACCATTTGGTTTTGGCTTCGGGCAAATCCAAGTATAATGCATGATAACACTGATTCATTTAAAACCATGGTCGCATCACTTATCAAGGTGAATCCTGATCCAACGAATCCAACTTACTAACAAAAGCTCCTTTCCTGTGTCTTTTGTTGGGGTGCAGAGGTAAACACGGCCCACAAACAACAAAGGTCACTTTAATATTTCTTCCCTACTCCCACCTGATTGCAAGGACGTGGCCGGCGCCGTTATTGATCTACAACATATAGAGTCACTGAAACTTGTACAATGAGAATGGACGGTCACTCCCAGCCCTATTCAGTTGATTCATTGTACAATTTCACTGATTCTGATCAATCACGGAGTAGCAACCATTGATATGTGCAGTCAATCTAAGCTAAGCTAGCTATTGGTTATCGTATATGTATAGTGTTTATAGTACAAATATCTTTTTTTTTTTTTTTTTTTTTTTTTTTTCTTTATTAGAGAGATTTTTAGCCTAAGGCTAGTTCATCTCTTTAGATTACATTTCATTTTTAACCTAGGTGCTCCAGTTACTACAGTAACTTACCAGCCTTAATTGTTATGATATATATCTTAGTGTTTTTACATTGTTCCTGTCTTGGCAATTCAGTATTTTAAACAGGTTTTTTAAACCTGCATGTCAGTATAACAATTGATAGCTTAAAACTAAATAACTAAAACTAAATCTTATCTAAGTATAAAGGGAATTAATCGTTGCAATTGAGGATTGTAACGATTTTTGCCGGAAATTATTAATTATTTTGTTGGACATTTGTGCTAAAGTCTCAACATTCGAAATTCTATGTACTTCGGCAGTACTGTACCAGGGAGGCAACTTCAAAATCATCTTCAGAATTTTGTTCTGAATCCTTTGAAGTGCTTTTTTCCTGGTAGTGCAACAACTAGACCATATTGGCACAGCGTAAAGCATGGCCGGTCTAAAAACTTGTTTAAATATTAGAAGTTTATTCGTCAGGCAAAGTTTGGATTTCCTGTTTATAAGAGGATACAAACATTTAATATATTTGTTACATTTGGCTTGAATGCCCTCAATGTGATCTTTAAAAGTTAATTTTTGGTCAAGTATTAATCCAAGATATTTCACTTGGTTTGACCAGGAAATTGGAACTCCGTTCATAGTGACTATGTGACTACTACTAGGTTTCAAAAACGAAGCTCTAGGCTTATGTGGAAATATTATAAGTTGAGTTTTGGAAGCGTTGGGAGAAATCTTCCATTTTTGTAAATAAGAAGAGAAAATATCTAAACTTTTCTGAAGTCTGCTGCAAATAACACGAAGACTTCTTCCTTTAGCGGAAATGCCTGTGTCATCAGCGAACAAAGATTTGTGGCAACCCTGAGGCAAATCAGGGAGGTCCGAAGTGAAAATGTTATACAATATAGGCCCAAGAATGCTACCCTGAGGAACTCCTGCTCTAACAGGTAGTCGATTAGATTTGGAATTTTGATAATTTACTTGCAGAGTTCTGTCAGTTAAATAATTTTGAACTAATTTCATAATGTAAAGTGGAAAATTAAACTTTTTCAATTTAGCAATCAAACCTTCATGCCAAACACTGTCGAATGCTTTTTCTATGTCTAGAAGAGCAACTCCAGTTGAGTGGCCTTCAGATTTGTTTGAACGAATTAAATTGGTAACTCTCAAGAGTTGATGAGTAGTTGAATGCCCATGGCGAAATCCAAACTGCTCATTTGCAAAAATTGAGTTCGTATTGATGTGAAGCATCATTCTATTCAAAATTATTTTTTCAAAAAGTTTACTTATTGAAGAAAGCAAACTTATTGGACGGTAGCTAGAAGCTTCAGCTGGATTTTTATCCGGCTTCAAAATTGGAACAACTTTTGCATTTTTCCATTTATCAGGAAAGTATGCCAAATGGAAACATCTGTTAAATAATTTTACCAGGAAAGACAAGGTACTCTCTGGGAGTTTTTTGATGAGGATATAGAAAATTCCATCATCACCTGGAGCTTTCATATTTTGAAATTTTTTAGTTATAGACCTTACTTCGTCCAAATCAGTCCCCCAGGAATCATCAAAAATATTTTCCCGAGAGAAAATAATCCGAAAATCCCGAGCAACCTGATTCTCAATAGGACTAGTAAGACCCAAACTGAAATTATGGGAACTCTCGAATTGCTTAGCAAGTTTCTGAGCTTTTTCCAAATTTGTGATCAAAATTTTACCACCTTCTTTAAGCGCTGGAATTGGCTTTTGAGGTTTTTTCAAAATTTTTGTGAGTTTCCAAAAGGGTTTGGAACTCGGGTCTAATTTAGAAACATTATTTTCAAAAGTTTTGTTCCTCAGGGCAGAGAATCGCTTTTTAATTTGTTTTTGCAAATCCCGCCAGATAACTTTCATGGCAGGATCGCGTGTTCTTTGAAATTGTCTCCTACGGACATTTTTAAGACGGATCAAGAGCTGAAGATCATCGTCTATTATAATTGAATCGAATTTAACCTCGCATTTTGGTACTGAGGCAGCTCTTGCTTCAACTATAGAAGTAGTCAGAGATTCAAGAGCATAATTAATTTCATCTTTGGTTTGCAAAGGAATGTTTGGATCGAAGTTATATTCCATAAATGTTCGATATTGCTCCCAATCAGCCCTATGGTAATTGAAAGTAAAGCTGTTGGGATTAGAAATTATTTCTTGGGATATTTCAAAAGTTACTGGAAGGTGATCAGAACCGAAGTCAGCATGGGTAACCAATTGGCTACAAAGATGACATGAATCAGTTAAGACCAAATCAATAGTGGAGGGATTTCTTGCAGAAGAAAAGCATGTTGGGCTGTTTGGATATTGAATAGTGTAATAACCTGCAGAACAATCATCAAACAGAATATTACCATTGGAATTGCTTTGAGCATTATTCCATGAGCGGTGTTTTGCATTAAAATCACCAATAATGAAGAATTTAGACCTATGACGGGTAAGTTTCTGGAGGTCACCCTTGAGAAAATTCTTTTGCTGGCCTACGCATTGGAATGGCAAATAGGCAGCTATAAACGTAAGTTGTCCAAATTTTGTTTCAACAGAAACTCCCAAAGTTTCAAAAACTTTGGTTTCAAATGAAGAAAGAATTTTATGTTTGATTCGTCTATGAATAATGATGGCAACGCCACCACAGGGTCCATCAAGACGATCATTTCTATAAATCAAGTAATTTGCGTCCTTCTTAACCTTATGGTCAGGTTTAAGGAACGTTTCAGTTATAACGGCAATATGCACGTTATGAACTCGCAAAAAGTTAAATAGCTCGTCTTCATTATCTTTAAGAGATCGAGCATTCCAATTTACAATATTTAATGCTTTAAAATCCATTACTGAATTTTAAAGTCATGACAATATTATTTGCAAATTTTACTCCAGTTTGAATAGCATCAAACATGGAGTTAGATTTAAGCATATCAGAAATCATGTCAATTAATGATTTCTGTAAAAATTCCATTTTAGGGGCAGTAATGCTTCCTAAATCAAAATTGTCAAAATTTCCGTTAGAATTACTTTGGCTAGTATTTTGATTTCTACCCGCTGCAATAGCAGCATAGGTAGCTCCATTAACTCGCTGAACATTGTTAGCAGCGAGGGGAGTAGGTACAGATGAAACATTTGAAGCAGGGGTGATATTTGTACCTACGGGTACGAATGTAGAATTTGTTCCTCGCTGACCGTTGTTAACAGCAGAGGAATTTGTACCTGGTCGGAAACGTGGAGCGTTTCTTACCTGTCGGTTAGAACGAGATTGTAGGATCGCTTTGCGAGTCTTACATTCCCAAAAATTGGATTTGTGGTTTTCACCACAATTTGAACATTTAAATTTCTTAGGATCTTCCTTCACAGGACAGTCGTCCTTTGCGTGAGAGGAATCACCACAATTCATGCATTTAGCTGGCATGTAGCAATTTTTAGTTCCGTGACCCCATCCCTGGCACTTACGGCACTGAGTGAGGTTTTGGAAATTTCCTCCAGTCTTCCTGAAGTGTTCCCACTTCACTCGGACATGGAGCATAAGGCTAGCTTTTTCTAAGGCCTTAAGGTTGTTTAGTTCACTAGACTTGAAGTGAACTAAATAAAAATCATTAGAAATCCCGTTGCGCGAATCGCCAGGACGGGATTTCATTTTCATTTTGATTACTTGGAGTGGCACAACTCCAAGTAATTTTGCCAGTTCATCTTTGATCTGATCCTGGGATTCACCACTGGGCAGTCCTTTCATGACAACCTTGAACACACGTTCAGTTTTGGTGTCGTAAGTAAAAAATTTGTGCTTCTTCTCAGTAAGATACTTGAGAAGACATTTAAATCCGTCCAAGGTTTCAGCCAATACACGGCATTCACCCCGACGTCCAATTTGTAGTGAAAACTTAACTTTCACGAAATTCAAAAGTTCCATGCGAAGAGCATGGAAATCGGTAGTGGTTATCACAATAGGGGGAATCTTTTCCTTCTTGGCATTAAGCCGGGAAAGTTTACTAGAATTTTTCTTGGATGATGGATCATTCTCATCATCCGTGAGCAAATCAAATTGATTACTCAAATTAATTTCTTCAGAAGGGGGGTCAAGAGTTTGCCCCTTTCTTTTGCGTTTAGGCGCCATGGCGGCAGTAAATGTTTTATCCAAATCGACTTCCAAGCAGATTACTATAAGAATCTGAAGGATCGAAGAGGAATTTTCCAAATCGATATCCAAGAAGGATTACCTCGGGTAGGGTCCAAACAAGGATCGAAGAGGAATAAGAGGAGTTGGACAAGGTAGAAAATTTTTACAGGTTGAGCACTGAAAAGTGCGATTATGCGATTATCCAAATCGACTTCCAAGCAGATTACTATAAGAATCTGAAGGATCGAAGAGGAATTTTCCAAATCGATATCCAAGAAGGATTACCTCGGGTAGGGTCCAAACAAGGATCGAAGAGGAATAAGAGGAGTTGGACAAGGTAGAAAATTTTTACAGGTTGAGCACTGAAAAGTGCTGTTTAAACTTGTTGCAGCTTTAGGTAGTAGTAACACTTCCTTAAGCAAAAAGCAAATAGATCCGCACGGCAAGAGAGCACGATGCGGACTGCACTACATATCTTTCATTATTGACTTTACATCATTTAATATTATTCTAAATTACATTTTATTATACTCAATTCTTAATGTTAGCTATTATGAGCGGATCCAGGGAAGCATAGTGCCAGCTTGAAAAGAAATCTGAATCGTTCATTATCTGTTTTGTAAAAATCTTGTGTTTATTGTTTCTTGTTACATGGCATTATAACGCATTTTCAATATTACATTACATTTAAATAAGTATTAACCCGGTAACACACATTTAAGGTCATCCACGTCTTAAATAAGATGGGATCCGTTCCTTTTATCAACAGTTGTGATATTGCATCATATGCTGGAACTATATGAATTATCGCGTATTTCTTTTGTTCATTACATACCAGGTGAGGGCTTAATCATTTTCTGCCGTGGAGTGTTTTGGTTTTGAGATGCTCGATAACCTTAGAGGGATCGGTTTTGCTTAATGAGCAGAATATCATGGGTTTAATCCCAAGCTCTCCCACAACATAACACAACCCAAACATATCAAGTATCATTCTAGCTAAAAATATTTATTTGCATAATATAACCTGGAAATTTCAGGGTTACATCTTCCTTATTGGGAGCTGAGGAGACATAGAGCTGCATCATATTGTATGTAAAATAATTATTATTTTCATTGCGGAATACCAGTTTTTTTTTATCCATATAAATGTATTTTCATTATTATGTATTTTAATGTTCTGATATAGGGTAAATTATGGCTTCGGCACCCATTGACTGTTTTCGGCAACCGAAATTGAAACGTTAATTTCGCAGTATTTTCCCATCAAAACTCTTCACTGAATGTATTAGGCCGATTCCTTAACTTTTCAGCTTCAATCAGATTACATTTTTACGACTGTGCAATCCTGTTATGCCATATTTTTCTTTAAATTAAATATACACACTACAAAATACGGCTGATTTCGAGTTGCCGATAATAGAACAGCTGGTTAACACGCAGTTCAAATGGAAAGGGTGCCGAAGAAAAAGAGACTGCCGACAATAGTCACACTCACCTGAGAAGTTTGGAGCGTTGTAAAACATGTTCAACCCGTTTTGATCAATTCTGTCGATTGGAATGGGTAGAACAGCAAGCAGCAGATAAATGTCAACAAACAAACCTGACATGTATGTGTGTGACGCTGAGAAATCGCTAATAGAAGTTCGGACGCTGCTTAGACTGACGAGAATACGTAAATTCCCCTATTTCATTTCTCCATTACATATGTTTACTATATATATAAATAAATACTGGGTTGGGAGGGAGCATCAGGGTATCATTTGACCTGGAACTGGACGATTGGAGTGGTATGACAACCGGAGTCTAGGAGGGAATAAACACTATCATTTTCTTTATCCTACCGATTCGATTGTGATGGTGTGAATTCTACTCCAACAGTTTCATGGAGATTGACGCGCCCTTCTTAACAAACCATCCTGTAGGAAGCTTAATAAGTATTGCGAATTGCGTTATTCGATTTTTTGGATCGTATCGCTGGAAGGAGATTCTTAAATTCCCGTGGATTTCGCGTAAGTGCCTCTGCTTACGGGTCCACCCCACCGTTTTTGGCCCTTCATACAGCGATATTGTGAATTCAGATCGGTAGCTCAAATTGATCTTGCTATTAAGTGGAGCTGCATACAAGACAAGATCTTCGAAGGGATGGTGGCTACCTTACATACATACATACAATTCCTTAAGAATTAACGTCGAAAGCTGTTATGAATTTTCATTAAAATTTGTCAAGGTTGCCTTGGAATTCTACTCAGAATTACCTACAAAACTAGAGTTCTAGGACATTGACAAAAATGATCTGAATTCAAATTTAACTTAAAACCAACAGTAGATTAACGATACATAAAACCAAAAGCTACTTATTGATGAAGTGTTTGATTATAGTTACAAAGGTAACTAACTATAAATATATGACATGAGAATTTGAGAGTGTTCAGTTATGGCTAACAATTTAAATTCCAACTTGCCGTATTTAAAGTTCCAGAGAAGCTTTGCAGAGTTTAACAGGATTACATTTAATATCAAGTATTTCTTTAAAGAATTTCCCTTTATAGAGTTATTTACAGAATTCTTCTAAAATAACTTGGAGTTTATCTCTGGGAGTGCCTTGAATTTTCTTTATAACAGTGCCGAAATTCTCTGCAGAACACTAAAAAAATGAAATTCGTCCTTAGATTTTCTTTGAATTATAAACTTTTTTAAAGAATTCACCGCCTTAGAAATTTCCGAGGGGCTGTCAACTTGAGTATTTTCGATTCATCCACCCGGCTTGACAAGGTGTATTTTGAATTTTTCGAATTTATGCATTTTTAAATTTTGTTTATTTTGTATTAAAATGAATTTAATTCATAATGAAATGTATTTTTCGTGTACGAAGTATGTTCGAGATATTTTTGAGATTTTTATTAGGGTATTTAAGTTTCAACATGTACACATTAACATATTTTTTTGTGTATTTTCCGAAGTGTGTATTTACAATTCAGCTATTTTATGAAGCCCCTTCGGAAATTTCCATGCTGTTCACCTCTGAGTTCTCACAAATTTTAAATCTGAATTGTCTTGGAATTCTCCTCTAAGTTCTACTGAAAATTCACATGGAGTTCTCTATAAAATTATCTTAAAATGCTTTCCAAGTAGTTCCTAGTCCAAGTTGCACGGAAGAAATTGTTCACAGGGCTACTTAAAAAAAACACTGATCTCACACAATTGACTTATAACTCTAGTCATAACCCAAAAGTCCCTAGAACTTTTTGTCCAAAGTACCTTGGTATTACATATCTCTGGAATCTATTCTTAAATCTTTTCGAAAATACTTGGGAAAAAATTCTTTTAATAGTTCTTCAAAACGACTGTATCCGGAAAATCTAGTCCATTCCAAGGGTCTTGAGATTTTTTAAAGAGAGGAAGAAGCACATTTGTTTCAATTTGGTATCGAAGTTCACGAGTTTATCCCGGTGACATCAAATTTCCGGTATTTTCCGGTTTTCCCGATTTCCCGGTAACGCTGATTATTTAATTTTGCAGTTGAATCTGGACTCCTCAAAGGGAAGAAATCGCAAATGAAAGTGTGATTTGATGATGTATCGTCTTGGTTTCTTCTGCGTACTTTTTCGTTCGTTAGTTTAATGGACTTCCAACTAAGAACTAAGCATATTGTAGCACTGTAACAATTTTTATTTATTTTTTTTAACGAATTTTACATTGCAATTCAAGCGGAAGTGGCAAAAAAAGTGACTTTAGTTACTTTTTGTCGAATGGGGGTGACCTCGGCGTAGTGGTTAGCATCCATATCTCTCACGCCAAAGTCACAAGTTCAAATCTCACCCCCGGACAAGTCACGAATGACCCAAGAGTGTTAAAGTGACTATAAAAAAAAACTTTTTGTCGAAAATAGGGACCACCTTCAAAAAAGTGACAAAGTCACTAAAAAGTGACCCTGCGCCGGGGATAACCTCAATCGGATGACAGTTCAGTGGCACTGTTTACGTGGACTTAGGCTCTGGACCATTTGATGGATTATTTCTAGAGCTGGAGTTAGGACGTAACAGCTTCTGTAAATAATGACTTCTCTCGATGATTTCTCGAAAGTCATGGCTCTCGCTTGCAAATCGACATCATCATCAAGTAGGGGAAGACTTTGCCTACCCGATGGATATGTTTGTTTGTGTAGCCGTGCCTTGAATTCCTTCCTAGAAATCAACGAGAGAAGCCACTGTTTACAAAGGCTGTTACGCTCTAATTCCAGCACTATCTAGATTTTAACTTTTGGTTAAAATTTTACAGTTGAAAAGTTATCGATTACCCTGCTATCCGAGCGTGGTTACTTTTGACAGACAAGAAGTTAATTTTTGACAACCTTGGCTAAGTTCTTCTCGAAAACCGGTCGATCGAGAGCACATGGATTTTCGAATATAGAAAATAACTGTCGAAAAGTCACTTTTAACCATGAGTTAAATTTAACTTGGCAAATTACAACTTCCAGAATTAGTTACATGGGCCTGCCCCAAGGCTCATGTCTCAGCCCTCTTCTTTATAACTTTTATGTCAAAAATATCGACATATGCAGATGACGGTGTGGTTTCCGTAAGAGGTCCACATGCCGTGGACTTGCAAGGACCATTGCAAAATTCCTTAGATAGCTTGTCTTCTTGGGCTAGGAATCTAGGGACCGAATTCTCGCCGCAGAAAACTGAACTGGTAGTGTTTACTCGAAAGCGGTACCCAGCCCAAATGCAGCTTAATCTTTTGGGCAGAAACATTACCCAATCATTGTCTTTCAAGTACCTTGGGGTCTGGTTTGATTCAAAGTGCACTTGGAATACCCATATTACGTATTTGAAGCAAAAATGTCAGCAGAGGATCAACTTTCTCCGTTCAATTTGCGGCACATGGTGGGGTGCTCATCCGGGAGACCTCATAACGCTTTATAAAACAACTATTCTCTCTGTTCTAGAGTACGGCTCTTTCTGCTTTCTCTCGGCAAGAAAAAGTCACATAATAAAATTGGAACGAATTCAATATCGTTGTCTGCGTATTGCCCTTGGCTGTATGCACTCAACGCATAACATGAGTCTCGAGGTTCTGGCAGGAGTAACACCCCTCCAGAACCGTTTCTGGGAGCTCTCTCTCAGAATACTAATCAAATGCGGAGTGACAAACACACTTATAATTGCAAATTTTGAAGAAATTCTTGGGCTGAACACACAATCTCGATTTATGAGAATCTACCACCACTACATATCGTCGGATATGTGTCTTCCTTGTTATACTCCAGACCGTGTTCACTTCACCAATCGCAGTTCCTCAATTGAATATGATCTGACCATGAAACAAGCAACTCATGGGATTCCCGATCAACTTCGACCTATTATTATCCCACGTATTTTTACTGAAAAGTACCAACAAGTCAATTGCATGAAAAGATATTTTACAGACGGGTCCCGTCTCAATGGATCCACTGGCTTCGGTGTCTTCAATGAGAACTCTAGCGCCTTCCGCAAACTTCAGGAACCTTGTTCCGTTTTTGTTACTGAGCTGGCAGCAATCAACTTCGCATTGGGGATGATTTCCAACATGCCCGCAGACCATTACTTCATCTTCTCGGATAGTCTCAGTTCGATTGAGGCTATTCGGTCGATGAAACAAGGTAGGCACCCAACTAACACTTTTAGCTGCAACTCAGCTTATACAGGCAAAAATTAGCTGCATAAGGCAAATTTTGGCAGTATAAGCTAATCTGCAGCTAAAATTGTTTGTTGGGCACTCATCTTATTTCCTTTCAAAGGTAAGGGAGCAGATGAGTGTACTGGTCGAAAGATCATATAGAGATCTCCAAGCGCAATCTCACGAACACTAAAATCCAACATCCATACATAAAAATAAAGAAGAAGAAGAAACAAAAAGGTATCGCTATATCACAACTACTTAAAAAGGTAGCGCGCGGTCTCACGCACACTTTTGAGCATCTGGAGAACTCTATATGATTACCTTTGTATGGGTCCCCTCACATTGCTCAATCCCAGGCAATGAGAAGGCGGACTCTCTTGCAAAGGTGGGCGCGCAGGAAGGCGAATTATATGACAGGCAAATTTCACACGATGAATTTTACCATTTAGTGCGTCAGAGTACCCTTTCGAGTTGGCAAACCGATTGGGACACTGGAAATCTTGGACAATGGTTACATTCAATTATTCCTAATGTTTCTTCGAGAGCGTGGTTTAAAGGCTTGGGCTTAAGTCGTGACTTCATTCGGGTGATGAGTAGACTTATGTCCAACCACTACTCGCTAGATGCTCATCTCAATAGAATAAACCTCGTGGACAGCAACATCTGTCGGTGTGGAAACGGTTACGACGACATCGATCACGCAGTTTGGCAATGTACAGATAATGACGCCGCCAGAGAGCGACTTTTGAATACCCTCGAGGCCCAAGGAAGACAATCCTATGTTCCTATCAGAGACGTGTTGGCAACCCGTGATCTCTGCTATATGCAGTCCGTTTATGTGTTTCTTCAAATGTCTAGTATAAGAATTTAATTCCTTTTGTCTTTTGTCTCTCTTTATTAGTTTTTGTTTGTCTTGTCCCCCCGTCTCGATGATTCTCATCGTCGCCCACTGGTCACCATAGCTGGTCGAACTCCAGACGAAGCTAGAACAGCACTTCCATTCATACTGGCGACAACGCTCTGATGAGACAACGAAACCCTACCCCAAGCTCCTCCCCTGATCCTATCCTTCAACAATGTACCCCTCTGACCTCGAGTAAGCCGCGAGTAATCGGCCCAACTCCTACTAGACATAGAATTAAGTGAATTTTGTTACAAACAGTGAACAATGAATAATAGGCTCCGTAAAGCTAACGCGATTGAGCCTTCCAAATAAACGAAATGGATAAAAAAAACTTGGCAAATGGCTCACAGCCTTAGTCGATTTTTTCTTGGGTATAGATTTTCACAATAATTTTTCAAACTGCAGTGAGATTTAAACCACACTTCTGCAATGTCAGCGAGCAACATCTTTTCATCGCGCATTTCCTCAACTACTTTCAAATTAGAATTCTAAAGAATAAAGAACGAAAATGTATGAAAAAAAAACAAGAATTTGGAATGGTAATGGTTCTTAACAACCCATTATTTGTAAGGTTCACTTAACCATAATACATAAGTTTAAAACTTTATCACACAAACGTTCATGTAAAGCTCCATAACCGTTTCAGTTAAAGTTTAGCAGGGATTATTAAAGTTTAGCAGGGATTTGATTATGTTTGAATTTATGCGGGTAGCTCCGTGCACGAAGATTGATGACGATTCTTAAGATTCCCTGCAAAAATATGATGTGCAATGCAAGTAGATGCGAGAAATGAAAGAAGATATTTCGTAGATTGATTTTCTAGTGTGAGATTTTTCGATCATCTAGAATTGAGATTTGGATGTGATGCCCCCTCAGGTTTTATGCCCATTTGAGAAAAAAAGGTACTGGAAAATTACGGGAACTTTAAGGAAGATCTTGGTTGGTGTCTGGAAGGTCACATCACACATTTTGTACGGAATTTCCTCCTTGATCGTACCTTCCAGGTGACTGTCGGGAACACTCGCTCGCATTCGTTATCCGAGGAAACTGGAGTGCCCCAGGGATCCGTCATAGTGATATTAAGCCGATTGCCCAAGAACGTGTGCACGTAATCGTTTATGCCGACGACATACTCATCGTCGTAACGGGACGAACGACTAAGCGGACCTGGAACATAGCTCAAGCAGCAGTCTCCGCCTTTAGCAGGTGGGCGCTTTCGGTTGGTTTCTAGCTCTCCGCGCCGAATGAACGGTGCCATATCTGTCTCGGGCCATCTGATTCGAGGACCACCGATCACCGATCCAAGATCATCCGTTTCCGCTCAAGAAAACAGTGCGTGTTCTGGGGGTAGTACTGGATCGCACCCAAGCTTCAACCAGCACTTCAGGATGGTGAAAGAAAACTGTCGTAGCCGCATCAACATAGTCAGGCCAATCTCCCGCCCGCATTGCTTCAGCAACCGTGAGATCCGCCTTCATGTCGCTCGGGCTGTTATCGACAGTCGACTTTTCTACGGCCTCGAAATAACCTGCTTAGCCACCGAGAAGCTCAACCACATTATAGCTCCGGTATACAATACCTACGTACGCATCGTATCCGGCCTTCTCCCTTCCACGCCTGCAGACGCCGCATGTGTGGAAATCGGAATCCTCCCTTTCCGCTATCGATCTGCTGCAGCCATTGCTACGAAAGTCGCTGCCCTCGCTGCTAAGACATCCGGGAACGAAAGGGTCTTTCTCTTCAACTAGGGGAACAGAGCCCTCCGCACTGCAGCCAACCGTGACATCCCCCCAGTGGCCAGGGTCCACTGGCATGGAGAGAAGAGTTGGCGATCAAACGTCGTTGAAATAGATAGGCGGATTAAGAGTGGATTCCAAGCCGGAGATAGCTCTGTAGCTTTGAGACGTTCTGTAGCAGAGCTTCTCGGGTCGGTTTACCGAGGCACGTTCATCGCTTTACGGATGGATCGCGGTCGCGGGCTGGAGTTGGACTCGGAGTGGCAGGACCGAACACTGCAACGAGTCAAAGTCTACCGGAGGAGTGTTCCGCCTTTTCCGCTGAAGCCGCAGCTATTCTAGACGCAACCAACGAGGCTGCGAACAGACTGGCGGGATCTGGTGCATCCCGTCCCCACTACACCAATAACGTTCCCCTCGCCAAGACGACAGGCGTTGGATTGTTGGATACTATTATGGAAGCCTGACAGCAGGAATGGTTCCAGTCGCAGACCACTTTCCTGAGGAAGATCAAGGAAACCGTACGCTCCTGGCTGAACAGCCAAAAGTACAAGGACCAGCGGATCACCTCAAGACTCCGGACTGGCCATGCGAGGATTTCCTGTAATTTCGGTGGACACCTTTCCGCTAGGTTTGTTCAATTTGCAGCATCCCCGCCTCGGTGGAACACGTGCTGTGTGTCTGCCCGGAGTTACAGAAGCTACACGAACAACATGGACTCCCGGAGAAAGTCAGGAATCTGCTTGGTTAAGACCCCTCAACGTTGGCTGCGCTGATCGCCTTTCTGAAGGACGCCCACTTGTATAATCAAATCTAGCCCCCAGTCAGAGGCTGCACTGATCGTGTTTTCCTCACCTTTCTATTTTTTCTGCCGTCGGGATTTCTCCGCCGGACGGGGCACTGTCTCCTACGGTGGAGCTCTACCTTGTTCGCGCACCCAGTCCTCACCACAGCCCCAATGTAATCCTCACTTTACATTAAGTTTTTACGTATGACTACGTCTGTGATTTCTATATGGGGGCACACTTTGTGAAAACCGAAAATGGAACATGTAACAAAATTATGAAAGATTTTGAACGTTAATAACTCAGCTGCCCCTGGACCAATTTCAATAATTTTATCACCAATCGATCAGAAATATTTCTACGCATCAACTAGGACTTTATAATTTTTCAAAATGTTGAAAACTATTGAAAATTGCACGAATGTGCAACTGATGCAACCGATTGCCTGCGAAAAGTGCTTTCCCTAACCCAGATTTCAAAGTTGAATTCCATCCGGTCTCACCAAACGGTGTTTATTCAATCACCGCGTGGTGAGTAGTGATATTCTCCAGTACACAACGAAAGGCTCCCCGTCAAGCAGCTGGCTATCAAGAGGTTCTTTTCAGGGCAATCATAGTCATACTAAAGAGTATACTCAGAGAGAACCCCACTCAAATTCCTATTCCTATACAAAGCACAAGCTCCTGCTGCAGTTAACAAATAACAAAAAGTAGTGAGCCAATTAAAATCGTTAGTTTCGAATTGATTGTTGGTTATACGTCACGTTAATGTCAAATTGAAACCTATTTTTGAGGCAAGATCTCGCCTGACCATCTGCTATATAACGTGATGAACTAGCCTACGGCTAAAAATCACGGTAATAATGAAAAAATATCATGACAGTTCAATTAACTAAATAAGATTTAATAGTATGCACTGTTAGGAATTACTTTAAAATTTCTGGGATAACTTAATGAAATACAGAGAACTTTTGGACATCAAAGAAGTTCTAACATGCTGAAGAATTAGATCCGATAATTTAGGGGTAGTTGCATGAATTTCAGGAAAATTTAGAAAACTTCATTCAAAACCTAAGAATTTCATCGCATTTATTACAGAAAAGTTCTGTAATGAAGATCAAACAAACCCAGCGAAGTCAAGAAATCTTCGAAAACAAAGGAATTCTGGAAATTCATAGAACTTTAAGGAAACTCCGAGATCATCAAGAAAGTTTCATGAATATCATTGTCTCGCTCAATCAATAAAAAAAGGTTCCGTGAAGTGCTCAGTTAGTAAAATATAAGTAGTAGTAAGATATTGAATAAGGTAATTTTTGTAGTCGTAAGTTAACACTGTATGCCCGGGGGAGAGGTAGCTCATCGATTCTTCCGGTTCGCCTCCTAGCATCGTGCTATAAGGTACCAGGCGATAACCAGGGTAGTTGATCGATAGCTCGATGACGTCATTTCGTTGGCGTCTGCAATGGG
Organism: Ochlerotatus camptorhynchus; assembly: GCF_037179485.1. NCBI lineage: Eukaryota > Metazoa > Arthropoda > Insecta > Diptera > Culicidae > Ochlerotatus > Ochlerotatus camptorhynchus. The sequence continues at coordinate 501,332 of NW_027040931.1, read as the reverse complement.
AAATTCTCATAGCAGGCGTTGACGATGGGACGTTGTTGAGTTGTTGAATAGCAACTATCGTGGTAACTCACCGATTACCTGTCGATCTGCCAAATTTGGAAAGACGTCTGCATTGAATTGTCTCATATAATATTATTCCGCCCACTATATCACAAGAAATTGCGAGTAGCTGAGTGGAATGGAGATAAGTTAAGCATTGGGTACAGGACCAAGTCTCCCCTGGGTGGTGCCAAAAGATGAGCGCAATAGAATCATCAAGTTGCCATAAGACACGGAATGAGATTATTACATGGCTGGGTAGTCAAAGTCTTCCATTCGTTAGTCATTTCAGGTGGATTAGAACAGGTTTAGGTGGGCGTTGGCCAGATTTGGATTTTTCAGATGTAATCCTGGATAGGACCCTGTCATTGAACGTAGCGTGAAAGTGGAACTTAATGAAGGCCTAAGTACTTTTTCGTAGTTTTTAGTTTTCGGATTTGAAAGATCGTCGGTTACAGTGGCCTGCTTACTGAGCAGAAAAACGCGGTCCCAGGTCCTTACATATCAAAGAGATTTATGATAAAATCGCTTGTGTATCGTGTATTTTGCGAAACTCGTTGTTGTCGTTGGTTCCGGGTTTGAATGGATACACAAATTTGAGCAACGGTATTATGTGATATGAGGGGCTCGGTGGCCTTAGAGCAATCGTTTTTGCTTACTGAGCAGAACATCATGAGTCTAATCTCAGGCCCATTCACATTCAAGATTCGTCAATCGTTTTATTTGTTAATATGACTACATGGTAATAACAGCAACTCGGTTATTAAAAAGGTGCTCGTCTGCCTAGTGGCAAACGTTTTTGCTTACTGAGCAGAAGACCGTGGGTTTAGTCCCAAGCTCCTTCGCGTTATATGATCGTTAGGACATCAATTCAGCTTATCGTTTACCAAAACGAACCCTGCTGCAAACCCAACCCTCTTATCCAACATCCCAGTGATTCCTCGTGGAAGTGCAGAGGTGTTCTCGGCTTCCATCAATGCGAGTGTCATGTCAACACAATCCTTCCCATTCCTTTCTTGACCTGTGTTCGGGCGCGGCCGGCGCTGGTATTGCCTAATTTAAGATCACCAGTTTTTACACATTGAGGATGATTGCTAGTCCCAAGTATCGTCTATTGGTTCTCTGTGTAATTACAGCTGATCTGGCAGTAACAGAGTAGCAACCGTGGGCGGTCAATCAAGCTCAAGCTCAAGCTCAAGTTAACACTGTATGCCCATTTGAGAAAAAAAGCTTTGCAGTAAGCTGCACTCAAATGGTCTTTTCCCTGCTCTCAATAAAGATAAAGATCAGGAAAATGCGGGAACATTTTGAAAGAAGTTCGTTAGCGTAAGCTTCAGGGTAGTTTCTAGAATTGGGTTATCTTCAGAGAAGATGATTGCAGTTCCATTAATTTCAGGAAAATATTGAAAAATTTCTAATTTTTGCAAGTAATCCAGAAAACTTCAGAGATAAGAAAATTTCATTAAATTGTTGAAAGCTCCACCGAAGTTTAGAGCTTATCAATGAAGCTTAAGGATTCTTAGGACTGTTCTATTAAGTTTAGGATAGTACTTAGCGCTTCAGAAGAATCTAAAAAAAATCTAGGAAAGTTTCGAGAACTTCAGGGACGATAAGAGCATCGTAGGGCAGTTCCAGACAAATTGTTAGAACTTCAGCAAATTCTTTGGGTTCCAGAAAAATTGTGGGTGCTTTTGGAAAGTCCAAAGAAGTTCAGGAAAGTAAATATTTTAACCGAAGTTCCGTGAGCAGCGGGGTAGGTTCGGAAACTTCAAAGTAGTTCCATCCACATCTGGAAAATTGTGGTAACTGTTAGAAGTTCTGAGGACTTCAGAAATGTACAGTGAACTTCAGGGTAGTCAAGAGAATTTCGAGAAAGTCCGGAGAAATTCACGATAAATTCCTGGATTTTCTGGGAGTTCTATGAAAATTTGACAGTTAGTCAATAAATTTAGCTGTTATTATGCCGCAATGCGTCAGATCCGGATCTGATGTGCGTGGCTCTTAACAAATAACAGTCACGTTTTAAGTTACGCTGTCTGTTGGAGATTCTATATTATTCTATTGCCTGTTATCGAAGACAACAAATCGAGAAGACTGGTAACTCTTCCATTTTCTCATACGAACGCTATGAGACAGCGAGACAGGTACAATCTATAGTCGCTATATTCATAAATAGTCTGGCGGATAGAATCTCGGGAGCCAATTGAGCTGTCAAATAGCTGAGCCAATCGAGCAAATCACGACCAACAACATAAAAGAGCACATCAGTTATTACGAACAAAACTTTGGAACTCTTTTTCTCGTGACTCAAGACTCGCCTACGCAAATTAATACAATCTTTGGGTTGGGGAAAGTTTCCCCTATCCGATGATGCTGGTAATTTGCGTTTGATTAGCGAGGAAAGAATAATCAACGTTTTGTTTATAAAATTTGATAATACCTTTTCAATTGTTGGTTTTATTCTATCCGCCAGACTATGAATATAGCGACTTTAGTACAATCGCGTCATCTGCCCCTCAAAGGTAAATGCTTCGAACCAATTTGATAGCAAAGATAACATCCTCAGAAGAAAGGTTTGTGTATTTGCTGATTTTTCTATGCGTTGCTTCCACCTTTGCTCAAGCGCAGCACTACTGTGTCTGTCACTTGGATTCTGGCAAAGTTGCCCGTCTTCTTGATATGTTGTCTTCGCTGTTATGTAGTTTCGTTATGATCGTTTTCCAATTCTTATTTGTTAACGACCCGTGATGAACTAACCTTCGGCTAAAAATCACGCAAATAAAGTAAAAAAAGAAGAAGATTGTGAACGATTACAGCGAGAAAAGCATGGTGGGATAGAACACTTAGGGGTTTGGCTTATCAGGGTCTGGGTTCAAATCAATTTTCTGTAAACTGATAAATTGAACTATTTCCATTTTGCTTGAAATTTGATCAATTTGACATTAAACTCAGTTTAATCATATCGAATGATTAAAAATTAATCCTCTCTTTCTAAAAAATAAGCATCTGATATTAATCCCAGTTTAATCATGGTTGATTAGATTGTAGATTATCTGTTTTTGAATAAATTTTTATCATAAATTCATCATCATCATCATCATCATTTTTATAAATTTTTTTTTGAATTTTAATCTTTTTTGATTAGTATTGAAAAAGAATAAAATTTAATACTGGAAAGATTATTTCGAATTTAATCATGCATGACTACGGCCGAAGTAATCATGGCTCGGACTCACTAAGGTGCAGCGGGAAACTGCATACTTTTTAAGCTTTTTTGATTTAATTTATCTTTGAGTGTAGGGTGTGTACATGTGGACTTTTGACTCGTGCATTGTAACTAGTTTGAAAACTTGGTGCATAGTAACTAGTTTGAAAACACAGTCTTTTGTGAGTTATGTTTGCTGCTGTGGCCATAGGCGAAGCCAGAGGGGGGCAAGGGAGGGCAGTTCCCCCCCCCCCCTAAACTCAGCATCACAAAGGCTTTCGGTGAAATGGCATTCGGCCAAATTTTCCAAATTAATTTTTTTTTCGCCCCTTCCTAGCTCGAAACCTAGCTACGCCCTTGGCTGTGGCCTTAGCTTCAATAAAATAAAAAAAAAAGAAGACAACCTTTAGTTTCAATATTTTGTCATCCACGTCAATTTGTTTATGCAATTCAAGGATATTTTACATCCGCTGTAAAAAAGAAGAAGAAGAAGATAGATAATTCAACGAATTAACTCACTCCCAAATGATACTTTGATTGCTGCCATTGTCATCACGCTGGTAATGATCCCCATTTTGCTGCCATACAATAGTCAGCGCAAACAGCTCAGCTTCATTAGACTGTCAACCGCCGAGGATGCTGGTTTTTAAAATGAAGTCATATTTAGTATATACTTTATTGATTTTCTTCACAATATTACCAGCAATCCGATCAACTCCATACCGAAGTATATGAAACGTTTTTGACGGTAAAATAAGTTGTTAAAGAGTCACGTTTCTTTCCAGGAAATGCCGGTTTGTATCAACCGTGGACCGGCATGGACTTCGTTAGTAGCATGATGGGCTTCTACCCACCAAGCCCTAATCGGTACAGCAGCAATCAATTCTACTATTCGGATTACGGAGCCGAGTACCAGAATGGAGGAGATTATCTTTATGACAGCTTTGATTATGTCTTCGATGAACCAAACGTTTCCGTGGAGGATTACCTCTGTTGGTATTGTTGGTAGCGGCTTCCTACGGCTAGACGGTAAGGTTATTTGTGATATCGATTCCAAAATAAAACCACCTCTGTTCAAACGTGTTTTTTTTTTAATTTGAAGCAAAACAAACTTTTTCATAGATTAATTTAAAAAAAAACATTGCTGTTGATTTTGAAAATCCTGTTTCTAACATATATTTTTAAGACCGAATTACATCGAGTTTTGAGAACTGTTTCTATTGATATTGTTTATCCGTCCATCATGTATTTACTTCCAAACCGTTGTGCACTGTACAATTGCTGATCTCCGTTCAAGGGCGCTACCGTCTTCTTTCCCCCTTCACAGTTTTGCGTTTCTCTTTCTTGTCTTCGCGCAATTGTTTCTGCTTCTCGCGATCCTGCTTGTCCTTGTCCTTCTTTTGCTGACTTTCGAGCTTAGCCTGTTCACGCTTCTCCCTTACCAAGGCGGCAACATCGGCGGCATTCGTGTTCCGCGACAGGCCCCCGTTGGACGAGCCGGCTCCACCTCCCCCTCCGGCACTAGCTGCGGCTCCATCATCGACATCGTCGTCCTCATGTTCACTTTCCGAAAGCTGTTGGTATGGCAGATGGAAAGACAACCAAATGGCTAAATGATGGATTCTATTTGTTTATTTGTCGTCAATCAGTGTTGACCGTTTTACAATAGTGCTATTTTCAAAAAATGTGTTTTATTTGAAATTGTCATTCAATGTAGACTACATATACAAATATCTAGGAAATAAAAATTGTTTTAAACTTAACGAGATGAAAGCCGTTAGTGTTCTCTTACTGTATCTTTAGAAATAGTTAGATCTATACTGATACAATAATTATTATACTCTCATCATTCTATTGATTGGTCCATTTTTACCATATTTCGTTCTGTGATGTGACAGTTGAAATACATTTCAAGGTCTTAACATGCTAACATAACCGTAGATAGTCATCACATTTACATTTAATCACCTAGCGCATCAGTAAATATAAACAAGAAGTAGAGACGAACCAGCCTAGGGCTGAAAGTCTCTTTAATAAATAAACAAACAAAAACTAAACAAGAGAGTAACGAAAATGATCAACCATGTCCCGTAGCTCAAACAAATCCTAAAAATAGGCAACTAGAAGACTGTCGAATTTGAGGGGCTCACTTCAAAGTTGGATTTCCAGTTATGATTTGTTAAAATTTTTTGAATACGCCATTTTGAAGTTTTTTGCGAGACTAAAAATCAAAAATCGAATGTTAACTCAAATGTGAATGATTGACCTTAACAAACAATTATGCAAAGTTTCATGCAAATCGGAGAAGATCGTATCAGATCGATTCATCATTTGGTGTGGAACTGCTCTACATCAGCAGCTGGGGCCTGATCATGATCGTCTTTTGTGAGAAAAGTTGTTTGTCTCGGAATATTGATAACCCACGTACTTAGTTTTGTTTGCTGAGATTTGTACAGCCAAGTGCTTGGCAATCAATTTTACTGAGCGTTTAAAACGCTGTCCAGACTGGAGAGTTATAACATGTTATAACGGTTGTCAAATAATTGCAACACAGAAACCACTATCAAGATAGCGCTATAACATGTTATAACTCTGTAGTCTGAACGTACTATAAGACTCAGCAACCAAATGTCATTTTTGCTGAGGTCTCAGTAAAACAGATTGCCGAGCACTCGGCTGTGCATATCTCGGTAAAAAGTTACCGAGATTCGGCAAAAAAAAAAGTGTTCACAAAACTATTATTGAGCATATTAACGTAAAAATATTGATGGGAGTATCGACAATACTTCTGTCATATGGAGTGCACTATTGATGACAAATGGCACAAACAGTGGATGTGAGCTGCACTGTTTGAGATTCTGGAAGGATTTGAACACGGACCGAGAAGATCCATTGACGAGAAGGCTGTTTGCCTAGTTTGAACAGTGCTATGCTGAAGTAAAAAAATGGATCCTGTGATTCGAGTCTGTTGGCCAAACGAGTAGTATTGGATAGTTTAAGTGAAGATTCGAAAAGCACTGAAGACTGTTGCTGAACGACCCATTACCCCGAGCTCCTTTCTCTGAATGTATAATTTCTGAGTTCATGTATACAACAACAAGGGACCATTATGTTACGGATGGAGGACATTAAATCCGAAACCTCAGTCCCAGAACGTTGCGAATTCTCCTTAGGGACTGTTCATAAACTACGTAGACCGATACGAGTACATACGTGGTTTATGAATAGCCTCTTAGATTAAATATTATCTTGGAATTGTTTATGAACTATGAATTTTCCCAAATTTACCATAAATTATGCTTCAAATTCCCATGGAATGCTCCCAAAATTTTTGTGATATTCTACGTAAAATTCGCCTGGAATTTTCCTCGTAATTCCCCTGCAGGTATCCTCAGAATTGGCGTTCGCTTTAAAATTCTTTAGAAACTATGCTCAGATTTAGAAACTATGCATTTTGTTATCAGAATTCAATTGAAATTATTGACAGGTTGCTCTTAGGGTTTTGCCAGGATTCCCTAGGAAATCTTGATAGCTTTCCCTTCTAAAACACATAAGAAAATTTTCGGGATTATGCACTTGAATTATTCTCAGAATTTGCATTGAATTCTGCTCAAACTAAACTAAACTGAAAAGCTGCGGGGTAGGCTTGGAGTCGGAGGCATTTTCGAAGTGTCTGGAGTCATAATCAGTGCAATTCCTACTATTTAACCGGCAAAAAACACCATTTGCGGTAACTCCAGGCCCCTAGATCCTACCAAAAATGCATTCGTATTCGTATCCGCAGCCCTGGAATTTTCCCAGAAATTCCGATGAAAATGTCTTCAAAACACAGTTTTAATTCTTCAGAAACACTCTTCACAACCCCCGTGGAATTCTGCTAAGAACTTCTGAGTCAGAACTAAAGCCCTACAGTAAAAGTATGGACGTCTGTCAAAAGTTGGTCCAATCGAACTGTCAAAATGCACCGCTTCGCTCGATTGGAACAGCTTTTTTCAGTTTTGTGGTGACAGTCGTCCATACTTTAACTAGAGGGCTTTAGTCAGAGCTACCATGAAATTCTATCCACAACAACTAAAGGGTGTCCACAGTTAAATTGCATCACTTTAAAAAAGCTGCCCTTTGGTTCTATTTTAATGAAATTTTGGGTTAGATGGCTTCAGCAAAATTAGATTCGGCATCGCTTAGGGCCCATGCATTAATTACACACTTAATTCAGATCACCGAAGTCGGTAGGATTTTACCGGGTTTTTGAACAGCAGAACAAGTCGATAAAATTTTCAAATAACCGTTGCAAGTGAGAAATCAAGAAAATGTATAAATTTTATTTTTCATGAATAAATGGGGCAAACTGAACAAATTCTGTACAAGCTCGGAATAAATTTTCTAAAAATGTGATTTTTCACTGATTTTTAAACTTTTACCGAAAAGTTCTGTAGTTCAAAATTTACCGAACGACGGAGGCCTGGATTAGTGTGTATGTCTCGCTAAATCGAAGAAAAATTGACCCCCTCTCCCCTCTATCGTGACGTTTTTCCTATACCTCGATATAACGTAACTGCCACTTTTGACTTCCATCGCTGATTTCTCGCAAACGATCATTCAATCAAACAAAGTAATGATTCCATCGAAAAGTCGAGACAAACTTCCATCTATTGGTAATGTTGATTTATATGATTGAATTGTTATTTGAGAGATATCGATGATGACGGTCAAAAGTGACAGTTACGTTATATCTACCTAATGCATTGCTTGTCGCAAAATCTTAAACCCCCCCCCCCCCTCTTAGAGCGTGACATAATTTATGCATCAACCCATAGGTACATCCATCGGCACACCTTCGGCACAATCTCGTAGGCATTGGATAGTTGTAAATAAAATGGGAGCACTGCTGGACAACTGTCATTGAAGTTGTTCACAACATTATGTGCTGTTTGACTGTATATTCCGGAACATCCACTAATTGAATATATCAGAGGAACTCATACCAGCAGTTCACTTATAGATTTAAATCCGAATTGTAGGTTCTAGTGTACCCCAACGTGACTTTTCTCACTTCACTAGTGACAAAAATCACTTTGACTCTCGGAATAACCCCCAAAGAGGCAGTTAACCAGACCCTGAGGGCAAGACAGCTGTACTCAGAGTAAATATATTTGCAGCGAGTAAATTTGAGTTACTCATATTTACTCAAAAATGAGCAAAGTAGTCTCGATTTTCTGATCAAAGAAAATATCGTCTGACAGCATATTTTGTTTGAAGCATCTGCTCGCCTATTTGACAGATCGAACTGCTCGTTTAACAAATCGAATTGTCGACAAACGAAATGCTCCTGTGGTGGTTTGACTGCACGACGGTCTTGTCGTTCGTTTGTGGCTTGGATGCCTTTCAGGCGCCTTCTCTTGTTGGTGAGGATTGACACGGCCTAGGACGATACAGGAGTGACGAGAGTGACATAGAGAGGGTCTATACTGGACCCTCTCTAGAGTGACCCGTTCCAAAAGGGGAATGCTCCCTTTCGGTTACCTGAGGTACAACCTGAGCTTTAAACTTCCTTAGTGGTCAATAGAATTGGTCTTTGACTGCTGCTTGTAGAATATTATGTAACTGCTGATTCTAGGCCAGATTAGGTCAGCTCTGGCCAGCTTCGTGGAGTTTGTTAAGGTTCAACAATTAAATTTGCATTCTTCTTATCTTTGAAATATTCTTTAATCATCATCATTAGTTTACACATACATCACATTTTCTGTTGCATTGAAATATAATACATGCAGGAAGATAAAAGATCGTTAAATTTTTCTCACCATACCTGTTGATATTTATGAAACCAGAGCAGTTTTGGCGTGGGGACATACACTTCCAATGAATTTTTCTAATACATTTAGAAAATGATTATCGAAGGATATTTCAAAAAGAAGAAGTAAACAGATTATTTACCCTTTGTGGAACCTTAACACTAATAATCAGCTCATGGCTAACAACCAAAAACAGTGCGTACCGTTTTTGGAAACACGGTCTCATATGTTTATTTCCTCAATGTTGTGCCAAGAACCCAACATTTCATGAAATATCAAGCGTCTAATACCTAAAGAATGATCGAGTAATATCATAAATAGAATAGAGCTTTCAATGAATGTATAGATAGCATAACATGCAAAGTCATATGTTACCAATAATGGGAAGACATTGTATTTTTATCTTTTTGAAAATCATGCAGCTTCCTGTATGTACTCTATTATTTTTATATATTTGTGTAAATTTCGTTTTCATCGAGGTTTTCATTGAGTTTCTGGAAGTTTAACGCGAACTATATTGCTCTAAGAATTGAATTTATTGAATTATTTTAGCCTCATCCGAACCTATCGAACCGCCCTAAAAGTCCCTACATAGAAATTTCAAGAAAGCACGTCAACTTACTTTGCTTGACAGTATCGTTTTCAACATTATTTTTGATAAAACAATCAGGTTGCTATGTGTATATAAGATATTGAGCAACGTGAGTTACTCAGAGTTACTCCAAATTAACTCCGGTTTTACTCATGATCGAAAGCTGTCTTGCCTCCTGTCCGACCGTTGCTTTTCACATCACAAAAGGCTAGGTTTCTAGTCTGCCTTTGAGGGCATTATAAAATCCTTTTATCTTAAGAGTTTAACGTATGATAGCAATTTTTCGCCATCATATCAACTAGCAGGTGAGATAGAAGGGGGGGGGGGAGGGTGCATATTGCCCGCCATGGGCATTTCATCCCAATTTCCCCTACCCTGTTGGAACCACCCGGAAGCATACAGGCAAGTTTGATCCAATCAGCACTCACCTGGCTGTACTGCGATAAGATCTGTTGCTTGATCCGTCGTTCCTCTTCCGTGTACTCCCGTTCCACCTTTTTGGCCAACTTTTGATTCTCCAGCAGCTTGGCCAACTGTTCATCTACATCCAGCTTCATCTTGGGAGCACTTGCATCTTCCGCCAGATGACACTGTTTCCATTTGTCAAGAATTTCTTTGATAAATTTACTCGAATCAGATTCCTGCAAAACAATCAACTTGATTAAGGCTTCATTAGTAATCGAAAGATTTCAGTACATACTATGATTTCCGCCAAGATTCCCTCTAGGCCTTCGGTTTTCTCGTCAATGCTTTCGTCGCCCTCGAGGATGCCCATTATGTAGGACCCAAACACACCCTCGTCGGTGTTGAAATCGCGTAGCTTCGCATTCAGCCATGAATTAAACCCGTCCACGGTGGACACTGCCATGATGGTGCAGAGATGAGTAAGCTACCGTGGGGCGGGTAATTAGTAATGTAGATTTGAACCAACGACCGAGAAGCAGGAATTTTCCCCGAACCGTTTAGGTAGACACACTTTCCGCACACTCTCTCTGCACCTCGGTACTGTTGTTGCAGAACTGACGACTGTCATAAGTGACAGGTACCGTTTCGGCATTTTTCGGTAGTATTTTTACGAGCGTAAAATGACAGATTGGATGAACTTGATGGTTGTGCCGCTGTAAATGAAGCACTAGCTCAAATTCATCACCAAGTTCATTGGGAAGCTCAATTAGAAAAGAGGGGATTCTATGTTTGGCGCAATCGTATTTCAAATAAAAGCACGTGTTCATGAATCAACTACTTATGTTTATTACCATCATACATCATTTCGTCGGTTGCACCGCCCAAATCCTCCGGATGGTTTCGGCAATTCCAATGTCAGCAAAAACTAGATACAGCAATCCAGCTAGAGTGACCGCCGATAAGACGAACGTTGCTCCATGAACAGCCTTGGTCGCCAATCCTCCGAGCACGTTCGTTTTGACGTAGTCCGTTACAACCGACGAGAGTCCCATCTGTTGATGGGCGACGATGCAGGTAGCCATGAGGACGTCCATTGTCTTACTGGGGCAGATCAATCCGACGGGCATCGCTGCCAGCAAGGCCCACGAGAAAGCTCGATCCAATCTCCAGTGGTTGGCGTAGTTGGAGGGCGAAGCTTTTGATTTTGTGCCTGGTGGAGCTTGGTGATGGCAGAATACGCGAATTGAATTTGATCTTGACGTTGTGGAGAGTTTTCTGAATAAGGCAGTCGAGTAGGGTATACGTCCCTAACCTCGGTCTAATATGCAGCCATCGATTACGTTTTTAATCATAACTCATCAATGAATTTACCTGCAAACGATATTCTACTGCTAAATGGTATGCTTAGATATGCTTATCATGTCGTTTGCTATCAGAAACCACGAAAAGTTGAAAAACTTACTTTTTTTAAGACAATAACTCACGAGGGAAATGTATGTAATATGGGTCTATTGTCCCCAAATTGGGTCTATTTATGGATGCAACTTCGTCCTATCTTGTTTGATCCTCAAAAAAACGCTCTTGGTAACGTTTTCTGATGTATTTTTTTTTATCACTATCACTGTTAACTTAATGCTCTTCATTCCTCAAAACATTTCTTAGAGAAAATTTTACGAAAACTACATTAAATCACTCAATTTAAAAATTAAAAATTAAAAATTTCGCTTATCGTCTTTTGACCGCAGAATATCTAAATCAGAACATTGTGATGTTCATTATACAGGTTTGGCAGAAAAAATCTCCCTTCCTGTTCGTTCCTTATCATCCAAATGCAAAACAACATTGTTGACGTTACTCTTATTGCTATATGCTGTCAAATGAATTTCATGGGCCATAGTTAGGAACATAGAAAAAAAATGTGTCCCTAAAGTTGGGTCCATGTTTTACTTGTGAAAACGTTGTTAAACAATTAAAATAAACATAAAATATTCAAACAGCAACTGTAAGTTTTACGTCTAGTGTGTATTATCAGGTAATTCCAATCAATAAATGCCATAATCAGGCCATTTGATGATCGTCAGTCAACCTTCCCATCTTAACCTTATAAGTCATGGCGGCTAAAAACTCCGAACATTGTGATATTCTCAACCAGTTTTATTACTTACGAGAGCTGAAAATGTATTGAAATGTTATGATATAAATTGATTTGTGTGTGGTACACATTTATCAACCATCAGTGATCAATATTTTCCTTATTTTTTGTGTAATATTCCTTAATTAATTATTTATTTGCGTGATAGGCCGAATGAAAGGACGAGACCCACATTACATACCGTAACCCTATCTGTTGTAATTCATTTTTGAAACTTAGTTGGATTAGGAGTCTTTCGTGCGTTGCTTAAAAATGAACTTCTGTCAAAACAGTTGTAGTATAATTATGTGCCTGTTATGATTAGTGTGTAATCCATTTTCTAGTTTTAAGCCAGATATTGTGTTTTATGTTTGAGTGTGTATTTTCTGTCCAGATTGTGTTCTATGTTTTGACAGTGTATTTCCGTTCTAAAAAATTGAAACCACCTTTATGGGTTCATCTAGATCCGTTTTGATTTCATTCGTGTAAAAGCAAGTAAAGCGTGCGGAATAAAATTTTTAACCGTTGAGTACGCGTCGTGGTTTTTTTCATTCGGAAATCTTTACACAGTATTATGGACAGCAAATGGTGGTGGTTGCTATGTTAAGAAAGTTCAGTTCTTCATCTTTTTCTTAAATCCTTTATTTAACGCCGGTCTCTTCTGTTCAGCAATCTAATGCAATCATCTATCATCGACGAACATCGATTGCCATTGACGACAATCGAATGTACAGGGAGGCAGCTTCCAACCTACGTACACACTTAGATTTTGCCGAGATGGGCAGCTCGGCATTTTATTTTGCTAGATCTCTGTGAAAGACTTGCTGAGATTCAGCAAACAAACGGGAATTTTGCCGAGATCTCAGCTAACAAACATAAGTTTTGCTGGATCTCGGCAAACCTGCAAGCTCTTTCAAGTTCATTCACTTTTAAATACGATATTTGCTTAAATAATATCATTTGCATCGTTAAAAACGCGAGCCGCGAATAAGTTTATAGCATGAAACTGATTTGTTTACCTTTTCTACATACTGCATTACGAAGGTGTGTGTACGAATCTTGTATAAGACGTAAACAATAACAATGCCTCGAGCGCGTTCGAGTGGCCCACCAGGAACTGTTATCCAGACGTCACGTAAAATAGCTTATAGTCGCATCCAGTGTTGTCGATATAATTGAAACAAATAGTGTAAAATGAAGTGATTAAAATGTTAATTTAGAAACCATCACTTACAAATTAAAAAAAAATCTTACATATGTGTCGTTCTGATTGCGCTGGTCGAAGCCATCAGCTGATATGAAAAAGGCGCCAAAAGAATGATGCAAAAACAAAAGCATACACTGAACGAAAACATCCGCAATACTTCGAATGATTATTGTATCGTTCGAGCCCTTTAACAATATGCTGTCGAATTTCAGATGACTGCCTTATGGTTGAATTATAGATACTATAGATTCCATAGATAAGCGGAGGCACAAACAGTTGTTTTGGCAACCATGAAAATAAATGATCTTACTGGCATCCGTGAAAAAAGTTCATGCCACCATAGAGCTCTTCGTTGTGCAGTTTTGTTTTGTTTCGTGCGTAAAAGTTCAAAATGAAATGCAAAGCAAATCTTTGCAGCAATGAGTCGAGGAATGGTCTGCTTTATCTTTCCTTCTTCCGTTGTCCGCGAAATAAATCGGATTGTGGAGTGTAGAAAGCGTTTTGTGCTCATAATATTACAATACTTCTCCCTCAAACAACAATGATGGCGTCATGCTCGTTTGGCTACACTAACTGACAGTTCGTTGGCTACATTATGCTTTGCCTCCGCTTATCGATGGAATCCATAGTATCTATAGTTTGAATTCGTCATCTACTGATGAGCATCCATATGACTGTCAGCCAAATAAAGGATGATATTTATTTGAAAATTGGCTGTAAAACATACAGCGCTTAGAGGACAACAATTTAAAGATAGGATGACTTGCAAATACTATAGATTAGTTTTATATTTCTACTTGTTGGTAGAGGAAACATCCTCCACCACGAAATAGACATTCTTTGATTTTCACGGTTCACCAATGTTCTTACCATCTCCGATAGCGATGGCTATGCTTCCACCTTGTTTGTCTGCTCAGATCAGCAAATGACGATCGATAGAATTATTTACATCATAGTTTTGAATGATTTGCCTTATAGGGCTGAACCAATACCAAATGCATTTCAGTTTAAGATGACTATCATTCTGCAGAGAGCATTACGCATTCCAACTGAAGGCCCCTTCTTATAACAATGTTCATTCTGTATTCGAGAGGAAAATCATGATTTCAAAACAACTGTTATCCGGTTGCAGCTATCATTCGAAGAAGCGATTTCGATGTTTCGATTTGAATGGTCTGAGGTTTCATTCAAACAGAGTATGGTATATTGGTACAGTACAATCAACCGGTGGAAACTAACGATTTGAAATTGGCTCACTACTTAACTAGCCTATTGGTCCCAATTCTAGTCCCATTTTTAGTCCCATTCTAGTCTAGCCCCATTCTAGTCGAAATTCTAGTACTATGCAATGTTTGTTTTGATTCGCTATGAAAGTTTGACAGATAAAATGAGGGGTTAGTGGTTTTTCCTATGTTTCGAGGGGTGAATCGATTAGCTTGGGACCGAAGAGAGTACCAGAGCTGAGCTAAAAAGTTGAGCACGTTATTTCGGGACCTTCTAGTCTTAGAGTTACCTCTATGGTACTACCAACTACGATACTTTTAAATTGTCCGTTAAATGCTTATTCGATGAACAACTTGCGAGTGTTATGTATGTTTGTCTGTGACGAAACTATCATAGAGGTAACTCTAAGACTAGTAGGTCCCGAAGAAACGTGCTCACCTTTTTGTCTCAGCTCTGGTACTATCTTCGGTCCCAAGCTAATCTATGCATCTATGCAACATAAAATAGTAAAAGCCACGAACTCCTAATTTTATCAATCAAACTTTCATAGAGAATCCAAACAAACATAGTGTAGTACTAGAATTTCAACAAGAATGGGGCACGTTAATCGATTTGCTTGAGACCAATAGGCTAGTCAAGTAGTGAGCCAATTTAAAATCGTTGGTTTCCACCGGTTGATACTTATGTAATCGATCTTTACTTTACCGATTTCTTTTGAACTGCGTACTGGGTCAAGAAATGCTAAGGAAAAGTAATTTCCCTAATAAACGTGTACCATATACTGACGATATCTTAGATGGTGCGACCATACCACATAAAATTGGGATGATATCCCGAATTGGTGGTTAGGCGCATCTTATGGTTATTGTTTATGCGGGTTCTTTAGCATTCCGTGTTCTATCCAGTAGCACGTAAAAACGTCATTACTTATCAGCTGCGTACACTGAACCAAATCACCCTTCATTTATAGAATGAAACATCATTCAGTTGCATCCAATTTCAATGTTTCTGAAAACCATATGACAAAATCAGTCGGATGATTTTCTATTCGGAAACATGTGATGCTCTTTTGGTTGGTGAATGAATATTGACATGTTTTTGTATGTATTTCGTTAGCAATAAATATGTTAGATATAATCAAAAACATTCAGTATGAAAACGAATGGAATAAAAATGAGATAGTCCCATAACTAAAATCATTTGATTTCAACTATAAAATCTATTATAAACGAAAAAAAATGGCAACACACGTTATGTGAAAACTTGAGTGTAAATTTGTTATATATTTTCAAAAGTCTTAAGAGAATTGAAATGCTCAGATGTAAGCATACGTATCATTTTGCTAACCCACATGCATTTAATGTTCAAGAATGTCAGCATTCGGAACGGTCAGCGCTACTGGATCATCCAGAACGTCGTGGTCGACCAATTTTACTAACGAGGCCAGAAGATAAGTTTCCTTCCAGATGCACTTGCACTTGCATTATTTCCCAGGCCCCATAGCAACCTACGGATACGTTTCCCAAGAGTCAGAGCAATCGCCATAGCAACCTACGGATACGTTTCCCAAGAGTCAGAGCAATCGCTCCTGTAGTGACATCGTTGACAACTTCTGTCTACGAAGCCAACATCAATCTGCTGTATACATCTTTGCCCTTCAATTGGCTCTACCTTGCCATCATCATTCGTCTCTCAAGGACCCGCCAGCTCAGTTTAAATCACAACTTGTAAATAATATAATCATAAATAAATTTTAAAATGACTTGACAGGTGCACAACTGATTTTCATACGAAAATCGATCATATAATTTCAATTTAATAATTAGTTGAGAATAATACGATTGTCGTATGATTTTATGTTTGATTTATGTCTACTTTGGTTTTCGCAAATCGATCTAAAAAACATTCATTATATGGATGATTGTCATTTGATTTGTTCATATTCCAACAGATGATAAATCGAATGAAGATCCTCTCAAAACCATCTGATAATAGTTATAGGGCTTGAGTGAGGTAATAACCATTCGATGCCAGGATGATGTTTTGGTTCAGTGTACCAGGCTTAATTAAAGTCCTCTAGTTAAAGTATGGACGACTATCACCACAAAACTGAAAATAGATGTTCCAAACGAACAAAGCGGTGGTCTTTTGACAGAAGCCCATACTTTTACTGTATACAACTTTTGACAGACGTCCATACTTTAACTGTAAACAGTAAAAGTATGGACATCTGATAAAAGTTGTTCCAATCGAACCATCTATACATTAACAAGAGGGCTTTAGCATAGAGGTAACTTTAGGCTTAAAGGGGTGTCGTCCTACACTCAAAAAAAATGTCACATATCTAATGGAGGAAATCCATGTGAATTTCACATAGCTTTCCTGTGATCGGTAGTATATTATAGTATATATATAAATATTTATATATATAATAAATAATTTATATTAAATACATGTATATATAGTAATGATAAGATAAATTATGGATCTTATATAAATAACAGTGAAGTATTTATAAGCCTATGGGTCCTAAATGAAGAAAAAAAATAAGCAAATTAATATATATATGAAAATATCATATGAAAAATCATGTAAAATTATGTGTTATGCGAAATTCAGATGAATTCCATTTCCAATGGAAGCTACATGAAAACTGTGTACTTTAAGTTTTGAAGCATCCACAATCTCCCTGTTCCACAATATTCGCATTGACTTTAGGATTCACTTTCACGCACAGATATAAGGACTGAAAAACTTCTCTCACCAGTTGGACCTAGCAAGATTTCCCGAGATCTACATTGCTAATTGAATAATTAAACTTTAACCAGCAGATTGTCACCCATCAACATAGTTTGAAGCAAACACCGCGGAAATGACGGGACCGATAGGGAAAATAAAACCTCTCGCCCAAATGCAAATGTTCCGCCGACGAAAAGTTCCCACAATGCAATGAATTGTGAAATATGTGTATATGGTACGTTGAAGTCAGACTGATGACAACGTTTGAAACTGATGCCACTGGCTCACTCCCGTCAACGTCATGTGCCGCTGGTGATTGCCATTAAATAAACATTCGTTTCAATCCCCAGCGGCTGATCGCTCTGCCACATGACTGTCGGGACGGATTTAAGTTGAATTTTAAAAATCATTGATTCTCTGATATGGTAAATATGAAGGATGGTTGGATTTAAATTTTAAATTTACTTGAAAATTGCAATCAACTGAAACAATTGGTACTCAATTATTAGTGTAAATATTGTTAGCGTAAATATGCCAGCAGTCAACCGAAAAAACAAGATCAGGAACAAAGCAAACTGGTTCGATTCATGGTCATTAAAAAAACGATTGGGACAACGGTTTCATTTGACATCGATAGATGCAACACCACATCCTGAGTAAACAGCATCAAACCGACAAACAGTAACATATTGAATGTATTGTATACATTCTAGCTCACGTGCATCATAACAAACAACAGCCGATAAACATTCGACTCATTTGAAAATGGTTTTCCGAGTGTACTTTTCTTCATTTTTAGCGTTCCGTACGGATGTGACACCGGGAAAAGAAATGCGATCGATGTGAAAACTCTGAAGTCAGTGTTTGAACTGTTTGCTTCAAACAAATCCTGCACTCAAAAAATTTCACAAGTCATCATCATGTGCCTCACACTAAATTTTGCACTTATTGTGAAACACATCCATTTCATGTGTGAATCTTATGCTTTGAACCATGCCTCATAGCTATTGGTTCGAATTGTGACGCACTTGGATTCTATGTGCCTCACATGCTGATATCAATAGCTTTGCACACCATAGTTCTATTTTCTACAATATTCTACTTTATCGACTTCTACTTTACCGACTCAAAAATTAAATCGACAAATATAGAAACAAAGCTGAGGGCAAAGCATACACATGCCTTTTAATTAATGGGTCTGATTTGGGAATTGATCCTGGGCTGTTGGGGTGGTGCTGCTGCAGTTGCCTTCGTTCGATCTCACTGGCCCATGGTTGTTCTCATATATGAGGCTGGTTGATAAGTATGAAGTCACAACTCATGTTTTCAATGATTACCTTGCAGAACAAGCATTTCACATCGCATTGAAATGCAAAACACTTCAAATCCATCTGTTTTGAAAAGTGCAATACACTCGAATTGATAGAGAAAGATTATCAACATTTCATAGTTTGAAACACAAGAAATCAACGTGTAGAACACATTGAACCATGGTGAAATACACTTAAAATAAATGTGATTGTGCATATGAAATATCAAGTGTTCAAACACATCGATCAGACGTGTGAAGTTTTTTGAGTGTGGGACTTGCGCATGGGTGTAGCCAGAGGGGAGCAAGGGTAACTTGGCAACAACATGTTTTTTATAAGTTCAAGATTCTTGAAAAATGTTCAAGCTTCAAATCGATACTTTCTAAGTCTCATAATTATATTTTTTTATTCAAGGTTGAGTTGCAGAAGTATGAAGTTTTTTGAAGGCCATTAGATGGAACGTTATTGGGATGTTTTCAGATTTCAGTGAAGATTAATGACACCAGCAGATAGAGGAATGTTAGCTTTACCAGCTAGCATTGTTAATTTGGATAGGTGAACTTTTATTTGCGAGAAATCGACGGCAAAAGCCATTGATTACAAAATCAATTACGCCCCTTTGAAATGTTGGCACTGATTTAAATATTGCTAGAGACTTAAATATTATGGGACTTATTGAAAACTTTAAGATTCCAAGACTTGGGCTTCATAACAATAAGCATGTCTTGATGTCTTCTAAAATGTGTCTTCAATTTTTGAGTACTTTATTTGAGCGGTGAAAATTGTTGTTTAAGGGGGTAGTCCACTCTGGCGGTATGAAAAATAGGTCATTTTCACGAATTTTTTTTGAGGGTAAATAACGATCAATTCAAAAAAAGAATGCATGGTTTTGTCAATTTAAATGTCCTCTTTAATTGAGATTTTTTTTGGCGCGATTGGATGTCTCCTGTAGCCACTGCACCAGGTTCCCCAGGAGACCTCCCGTCTGAGTCGTCGCGGGGCGGGACGTCTGGTGGTCACACCACTGGAGCTGGAACAACGATTTTTTTTTGTGGTTATTCTCTGATAGATGACCTAGTCTTGTATGTAGCCGTTTTTGATTTGGTTGAAAAATAAAAATTTGGCAACCTACAATTGGAGATAAAAGCTTGCACCAAAAATCCATTTTTGATTCTTTTGAAAATCGGCTACGTACAAGACTAGAAAAAAGGTACTTAACTCGAAAATTCAATCGCCGTTTAAATCGAATGAGCCGTTTCTAAAATACAGCGCCCGCCGATTTTGAAAACATCGTTTAGAGATAATCGCGGCAGTAGTTGGAACTACTAAGACACGCCGTTTCGCCGGTAATGGGCGGGTACTCCAAGCGCTCACCTGAGCGCGCTTGGAGCGTCTGGACACGAGTCCACTAGTCGGCCTATAACTTTGGAACGATGTCACTTGCGGACTTGCGGTCAAATCTATGTCAAAGTAGACATTCCAAAGTATTTTTTAAGCAAAAAAAAAAGATTTTTTGAAATTTCCAGAGTGGACTACCCCCTTAAGGGGGGTATACACTAAGGTAAAACAAAAAAATATGTCTTGTTAAAATCGATAAACATCTTTGGAAACATTGTAGATGACATCATTTTAAGAAACTTTGTCCGAGACGAAAATTTTCTATCTCTCAACTGGACGATGTTATAGGGCATAAATGTAGTACGAAACGGTACACGAAACGAAAATCAATTATTTTATTCATGTGTTTCACTTATACACAGGGTTGCTTCCACTCACTTACTATAAAAACATATTTTTCGGAATTATGCAATCATTAGATGATATAATGATATGCTGTACTTGTAAGTAACGAGAAGAGGGTTTAAAGTATGTGTTTGACTCATAAAACCTGTCAATTTTGCTTTCAGAGCGTCACAATAAGCGATCTTATGATTAGTGAGTGTTCACTCAGAGTGAGCACTCACGAGTCGAAAAATTGCTGATTGTGACGCACTGAAAGCAATTTTGACAGGTTTTATGTAGTTGAAGATGCTAATTTCAAATAACAGACTGTAGTGGTAATTTTTATACGATAGATGGAGTAGATGAAAGCATAGAGTTGATAGTTCCGTTAGAGTACGGCAGTGTGAAGATTGCATATATATATTAGGGGGAGTTTGGTAAAGAGAGATGAAAAAACCGATTTGTACCTTCCTTAAAAGTTGTCCTAGCTCGCTATTCTAATATCTATATGAAATCTTCACACTGCCGTACTTTAACGGAACTATCAACTCTATGCTTTCATCTACTCCATCTATCGTATAAAAATTACCACTACAGTCTGTTATTTGAAATTAGCATCTTCAACTATGTAAATCGTTGACTTCACGTAGAAGTAATACTAAAACATATAGTCAAAGATTTTATGTGTCAAACACATACTTCACGTCCTCATCTTGTAACTTACAAGTACTAATTATCACTATACCATCTCATGATTTCATATTTCTGAAAAACATTTTTTTATAGCCAAAACATCAGCCTTATACATTCCATAAGACAAACCACGTAGGTCCTATAAGAATGCATAAAAGGTATGTGTGACCGCTTATACATTTCATTTGACACATGATCTTCATTAACTTTCTGCAAGGTATCTGCTTATTAGTTGATTTATATATTTTATGATTAATCAGCAATAGAAATTTGTTAAATGGTATAAGGAGATTTCTATCCATGAAGTACCCTCTTAACCCCCCCCCCCCCCCCTTTTACCATAACACATTCGGAATAATAGCATTCAAATTAATGGCATGCAGCCGGTTGGCATCTGGCCCAATCCTCTATCATCAAAATCAATTCCCCCTCCCTATTGTGAAACCTGGCTACGACCTTGATGAGTTGATTGCGGTAAAAGTTGTATGTCTAGCTCATTCATCCAGAAAAAATTATGTATTCTACTCTTCGTTTGTGAAACAATGACGTTTTTACGCTTTAATTTGATCAGCGCTGACCTTGTACTCAATATCCGAAGAAATAACAGTCGAAGAATCGTTCCCAGACCAGTACTTGAGAGTTCTGTAAAACAAAATCCCGATGATAAGTTCTCATAAAACACTCATGAAACATTCATTTTCAACACGTACGGCGTTCGTTGGCTACTGGTGAAAAGTCTGAGAACAAACTTTCCACCCACCAACAACGTTCGTCCGTCTTCCACAGTGCCAACATTGGGCCAAATCACAGAACAAAACTGTTTTGCTCAAAGCAGCCAGTGGCACCCAGTGTAGTAGCACTTCTCAGTCCAAACTGCTGCAAAACTCAATTACGAACCACCTACAGAGAACGAGAATGCGAATACCTACACGGCGAGAACGAGAGGTTTATGATTTATGCTGCTTCGTTGGTCCGTGTACCCATCGCATCGTAAAATGAATTATTAATGTACTTAAATATTTTATTCCAAAGCAGCTTTCACACGCAATTGTATGTGTTTTTTTTTTGCGCAGAACACTTTGAAGTGGGTGGGGGATTCTCTAAGCTTTCTCGCTTGAAAATATACGCATATCTACAGGGAGAGAAGTTTTACGGTCCATTCATTAGATTGAATGGATTTTAATTTCTGCGATATAGGAACAGTTTATCTCAGACGCTGCTATGGTAGATAGGACGGTTGTTCAACATCTTGGAATAGATTTTCAAATTTAGAATTGTACTTTTGGTTAGTATCTATACTCTAAACGCAAAACAGATGGCATGCACATCAAATGCAAGAGTGGATTTCTTACATCCACTGTATATGTTTCTTACAACAGATCAGGGAGAGGAGTTTCGGGTTGGCAGTTGCCCAATGGTGACAATTGAACTACCCACGTAACCAACAAGCCCGCTAATCGCACTTTTTGCAATATAAGGCTGATATACGACTGATATAAAGTTCGGAAACCCGATATTTAACTTATATCGCAAAAAGGGCCATTATCGGGTAGTTAGCGGGCTTGGTGGTTACTTGGGTGGATTGGTATGGTGCATGGGGTGGCAACCGACCTTTAATGATAATTTAGGATGAATGAGCTGTATCAAGCTGCACAATGCATGCACATCAAAA
Source organism: Ochlerotatus camptorhynchus (assembly GCF_037179485.1). Taxonomy (NCBI): domain Eukaryota; kingdom Metazoa; phylum Arthropoda; class Insecta; order Diptera; family Culicidae; genus Ochlerotatus; species Ochlerotatus camptorhynchus. Next base: position 478,601 of record NW_027040931.1, on the reverse strand, counting down.
TAAATGTCGTGAAATTCCATCTGTTGGAGCAGGTTCATGATTTCCGTTAAAAATTTAACCGGTGGGGAAATCCAACTATGCTGAGTGGGGTGTGAGCATCGGCTAACACTTCAGTTGATTGCACACCTTTGGGTTTTCGCCTAACCGCCACTAGGAGTCACATCTTCTTTTTTAAAATCAACACTTTGCAACCTTGAATTTGAATTTATTAAGCATTAACTAATAGGAGAAATGCGTCATTCTACATAATTTAACATGGCAGTTTAGATGATGACCATGATCATTATATAAATTTACATGACTTGCATGTCAACTTAAACGACAAGCTTGTAAATTTACATGTTTGAAGCAGTTATGTTACTCCTATTTTTACTTCTCTTAGTCCAAACGTGGAAGGGTACGCTCCCAGGGTCGTTTTATGCTTTACCCGATGTCTGACACTGTAATCGCAGCATAAAGAAGAACTATCAAGAACTGGATGAATATTAAAGGGATCATCGGCCAGGGTTGAACCTTACCTTTTCAAACCACGGTAAGAGTTAAGAAAGCGAGGGGTGGGAAACTTCCACTTTGTATGAAGTTTTCAACGTAGTAGAACGAATTCAAATAAAAGGTGTGAAACCCAAGGAAGACTATCTTCTTCTATTAATAGAACAGCTACTAATTTGTGGTTTGAAAATCGAACTTCGTACATCGGGTGTTATTTATTTCCACATTTAACTTCACTACAAACTTCTACGTGATCACGTTTTTAACTTGTTTGTGTATGTGTTTGTCTACCAATTTTACAATTTTAACAATTTTCGTGTTTTGTCTTATGTCCTAACTCTGCATGCATATCGGTTTTCAACAAAAAAAACATAACCATTACGGTTTTTCAGGAGGGTGCTGTGGTGGTGGTGGTGACTTACGGACGCAGGTGCCGATGAACAACGGTGGTTGTTGGTAATGCGGGGTGGTGGTGAATCCACTGCTCTTCAATGGCCACCTGACCGTCGATCCGGTCAACCGGAAGGCCTCAGGTGATGGTCAATTTCAATGGCCACTTTCCGTGGTGACTTCCAGCCAAAATGGCCGAAACAATGGCCTTATCCAGGGGACGCAAGGCTCCCCAAAATGGCTGACACAATTGATGGTCCCAGCCTTTGTTCTGGTGACGTGTAGCTCACAGAGTGACCGAAACAATGGCCGATCTTAGCCGTCGTTCTGCCACTATAATTGCGTACTGGGAGAGATGTGGTGGACCTTACCGCTCGAGAGAATCCCTCATCTGCCGTGGCCTCCAATGGAGCACCCGCAGGGACGATTCCTGTCTCAGGGATGTATTTTCCGGAGGACAACAATGTCCACGTGGTATTTGACCGTCGATTAACGAGCTGTGCGGTCCGAGGTCTATCTAGACGAACGGAAAAAGACCTCACTTGGCCTGTTCAAGTTTAGATTACTCTCACGTTACCAAATTTAGGGTACATTTTCAAAAGCCATCCTTAATATCGCTAAAAAGGTCACCTTTTTCCAATTTGCACTCCGCTAACTCTTCGTATTGGAGATGGACAATGGTCCCTTTCTCCGGCACAGCATCCCTAGGTAGGTAATACTAACATTTAGGGCATACTTTTATTAATCAAACTAACATTTTTACCTCTACTAACACGTACTAACACTAATTTTTTCGAACACTCTGACTTTTTCTACCACTAGTTAATAATTAATCTAAAATAGAAAAAAAATAGAAATTTACAAAGAGAACCACACTCTTTCTACACAACGGACAACCTCGATTATATTAACGCGCCGCGCACTTCTAACTTCCTTGAAGTCTTGAGCCAGAAAGAACGAATCAGTCCGACCGAAGTAACTAGAAAGTTCTAGAATTGCAGGGAGCCTACAATTTTCCTGTTCATTTTTTTGACAAGCCCCCCACTGTTCAACCCGATAATTATGTTTCTTCCCTAGCTTGGATTTACAGGGTAAGACATACTGGAGCAGACCCAATTCATTTGCTTAGAAAATGAACACAGATGGCAGCACTTGACTACCAAATGCAAGGTGCGTTGAAAGGAGTAACTTTATGTTAGTGCACTTGACAAAGTTCCTAAGAGATGAACTAGCCTTAGGCTAAAAATCTCTCTAGTAAAGGCAAAAAAAAAAAAAACTTGACAAAGTCAATGCAAATGGGTATATGAAACCAACGGTTACAGTTACAAACACATAAACTGTAAAATAAGGTGTACAACTTCATTACATATTCCATTTTTTATCGTTTATCGTTCTATTACTTTTTTAGTGTGTGAGGAGGCAACTGACCATCATTCATAATTTTGGGTCAATAAGCTGCATCGAAATGGTGCATGAGGTGGCGAATATTTGTCGTTATCCCGAATAATTTGGCGAAAATGTATCGCTGGTAATTTTATGAGTTTTACAGTGGCGTTTCGATTTTATCACGGTTCGTTTGTTTCACACTCCGTTTTTACTATTCTCGGGTTTATCACGAAAAGTGTTTTCCATACGAATGAGTAACAGTGACTTACTCTCTGAGTTAGTTTCGTTTTCAGTATTTCGACTAGAAAGGAGGCTGCTTTCTCTAGTAAAGTTATTCAGATGGATAAGACCTATTAATTGTATACTGGACAAAGGGTGACCCGTGAACCGGGCAATCGGGAAAACAACAATCCAAGATCCTTGGACTGAATTAGACTTTCCAGCTACAGTCACTTTGAAGAACTAAAGGGTGTACCGTTTAAAATCCACACACACTCAAATTGCTCTAACTTTTGATCCGTTGGGTAAAAATAATTTAAATTTTGCTAAGGCATAGTTTAACGTGTATTATTTACACTCTGTGGGTTGATTTCATCCGGTACGCAAAAGTTTTCAAAATAACGACGAAAGAACAGTGCGTGCGCGAAAAAGTTTTACACGAGTACTTTGAGAATAGGGATCTGTACTAGGGGAAGTACAACTTGATCTGAAGTAATATTTGATGTAAAAATTGCTCAAATTGGTAGATATTATAATTTTTAGTATAAATATTAATGATATTAACTGTCAAGCGGAAAGCTTCAAAGTAAAAAAAATAACAGCGTAACTTTAACGCATACACTCAATGACGTTGCACCGTTGTTGTTTATGTTTACTGCAGCTTTCTGTTTGCCATAATTTTTGCCTAGATTTTGTTTTCGATAGCTCTGATCGATTTCGACTTTGGCTTTTCATGATAAAAACGGTACTGGACGTTCCCTTAGCAACAAATCTCTCCAAGTTGCATTCTCATGGCGAATCGAGCGTAATACGACCACGGGACCATCACTCTGGGCTTCCGTTAACAGGGGCGGCATTGTCAATCGATTCCCGTTCCATAGGAGAACAGCACATTGGTTCACAGACGATGAAGAATTCGTGGAAATTAATTCCTGGGAATGGAAGTGCGGCCGATTATGTGCACTGAGAACAGCTACTAAAAAATGCCGAATTTATGAGAACAAGGAGCGGATTTTGGTGGCGGTGGCCAGCAAGATCACAAAGGAATGACTTGCCTCTCGTATGAAATATATTTTTGATTAAACGAATGTCAAATGTACGCTTAAAACAAAAATAGTCAAAAACAAACAAAAAACAACTGTCAGACTAAGTATAAGATTCGCAAATATCATACATATTAAAATACTTAATATTTGCACCATCGGTATTGATACTGATACTTGGAGCTGTCCTTCCCCTAGGATCTGTAGCATCGTGCCATCGGAAAAAAAAATTAAGAATCGTTAATTCCACGGTGTCTGGTATCTTAAACGTCGGACTGTTGATCGGAAGCGTAGATCCGGAAAAAGCCGTCAGGTCAACGAGAACGATCACAAACGCGTGGTTGGGGCCTTTAAACGGAAACCGAACGCCTCAGTTCGGGATGTGGCTAAAAAGTTGCATGTGAGCAAGACATTCGAGCAGAATACCAAAACTCGAGCTGGACTACGTACGATTAAGGTTCAAAAGTCCCCAAACCGTGACGAGAAACAGAATTCGGTCGCAAAAAGCAGTGCCCTGAAGTTGTACGATTAGAAGCTAACGAAACTACACTGCTGCGTAATGGATGACGAGACGTATGTGTGTGTGTGTGTGTGTGTGTGTGTGTGTGTGTATGTGTGTGTGTGTGTGTGTGTGTGTGTGTGTGTGTGTGTTTGTGTGTGTGTTGTTGTGTGTGTGTGTGTGTGTGTGTGTGTGTGTGTGTGTGTGTGTGTGTGTGTGTGTGTGTGTGTGTGTGTGTGTGTGTGTGTGTGTGTGTGTGTATGAGTCTGTGTGTGTGTGCGTGTGTGTGTGTGTGTGTGATTGTGTGTGTGATTGTGTGTGTGATTGTGTGTGTGTGTGTGTGTGTGTGTGTGTGTGTGTGTGTGTGTGTGTGTGTGTGTGTGTGTGTGTGTGTGTGTGTGTGTGTGTGTGTGTGTGTCTGATTGTGTGTGTGATTGTGTGTGTGTGTGTGTGTGTGTGTGTGTGTGTGTGCGTGTGTGTGTGTGTGTGTGTGTGTGTGTGTGTGTGTGTGTGTGTGTGTGTGTGTGTGTGTGTGTGTGCGTGTGGGTGTGTGTGTGTGTGTGTGTGTGTGTGTTTGTGTGTGTGTGTGTGTGTGTGTGTCCAAAAGCGGCTTATCCCTCTTCTGAAGGCTCACGACGGTCCGACGCTGTTCTGGCCGGATTTGGCATCATGCCACCATGCCTGGCATACACAGTTGTACACACCAACTGCTCATTTGTTAATAAATTTCACTCAGTTATTGAAAATTGATTTTCTTTAAAGTAATTGATCGATAAGGATCAAAGCTTACTATAGATATGTTAGGTAAATCTTAACATTTGAATCAATGAATTTTTATACATAAAGTCCAAGATGTGCAGCGAGCATTTCTCGCTTGATTTTTACAACGCAAAAACAAATAAAGTTTATTACTAGAATTAAAATCTACTTTTTCTTACGTACTTATTACAACCTCTAACTTCATTCTATCTACTGCTTCAAACAGAACTATTTTTTTGTCAACTGTGTGCAAAGTTATTTGCAAATGAGCAGTTCGTGACCAAAACTGTGTATGCCAAGCATGCATGCCACTACACGAAGGACGTGCTAGAGTGGTATGAGGCGAATGTTGTCGATTTCGTGCCCAAAGATCTAAACCCCCAAACACTCCGGAACTGCGCCCAATAGAAAAATACTGGTCCATTCTAGATAAACATTTCAAAAGGTCCTATCTGCATTGAACGACTTTCTCTTCCATTAATAACTCAACTTCAAAAGTATTCCCTGCTGTGTTCAACGTTCTAAGCACAGGAACTGCTGCTATCAAACTGTGTGGCAAAATTAGCACCAAATGCTATCAAAAGAGAAAGTCGATGAAGAGAATCGATCAAAGCAGATAGGACCATTTGAAATGTTCATCGAGCATTATGAAGGAGCACCTTCTAAAACGACCTAAAGTGGGGCAGAATGTAGAAGAAGTGAAAAAAGCATGGGTTAATAAAGGGTGATACGGTCAAAATTTGGTCAAGGGAAAACGCGTGTAAATCGGTGAAATCGTTTATTTAAAAAATCAAATTAAATTTCTTTTTCAAGTTCAATTAGTATAAAATTCAGGAAAAATATTCAGTTAGGCTTCCGCTTTTCCAAATCCGAATTGCCGGGCCTTACGCTTGACCCCTGCCATCAGATTTTGTACAGCCACCTTGTCCACCTTCTTCGCCGCAGAAAGCCAGTTTGCCTTGAACTGCTGCTCGCCCTTAGCAGTTTTTTTGGTCTTCTTTAGGTTCCGCTTGACAATAGCCCAGTATTTCTCAATTGGGTGGAGCTCTGGCGTGTTGGGAGGGTTCTTGTCCTTGGGAACCACCTGCACGTTGTTGGCGGCGTACCACTCCATGGCCTTTTTACCGTAATGGCAAGATGCCAAATCCGGCCAAAACAGTACGGAACAACCGTGTTTCTTCAGGAAAGGCAGCAGACGTTTATTCAAACACTCTTTCACGTAAATTTCTTGGTTGACAGTCCCGGAAGCTATGAAAATGCTGCTTTTCAAGCCACAGGTACAGATGGCTTGCCAAACCAGATATTTCTTTGCGAACTTTGACAGTTTCATGTGCTTGAAAACATCTGCTACCTTTCCCCTTCCTTTTGCCGTATAAAACTCCTGTCCCGGAAGCTGCTTGTAGTCGGCTTTGACGTAGGTTTCGTCGTCCATTACCACGCCGTCAAACTTCGTCAGCATCGTCGTGTACAGCCTCCGGGATCGCGCTTTGGCCGTCGTATTTTGTTTATCATCGCGATTTGGAGTCACTACCTTCTTGTAAGTCGATAGTCCGGCTCGTTTTTTGGCTCGATGCACGGTTGTAGACGATACACCCAGCTTATTTGCGGCATCTCGGAGAGAGAGGTTAGGGTTTCGCTTGAAACTACCAGCAACTCTCTTTGTCGTCTCAGCGGCCACCGGTTTTCGATTTCCCCCCGATCCAGACTTCCTGGCTGTCGACAAACGTTCCCCAAACACTTTAATTACATTTGTAACGGTAGATTTGGCAACTTTTAGCGATTTTGCTAACTTTGCGTGCGAGTAGCTCGGATTTTCGCGATGCGCGAGCAAAATTTTGATACGCTGCTCTTCTTGCTTGGACGGCATTTTGACAACTGAAGAGTGAATTCCAAAATCAAAATAGGAGCAACATTCTACACACACACACCTTCAAAATGAGGGGTGTTCAGGTTTTTTAAATGCAAAATTGAAAGAAATACGTCAAGTTGATATTGACCAAATTTTGACCGTATCACCCTTTATGCAAAAAACTGCCGATTCTGAGGTCGTGCAGAACCGTATGGCTGGGTTAAGGCCAAGGTTCGCACATTCGGATATAAAGGCGAAATAAATTAAATGAATGATGCCAAAACTAATATTAATTGTTTCTGTTTACTCCCTGAAAAATTTGGTGTTAATCGGATAAAAACTCGAATTTTGAGAATTAATTTTGAGTGTGCGGATTTTAAACGGTACACCCTTTAATTAGAAAATTTTGATTGGATTTTCAAACTAATTTAAATGAAGTTTTAGAACGAATTCTAGAGATAACAATAAGATATTTAAAAAAAAAGTCCAACAGAGTTTTTCAAAGAATTTTATAAGATTGTATAGAAAATTACAGTTTCATTTCTGATGAATATTGTGAATTAGTTCCAAGAAGAAATTTAAGAGAGTTATTATGAGAACTTCAAAGTAATTCCGAGAGTATTGAATCCCGAGGAAATTAGAATGATAATTTCAAATTAAATCTAAAGAAAGTTCCAAGGGAAATCCGTAAAAAATATATCAAGGGTTTCGAACTTTTAGGGCTTAATTGCAAAATAATTCTGAGAAGTGTTTTATTGAAATTCCGAGGATAATTGCAATGGTATCTTGAGAAGAATTTCTAGAGAAATCTAACGAGATTTTCAGGTGAATGTTCGAAATATTTTAGAGGAGAACTCTAAGATAATTCTGAGAAGAAATTCAAGACAATTCTAGATAAACATTTCAAAAGGTCCTATCTGCATTGACCGATTCTCGTTTGAATTCTCTTAAATTTTTCATGCAATTCAAATCACAATTCTCGATGAACATTTCAAATGGTCCTATCTGCTTTGATCGATTCTCTTCATCGACTTTCTCTTTTGATAACCACTGATAACAGATTTCGCGTAAATTAGCCATTAGCCACATAGTTTGATAAAGGAGGTTCTTATCTAGCGTTCAAAACGCCAAGCACGACAGGAAAAGGTTTTGCAGCTAAGTTATTAACGAAAGAGAAAGTCGATGAAGAGAATCGTTCAATGCAGATAGGGCCTTTTGAAATGTTTATCTAGAATTGTCTTGAATTTCTTCTCAGAATTATCTTAGAGTTCTCCTCTAAAATATTTCGAACATTCACCTGAAAATCTCGTTAGATTTCTCTTAGAGTGTAGTGAATTCTTGGATGCATCATTCACGATTCAAAGAAAAGCTTAAGATCAAGATTTGCTGGTCACCATGTGGACAGCTTAGATCAGAATTCTCATATCTCCGGAGTGATTTGACATTTGGACGTAATTGCTTTTGTAAACATGAACATGATGAAAATTCTGCTTAGAATGCTCTTCAATTATGGTACCGGAACTTTCAAGTTCTTATAACGACTTAAACATGAGGCTGCTTAGAATTCTATAGACAACCTTCAACCAAGCTGCTTAACCCTAATAAAAATTGTATGGTTAATTTGCTTAACGACGTGTTCTGGGTATCATCCAAACCATTTGTGGAATAGTTCAATGATTTGGGTTATCGTTCGTTTATGGTTATTTTTTATTAGGGAAGCCACAAATAGCCTTTTATCAGAACTCCTTAATAGAGATAAAAAAAATTAACAGAACTTTTGGTTACTTGGGGAACGCTCCACGTTCCCGACCTGATACAAATTCCAATGCTGTTAACAACGGTCAGCGAGGAACAAGTTCTACATTCGTACCCGTAAGTACAAACATCAACCCTGCCATTGGAGCTGGTAGAAATCAAAATTCTAGCCAACATAATTCTAACGGAAATTTTGATAATTTTGACTTAGAAAGCATTACTTCACCTAAAATGATTTTTTTTTTACAGAAATCATTTATCGTCATGATTAAAGGCTGACTAAAAGTAAATTGGTACGCACAAAAAGACCTGTAATTCGTGATTCAATAAGTTTAAAAAGTCCATTAATGGTTGCTTTACCGAACATTTATTAAAACTTCAAAGTTACAGCATTTGATAGATACATTTCCCCAGTTCGAACGGAATCTCGAACTTTCCTCTCGATGGAGCCCATCAGCGCCCACACAGTAGAAACGGACATGGAATCAGCGCATTTCTTCCATTTTTCCCGCATTTGCTGGATGTCCTTGACTGCCCCGCCGCTTTGTCGAAGTCGCTGCTTTTAAATTGCCCACTATTTTTCGATTGGTCAAAAATCTGGGCAATTTGGAAGAGTCATTAGCTTGGTACAAAATCGATCTTGTTGGCAGCATTCTACTCCAGAACCAGCTTGGAGTAGTGACAGCTGGCCAAATTGGGCCAAAAGATGACTTTGCCCCTATGCTTGCGGATGAACGGCAATACACGCTTTTTCAGGCATTCTTCGATGTAAACTTGGGATGTCATCGTCGAGGATGTGACGAACGGTTCCGTTTTCAGGCCACAACTGCAAATCGCTTGCCAAATCATGGCTTTCTTCGCGAGCTTGTCGGCAAACACGAACTTGAATCTTCCCGACACATTCCCAAGTCTAGTCGCGAGGTAAAACTTTCGACCGGGAAGCTGCTTAAAATCGAGTTTGACGTATGTTTCGCCATCGATCAAAGTGTGTTTCGTCAAAACACTGTCGCACAAGAGCCTTGCACGCTTTTTGCCTCGGAATTCTGCTTCATGTGTCGGTTCGGACGTTTACTGGCTTTGTACGACTTGTATCCTTCCCTGGCAAGGATGTTCCGCACCGTTTGAAAGTTGGCGTTGTACCTTCTGACCACATCTTGGATCGAAAGACCGGGGTTGTTTTTAATGCACCTCAACACTTTGCTGCGCAGTTGACGATCCCTGGTTCTAGTTTTTTTTTTCGTAGGTCCACTGATTCCTTTCCACACTCAGGGTTGTAGGTTTTGAGCACTCTACAAACTGTTGTTTTCGGCATCTTCAGCTCTTTAGCCAGCTTGAAACCGGACCACTCCGGATTTTCCAGGTGTTTGTGCACAATATTTTGTCTTCTTTCGAGTTACATTCGCCTTTATTTCTGAACGTGATCGACTGCTTTTATCAAATTTGCCCAAGCTGTTCTCTATAGAAGTGTAAACAAACCACTGTCAAAGATGGTCGATTCCCAACACTAGAGGCGTGCTAGCAGCGTGCGAGAGGTGTACCAATTTATTTTTAGTCAGCCTTTACTGATATGTTAAAAACTAGCTCCATGCTTGATGCTATTCAAACAGGAGTAAAATTAGCCAACAATATCGTCATGACTTTGAAATTCAGTAATGGATTTTAAATCATTCAATATTTTGAATTGGAATGCTCGATTACTTAAAGATAATGAAGATGAGTTATTTAACTTTTTCAGAGTTCATAACGTGCATATCACCGTTATAATTGGAACGTTCCTTTAACTCTTCCTTGTGTGGCACCTTTACTAATCGATCTAAGGATTAGTGGGGGGATTCTGTAGATGGTGGACAATTTATTATCAGAATCCATAGAAGACCTACTTTTCATAGATTTTATAATATTGAAAGAATCCCTGATTTTATTCAACCAAATTTCAAGTTTTATGAAAGCTTCATGGACAACTATAGAAGATTCGTGTCAGAGGACTACTTACGCAGCGGACCACATTCAGTTATATTATCCCATTAAATTATACGCGATGGATCAAACACATTATCACTGCCAGCTAACCGCAATCCATAGATCTTATTTCAAAACTGATTCCACGCGCTAAAGACTAAACGAAACTCCCATCAGCTCATCCGATGACCCTGACACATTGCAGTCACGACAGAAGCGAAAGGTTTCTCTGACTAATGTCAAGTTTTAAACCGTCGCTGCTGCACGGTTCAAATGCCCTAACAAACGAACGAATGAACGGATCATTACACCACACCTTAACTGTTTTTTTTTCGAAAAAAACGCTAGCGACGAGAAGTAGAAGCTGCTTGCTGAAATGTCTTAACAAGACAGATAGTGCCGCCATTGACTAATAAATCACCTTCGCTTAGTGAACGCGCGAATCACCCGCCGCGATATGGGCCTACAACATTGCACTGTATTTGTACTCCCATTTCCGATGACAATTGATTACCTTTGGCGCGCTGTTCACAGCTCATCAGCATTCCTTCCTCTCGCTTTATCGACCATCACCGGAAAAGTTGTTGCCACACACACAGACTCTCTTGTCTACGATAAGTGGCCATTCGAATCGTCCGTCAAGTGGTTGTTTCTGAAATAAGGTGGAATATTAAGACCCTACTTCTGCTGAACAACAACAACAACACTAGTAATGGCCGTTGGCACGGATCGGTAGCTATTAATGGGCGCCATTTTCACGTTGTTGTTGGTTAATTAAATCAGAGCACTCAATAATGTTGTTTACTTTTGCACGAGCACGTTAATTAGGAGCTTAATGGGAGAAAAAGTTTTACACTTCGATCAAAGTTTAGGCCAAGAATACCGATTCAATTCCAACTTGCCGAAGGTTATCGAAGGTCAAAATCGACGATGATTGATTGGTGCTACTCACGTCCTTAAATTGCTTTCGCCTTACGAAGTGAACCCCTTCAAATCCTTTTATCCACGGAGCCAAATGGTTCTCCAGCACTTGAATCTCGCCATCAGTCTGGCTCCCGGGGGTGTTCGTGCCTGTAGCCAGGCGGTATTTAGTTGCTCCGTTCAAGCCAGACGTTACGTTCCGTGGAAAAGCATAACGAAACTGAAGCAATCCTCTTCTCCGAGACGAGAATAGGGAAACGTGATTGATGGGCATTTTCACGCGTTTTCCTTCGTCTTCGTTTGGATTTTTCCTGCTGGATATTGACTAATGAACTTTTGGGATGGGATTTTGATAATGTAAATGCGTTTGCTTTATTTCCTGTTTGCGGTAGCGCTAGGCAACAAGCTGAATTTAGAGGCTCGAAAGACGGATTGTTTAGGTTTTACCGCACCTCAGAGGTGAATAAGCCGACACAGATAAACATATATTTTTTTTTTTTAATTAAAACTGGAGCAGGTTTTTTAATATTAACTACCTGAAATTCAATGAATAAAAGCTTAAATTTACACGTTCATGTAAACTTATATCGTTGTTCGTTGAAAATTAAATCAATTTCAAATGAAATTTTGACTTCCATGTAAAAACACAAATGCATTTAAATTCAATGCAAATGAATGCATTATTAAACACTTCCATGTAAATTAATGTAATTTTGCTTTTTGTTTCAATGAAGAACATACATTAATGTGCCAAATGTAAATTTATAAAAATTTTGCTGTGCATGGTTGAAATTCTCTTTAAAAAAGTCAACCAAACCAAACCAATGTGTGCACACTTAGAAAAATTGATGTAAATTTAGGTGCTCTGAGACTGACATATACGAGCGTCAATTTTGACATAAAATTGAGTCATAATAGACGCGAAATTCAGCTCAATCAAACGTACTTTCGAACTTTTCAGTCTCGGAGCACTTAATTTTACATGACATGTTTGTTTACGTCTCATCCTTTACGTCAAAGATGGATTCCGTCACGTGTAAGATTAGGTATTTCTAAGTGTGTGGCTACATGGACACAAGGGTAGGAATTAAAAAAAAAAGCAGTTGCAATCTAATAGGCCAAAAAATTGTAACGATTGATGAAGTTATAGAGATCGCGCAATTGTGTTTTCTTTGGATGGAGGTTATGGTGAATTACTATGGGAAATTTTTGATTTTTTACGAGGAGGGCGACTCTATCAAAAATACAGGGACAAATTTGTTTGCTATCGTTAGATACGCTAGCGATGAGTAGATGGAAGGAAGATGAAGAAGATTCTATAGATTTTCTGCAAAAAGATGGAACACGATGCGAGAAGATGGATGCAATAATGAAATGAAAAATGAAGATCGATTCACCCAGCGTGAGATTTTCAGGTATTATACAAACTTAGAAAAACTCATGTAAATTTAGGTGCTCTGAGAGTAACATATACGAGCGTCAATTTTGACATAAAGTTGAGTCATAACAAACGCAAAATATAGCTCAATCAAACGTACTTTTCGTCGAGCAACGCACTTTTCAGTCTCGGAGCACTTAATATTACATGACATGTTTGTTTACGTCTCATATTTTATGTCAAATATGGATTCCGTCACGTGTAAAATTAGTTATTTCTAAGTGTGTAGGAATGAGAATTAGATGTGTCGTCTCCCTAAGAATTTTAGAACTATTAGTCAAGGTTGCAAAGACTCATTTCAGCTAAAACAATGTTTTTCTAAATTATGAAATAATTAGATGCCATGATCAAATTTTGAATTGGTAGGATACAAGAAGAGGTTGCAAAGAATGTGTTTGACATATTAAACCTGTTTATTTCACTTCATGAGAGTCACAATCAGCGATTTTTCACAAACTCACTCACTCACTCACTCACTCACTCAGCGATCAGCAAATCGCTGATTGTGACTCATAGAAAGCAAAATTTACAGGTTTTATGTTTCCAACGCATACTTTGTAACCTCTTCTTGTAAGTTACAAGTTAAACATGCCATCATACCATCTTTTGGTTTTATTATTCCGAAAAACATTATTTTAGCTGAAATGAGTATTTGCAACCTTGCTATTAGTCTTGATTCAAGTTGTCACAACACCGTCAAAATTTAATATGTAATTGCCATGACAATAATTAACAAACCTGTTGTTGTTGTTATTGTTATGATATTGGTATTGTTGTCAACCTTTTATTCAACTATCAATTGGGTTGTTTAGCTTCGAAAAATATACCGATGTTTATACATCATCTGTTAGAGCTTCGTTTTCTGAGCACAACCATATTTTTATCGATCCCGTAGACGTTCATCTCGATTTTTAAATCAAGATTTAAATTTTTGATCGTTGACACTAAATCTATTCGTTGACAGCTCGCACCCATACAAAGTTCCACCAAGGGGCGCTAAGATGGTGATTTTTGATAATGTAATAGTACTTATTTAAAATAGTTCCAGTGTACTAAAATTGATGGAATTTTGGATTTCGGTTCCATTTTTAATGCAGATACCGAATATTCATTTACCTCAATACCCCTAAACAACGGAATATACACTATTTTGGCAGATTTTCAAATTTTATCTCCTCGAATTGTTACAAACTCGTCCTAAAAACAACAGGCTTATTGATCATTGTGCGGGTACCTTACCGTTTGACCTCCTGTGGTTCTTCAGACTTTAGTTCGCACTGCCATCCGCATGATGGAGAAAGATCACAGAAATGTCGCCTTCCAGTTGTACAATGAGCATCCAACTATCTTATGATGGTTGATTTACAACTCCCGAACATGGCTGTGCAGACACATTTCACCAACCGAAGCTGGCATGAACATAAGCCACGGATTTTGTGGGACGTGAGAAGACAGGTGCAAGCTGGAGATCCCCCAGATATGGTGCGTCCCATTGTTTATTTATTTATTTATTTATTTATTTATTTATTTATTTATTTATTTATTTGTTGTTTCATCTTCGTTAAAAAATAAAAATCGTTCAGACTACTTTACCTAATATTCTTAATCCTATTTTTAAAAGTACTTTTGCTAATCACAAAATCGAAATCCTCGTTAGTATCGTTAAAAGCTCGCAGACAAGCGTCGAATGGATTGTTGAAACCGTAACCAGTCCGGTGAGCCGGCACAGCGACAAGTTGTGAGCTCCTCAACTGTCGAGGTGGAACGTATAGAGGGACATCCTTTAGTAGTTGAGGACAATCAATGTTGCCACGCAGTAAGTCGAAAATAACTAGTTGCTGAATGTTTGTGCGTGCAGTGTAGTCAGGCAGATTTAGCGGGTTGTTCCATGGAAGGTTGCGCAGCGCGAATCGAATGAAAACCTTCTGAATTCTTTCGACTCTGATGATCAGCGATGCGTGATAAGGTGTCCAGACAGAGGCCGCGTATTCCAGGATGCTACGTACCAAAGTACAGAACAATGTTTTTGTGCAAAAATGTCTGTAAACTGCCACGTTCAGCGTCGAATGCATCAAAGAACCGTAGAAGCTTTAGCCGTAACAAGTGCAACATGTTCGTTGAATCTTAACTTCGAGTCAATAGTAACACCAAGATCACAAATTGAGGTAACACGCTCTAGTGTCACGGATCCAATTGTGTATTGGTGGTTGACGGTGGTGCTCCGACGGGATAACGAGATCACCTTGCATTTTCTTATGTTGACACTCATACCATTTTCTTAGCACCATAGGAGTAGCCCATTTATGTCATTTTGCAGGGCGAGGCAGTCGAGTACGGTCGCGATGACTCTGAACATCTTCAGGTCGTCGGCGAACATTTGCTTAAATGAAGAAATCTGAAGGCACAGATCGTTGACGAAAAGGACAAACAGCATTGGGCCGAGCACACTTCCTTGCGGTACTCCCGAAGTAATTGTAAAAGCCTTCGAGCGTGCAGAATTGATCGAAACGAAGGAGTGGCGGTCGGTCAAGTAAGAGAGAATCCACTCAACTAACCAAGTAGGGAATCCAATAGCTCTTAATGTTTCGGTAGCGTACACGTGTGACACGGTGTCAAATGCTTTTGAAAAGTCGATGTAAATGGAGTCCACCTGTCGCCGGGCTTCAACAGACTATTAGCATAGAGGTAACTCTAAGACAAGAAGGTCCCAAAATAACCTGCTCAACTTTTTGGCTCAGCACTGGTACTCTCTTCGGTCCCAAGCTAATCGATTCACCCCTCGAAACATAGGGAAAACCAATAACCCCTCATTTTATCTGTCAATCTTTCATAGCGAATCAAAACAAACATTGCGTAGTACTAGAATTTCAACTAGAATAGGGTACGTTAATCGTTTGCTTGGGACCAATAGGCTAGTCAAGTGGTGAGCCAATTTAAAATCGTTAGTTTCGTATTGATTGTTGCTATTAGTGTAGCACAGCAAATTTATAGTAGTAGAGCGGTGCTGGACAAACCCATGCTGGAACTCCGATATTATAGGATGAACCACATTGTACAGAGCATTGTGCACTAAGGTTTCAAAGACCTTGCTAATGCAACAGAGAATTGATATTCCACGGTAGTTTTCAGCTCGGTTTCGATTACCCGCTTTATGGATTGGCACAATTGAAGCTGTCTTCAAAACATTGGATTGAATATGCAGGAGATCGGAGAAGCGAGGGAGCGTGCGCAATATTAGAGCAGAGATGGGGGAATACCCCAGGGCCTTTAGAAACATCGAGGTCATTCAAGGCTTTCATAACGTCGTCCGGTGAGAAGCGCAACGTTGGGATATTCAGGTTGTACTCGTGGATGCTATCGAAACTTGAAGGATTTAGAGGTTGTGAATTTGTGTTGTAAACTGATTGGAAGAACCTATAGCAAACCGGTTCAATCGTGCTTCAACTGTCTACATTGACGGGTGAAAGTGTGACAACGCAGTAGGTGCAGGTGTATTCTACGGCAGTCAGCATAGAACAATAGGCATTCCGTCACGGTGTAGCGTTTTTTCGGCGGATACCTTTGCTACCAAATCGGCTCTCAACACGGGTATATCGAACAAATTGTTCGTCTTGTCCGACTCGGAAAGTTGCCTATTGGTTATAGAAAGTGGCAAATCACAGCATCGCTGCATCCAAGGGATCGAAAGGCTGTTACGAAACCGTCCGATACAACTTTGTTCCAACGCAACGCAATAGGCCGCCACTCATCATTGGCGTAGCTAGAAAATTTTACTGGAGGGGGCCTAAGGGGGGCCTGTTTACATTTTCTGTTCTGTTTAACTACAGGTAGAAACTCTGGAACTGCCATTCAATCTAAAGGCGTCAAAGCTATTTGTTATTTTAGTTTCCACTTCTTCCAATAATACCACCGATTTGGCGAAGCTAACTTTTATTGTAATGATGAATATTACATTTTATTGTATTAATTTGGTAACAACGCTCCGGGGAGCCTTATAAGCATACTGGTTTTGAACAAGCAATTATCGTTTGTTGAAGCTTTTTGTAATGAAATAACATATTGTTCGATATCATAAGGATTTTAAGGATCTCAAACTAAACAAAATTCTCATTTGAGATAATTCTAAGGGTTAGATAGAATTTTGTAACTAGATTTTAATTAGATGATCCATATTTAATCATCAATCAAATCTCAGACACTTAATTTAAGGACTTTTCATTCATAATTTAAAAAAAAATCTGGTTTGGAATTATCGCAATGTGCACGTAGAATAAATACATTTAGGACATAGGAAATAGTTCAAAATATATGTCAATGAACTATCATTAAAATACTTAAAGTTTAAGTAATAATAGTTTTGAGATCCCAAACCCATATGTTTTACAGATTCAATCAAGATTGAAGTCAACAAGTTGAACTTTAATTTCAATTGAAAGGAATGAACTCCTAACTTGTATGGTTGTGCCCCTGTTTGAAGCTAGATAAGTGAAATGGCTCTTATGTTTGCGTATGGATCTAAGATTGGGTCCATCACTAAGAATCTGCTATTTTTCAATTTTATCTAGATTAACGCGAAACTGGGACGGTACTAATGAATATTTTTGTCGCTATTGAAAATTTAGTCGATTGCTGAATTTATGTATGGGCCCAAATTAGGGGCATTTAGGCCGACATTACATCCAGTTCCCCTACTATTTGAATTTCTTTCTACAAAAGCTTATTGTGTTATTTTATTTTTTATTTAAAATTGAGTTAGTTTTGGTTGAACCCATTAGGTGCCAATTTGTTATTTACTAGTCCTTTATACGGATTAGAGCTTTTTCGTTATTTTTATTTTCATATTATCAATGTTCAATGTTGTAAACCATACACACTATATCGTACTAAATCTTGAAAAAATGCTAAATCATCGGTCTTCCCTATAGAAAATGTACTAACATGTCCATGAGCTTCTATTAGTTGTAGTACTTTTGAATACTTTCTGGTCAACCTACAGTCTTGAAATAATAATAGGTGAAAGACTTCATATTTGTATTTTCAAACAGTTGGAGATCTGCATTACTTGATCAACCAGAAGTATTGAAAGAATATTGAAAGAATATCTTATATCCTGTTACCTATGCAACGTTCCCTCAACATCTTCAAAACTCCCTTAAGCTTTACAATATTTTCTCAGCTTTAACGAAGTTCCCTGAGTTTATGCCAAATGCTATTTTTTCCCATTTCTCTTGATTCTAGGATTACTTCTGAAAAGACCCCCATCATCTACAAATATTCTTGAACACCTGGAACTTAAATTTAACGAAGCTTCCAAACATCCTAGAAGGTAAGCTTTTTTGAAGTAAGATCTCTGACAAACTGCAACGAAGTTCCTTAAACTGAAGCGAGAACCCTGAAGATCTTAGAAGTTGGCAGAAATTTTTTTTTAGATTTTCTTCAAAAGTCCCTGCACTTATATGAAGTTTTACCCAGCTTCTCAAAATGCTACAAAATTTCTGCACTTCTACGTTTCTCGTTGATTTTCAGCGAAGTTCCACGTATGGACATTCTTGAACTTATACGGAATGCCCTGAATAATTCCAAGTTTATGAGAAAAAGTATCCTGAAGTTATATGAAGATCCCCAAACAATAATGAGATTTCCTGAAATTAAATACACCGTTTTCTGAACTTTTTCAAATCGCCCTGAGTTTCTACAAATTTTTCTGAAACTCTATTAAGTTTCTCGTGTTGTTAATTTCTACGATGTTCCCTAAACTTCTTAGAAGTCCTTGAAGTTTTCGAAGTTCCCTGAGGTTAAAGAAAATTCCCCGAGCTCTTGGCCAATTGAAAGAGCCTGAAGATGTCTTATTATGCTAACGATTAAATGTCGATATAATATAAATTATCAACATTGTTTCTTCTAGTCTTGAACATTAAGAAAAGTAGACATTCATGAAAATCAATAAAAATAAAAAGTAATCTCTAATTTGCTTGACAAAATACCGGTGTGTAAAATAAACAAAAATTCCTGGGAGGGCCTTGATTTTTTCTGAAGGTGGCCTGGCCCCTTGGCACCCCCATTAGCTACGCCAATGGTCGCCATCCTGAGGAAGGACGCCATCATTCATGCCGACTGCTATTGGGAGCTGCACCGTCGAGGTAACCTCACTTTTTTACATCTGGAAGTGGTTTGTTTACATGAACTTAGAAAAAAACAAGTTTAAAAAATTTATTACTTTTTTTTTTTGATTTATTGGAGAGGAATATTTTTCAAACGAACATAGTCGGATATAATATCTTTCAATTCTTTTTATTTAAAACCTCAAATCCACTTGAATTGGCTAACAAGCAAAGGTAAGCAAACCACCACTGGATGTCAAAATGATGAATTCGGGTTCATCGCGTTCATTCGTGACGTCAGCGTGCAGCATCCTATGGGAAGAACGCTGGGTGCAATAGAAGAGTGCACGGATGGATTTGAGTTCACTCGCTTGACAAAAAGTGACACAACAGCGGGGCCCTGTTTACTAAAAATGAACATATATGTGTTCATTTTTAGTAAACAGGGCCCCGCTGTTGTGTCACTTTTTGTCGAGTGGGTGAACTCAAATCCATCCGTGCACTCGTCAATAGCAAATTTCCGCCGACCCTAGGCGAGTAAGAGAGGTGACACAGTCGGAAGAAGTGTTAGTTTGAAGAGAACAGTTTTTGACCTGTTTCATACGACCGGAAGGTGTTTGCTGGTCACAAATGCCGTGCCAAACTGATTTCCTACACGCTCGCTCAATGTTACTCAAAAGTGAGTAACTTCTACTCAATTTGGTATTTTTGTACAAAATGTCAAAATCTGAGTAACATTGATTTAGCAAAGTGAGTAACTACTACTATGTTTATTTAAAAACAATGTTTACTAACTTTTGAGTAATCCTGCACAAATTTTACTCACTGTGCTTATTTCAAATGCTTGTGACAAAAGCTTGGACAAAAGTGAAAAATTTCGTCGGTGATGGAACTTACGATTTCCCATTCATGTTTGTAAATTTAGGAGAAAGGAATTGATCAAGTGGCTGCAGATTAGGATTCGTTCTCTAAGTTAAAAAGGTAAGAAAATGAAGGACTTGAAAATTAAAGCACCTAATTAAATCCTTTTAGAAGGTTTTGGTTGCCATCTCTCCGTGAATCAAAGATTTGTTCCAGGATATGTAGCAGAACTAAAATCCCACAATCAACATGATCATTATTTCAATACCAGCAGTGCTGATTTACCCTCGGATTTACCGTTCCAATACCCCAAATGTGGTTAAAATCATTGAAACGGCACATCATTATGAACCATCCTCCGGAATTGGAACAGGAACAAGAGGGTTATCTAGAAAATGTGATGGGATGATACATCGGACGTCGTGGACATAATTGAAATGCAGATTCTTTTGTTTTTTTATAAAATTATTTATTCTATCGTTTTGATTTTTCATATAAATATTATTAATATCAAAACAATTTATTACTCATTTTGAAAAACGGTCAATTTTACATGAACTGAGTAACATTTACTCATTTTTACTCACTTTTGAGTAACATTGAAGGAGCGTGTATGCAATTATTCAAACTTTGATGTGAATTTAGATAATAAACACGAGGAGCATTCCTTATAGCAAAACTTGCCATAACAAAATGGCTGTAGTTAATTTTAGTAAACAAACTAACATTTTTTCCTTGTGTGTCACCTTTGATGAAGCTCGTAGTAACCAGCCTACATGCGGCGTTATGCAACGACGATGACAAGGAAAAGTGGCTGTTGAAGTTTCTGCAGGAAGCAGGAGAGAAGAGCGAGAAGATTCTAAAGAAAAACAGGAAGCGAGAAGATGATCAAGAAGAAACAAAATACGATGGATTGGATGAAGATGAAGAGGATAACGGAAAGGAAGCAAATGTAGAAAATGTGAAGATAACGGAGAGGATACAGAAGAAAACGGAGCGGAAATTTTTTTTCTGGGAAATGG
Source organism: Ochlerotatus camptorhynchus (assembly GCF_037179485.1). Taxonomy (NCBI): domain Eukaryota; kingdom Metazoa; phylum Arthropoda; class Insecta; order Diptera; family Culicidae; genus Ochlerotatus; species Ochlerotatus camptorhynchus. The sequence continues at coordinate 457,910 of NW_027040931.1, read as the reverse complement.
AAATTTACGAAAATGAAGTTAGAAAACGAAGAAAAGGAAAAAGCAAGAAAATTACAAAGGAGGTATGAAGATGAAAGAAGAAGTTGGAGAAATGGAAGCTAACAAAGAAAAATGTAGTGAAGGGATGACGAGAAGATGATGTAGAGGATACAGACGAAGCGAAGAGGAACTGCAATGGATAGTAAGGAACGGCTACGGAGAACCCGAAAAATAATGTGGAGATGATATACGGAAGATCATGAAGAAAGAAGATGGTGAAGAAAGAAGATGATGAAGAAAGAAAACGATGAGTATATAGAAGAAGTAAAGATGAAATTTATGGAGAAGAAGTGAAAAACAAGAGATGAGCAAGCAGACAATGAACCAGAACGAGAGGAAACGGGCAAATGATAAGAAATCTAAGTGAAATTTGAATTGTACTATAAACACTAACACTCACCTCACATCACTTTAAACATACCCACACACTGTTACACTAAAACAAATAGAACTGACATGAATGGATCCGTAGGATGTAAAATGTCACTAATAATGACCAACAAAAACAAACAACAACAACAACAACAACATGGACTTGAGTCGAGACTTCATACGCGTGATGTCTCGTCTCATGTCCAATCACTATTGTCTAAACGCTCACTTGTTCCGTGTGGGGTTGGGAGACAGCAATCTCTGTGAATGTGGACAAGGTTACCAGGACGCTGATCACATCCTTTGGTCTTGTGCGGAGTATCGTGGAGTCAGATCACATTTTTATGATTCCCTTCGGGCTCGAGGTAGACAACCTAATGTTCCAGTTCGGGATATTTTGGCTAGACGCGATCTGGAGTTTATGAAACTCATATATGTTTACTTTAAGGATATTAACCTTAGATTGTAAGTTTGATTAACCTTGTGTTTAGTTTGTATTTTGTACGTGTGGGTTTTTTTTTCAATGTTTGTTTTCAAGATGAATATAAATAATTTCATGCTTTAGGATTAATTAAATAGTTGTATCGTAAACCACATTTCAAACCTCCTTCTTCCCTTTTCCCATCCAAAAAATTGTAAATCTCCACTAACCTCGAGACAACCGCGAGTACTCGGTCCAGTTCCTTTAACTTTAAATTTAAGACAGTAATAATGTATAACGCAAAGAATAACTCGGCTCTGTAAAGTTTATTCGATTGAGCCTGTACAAATAAAGTAATTATAAAAAAAAAAACAACAACAACAACAACAACAACAACAACAACAACAACAACAACAACAACAACAACAACGAATTGGATGAAAAATTAGCAAGAAAGAAGTCCTAAAGCTTTTGTTTTAATATTAAAACGTTTTGTGCATGAAAAAAATCTTTCTTTTGTTGGTTGTAAATGTTAGAGTAATCCTCAAATTGATTGATATTAAAATACTAACTTTCTTATTTTGAAGACATATGTTTTGGAGAAAAATTGTAGCTGAGTTAATTTCAAGCAGATTTGTTGAACATGCATTTTTTATCTCTCGAATCGTTTTAGAGATTGTTTTTTTTTAACAAATTGACTAACATGTTCCTGACAAATTTAATTTTTTTATCACTAACATTTTACATTGACTGTATGTTTTGTATTTCTTCTGCGTTAGGTCAACGATTTACATAGTTGAAGATGCTAATTTCAAATAACAGACTAAAGTGGTAATTTTTATACGATAGATGATGAGATGAAAGTATAGAAGGCAAGTGTGAAAATTGTATATAGAGAGTAGAAAACGAGCAAGGACATCTTTTTAGGATGGTACAAATCGGTTTGATCATCTCTCTTTACCAAACTCCCCCGTTGGAGAGGTATTGCGAGGGGTATTCCCCTCCGCCACCACTGGCTTAGTCTGTTATTTGAAATTAGCATCTACTACTATAACTAACATTTTTTTCTATTTATTTTTTTATGATATTCAAATAAAAGAAACATTCATAGCTTCTCAAAACGCATTTGTTGTCTGTATCTCTTTCTATAAAAAAGTTATACCCAATTATATTCAAACAAATATATAGTCAAGTTTATTTTATATGCGTATGGAAATTAACATAACTCTAGTTTATTCTCATCATGTACTTTAAAATTTGAAAAGGGCATATTTTATACATGAAATCGTTACTGTCACGCACCTTGCTTAAAAAGGTTGCTGAAATCCTATTTTTCTTGGAAATATGCAAAACATAAAAAACTAAATTTAAACAAACTTTTAATTAACAACAATATCACTTAACTCGCTGAAAAATAATGTTAAACTGATCGAAATAAAATTTTCTCATCTTTAATTTGGCGAAGATATTTGTGAAAACAACCAACCTATAAACTACAAGCTTAGGTCAAGTTCTATACATTTATGAAGGTTTGGTTTGTCGCCTTCCACCCGTATTTGAGTACGGTAGCCTTATGTGTCCATGTTTTTTTTTCTGTATATTTTCAATTTTGAATACTTCTCTGTGTTTAATTTTTCAATAATACAATGTTCTAGAGAAGGATTCAAACCGTAAAAATAAAGACTGTTAGTCGCTTTAATCATTCCTTTCAATGTTATAGCAAATTATAACTTTATTTATTCTTTATTTCATGAGCTCATAGGCGATAATGGGGTTAATGGAAATCCAAAGTCAACTGGTCTGCTTGAAGTCTAGATCAAGAAATATAAAACTGTGAAATATTATTGTCAAATAGTGTGCACTGAAAAAAATAATCACTAAAAAGTTATGATCGGAAAACTTAATTTAAAGGAGATACCATAAAAATGCTCCATAATTCTGAAAATACTGAACTAAGAATGTTGACTCCTTCAGCAATGTTGTTTTTTTTTTTACATTTTCTACAACTTTTCTCAAGTCATGATTTCTCTAAATATATCTTCAAAGATAAAAGCTAGTAGAAGGGGTCGTATTAAAAGGAAACGGATTTGCTGGCTTTGAGCCTAATGAACTATCAAAGTCAGAGCCAATCGAGCATGATTGCATTGTCAGTGTTGCTAGAAATTACCAAGGCATAAGTTGCCCAATGACATTTATATAAGGTCAGGGCCAACAGGCAGCTTGCTGGTGTTAGAAGCAAAAATGTTGTAAACATTGCTGAACATCTGCGAACAGATAGAAATACGTCACTGCCAACATACTGAGAACAGATAGAAATACGTTACTGCCAACAGCTGTTTCGTGTAAAAAAAAAACATTGCAATAAAATACGAACACCACTAAACATTTGCACATTTCACTAACACCAATAAGCCCTTTGGCTCAAACCTTATATAAACGTCATTGTAAGTTGCCAACCTAGTTTGTTTTGAATTCGCTTCTCTCTTATAGACCTTTTTGACGTTTAATCATCTTTCTCTATCTAGCACACATGGATGAACGGACGGTTTCCCGAATAGAAATTGTAATGTAGGAAACATCAGCAGACATCTTCAATACATTAAATTTTAACGTGTATTGCTGTACCCTTAATGTATTCAGACTTCAGTGTGACGTCCAAGTACATAAAAATACATTAGCCTCAAACGTTACATCAGAATCAAACGTCTTGACGATGTAAAATTTGACATCAGAATACATCCAATGACAACTGAACCTAACGTTACATTAGAATCAAACTTCATCACGATGTAATTTGTTGCACGCATAAAACATCAGAATACATCCAATGACAACAGAACCTAACGTTACATTAGAATCAAACTTCATCACGATGTAATTTGTTGCACGCATAAAACATCAGAATACATCCAATGACAACAGAACCTAACGTTACATTAGAATCAAACTTCATCACGATGTAAATTGTTGTCCCTCGGTCCCTCGCCGCATGCAAAGTTTGCTTTGTCCTGAGTCAGCACTACACGGCAAATGAGAACGACCCAAATTTGAGTTTAGTTCACTCATAATTCGCAAAAAAGTGCAGAATCTCAGTTTTGAGTTAATTTTCCTCATATTTTCCAGGTTTATCCAGGGTTTTTTTTTTCGAATTTGAAAAAAATAAAGATTGGATTATCTGGATCAATTTTCCTAATTTTAGGGCAGATTTTTGAGGTTTTCCACAGGAAAACATGCGGCAAATTTACTCATCCTGCGCTTTTTTGATATTGAGTACACTGTACTCAAATTTGCGTTGATCTCATTTTCCGTGTCCAGTTTTTTTAGCAGTGGGAAAAGTTTGGTTTTTTGAGTTTTTTGACGAATTAGACCGGGAAAGTGCCGCTAATGTGTCCGTCGCGAGTTTTGGTAGTGATTCGATGTTTTGCAGGTAAGTTAATTCGAATTAATATAATGTAATGTAATTATGTTTTTTAGGACAGTGCACCTGCCCGAAGCCAAATCCCGGTAGGGTGTTATAAGCTGGATCCCGGCGGGGAATTTGAAGCTGGATCTCTGCAGGTGAGTGAATGTATTTACTAATAGCAAAAATAAAGTGGAAGTGCAGGCATAACATTTGATAACGGCACAAAAGCATTTGTAAACAAACTTTCTAAGGCCCTTTACACGCGAACCAAAGTACGCTCACGCAAACCAACAACATCATCGGATAGGGGCAACTATCACCTTTCCGAAAATGGTATTGGTTTGCGTGGGCGTACTTTGGTTCGCGTGTAAAGGGCCTTAGAAAGTTTGTCTACAAATGCTTTTGTGCCGTTATCAAATGTTATGCCTGAGTGGACCCCGATGGAAATCCGATGACGAATTCCATAGACGGGTTCCGTTAACGGATCCCGATGACGGTTTCCGTAAAAGGCTCGGTAAAAGGATCCCGATGGGGAAACCGAAGGATCCCGATGGGGAAACCGAATACGTATCCTGATGGGGAAACCGAATACGGATCCCGATGGGGAAACCGAATACGAATCCCGATGGGGAAACCGAATACGGATTTCGTAGACGGATCCCGATGGGGAAACGGAATACGGATCCCGATGGGGAAACCGAATACGGATCCCGACGGGGAAACCGAATACGGGTCCCGATTGGGATTCCGTAAAAGGATCCCGATTGGGATTCCGTAAAAGGATCCCGATTGGGATTCCGTAAAATGATCCCAATAGGGAAACCGAATATGAATCCCGACGAGGAAACCGAATACGTATCCTGATGGGGAAACCGAATACGGATCCCGATGGGGAAACCGAATACGAATCCCGATGGGGAAACCGAATACGGATTCCGTAGACGGATCCCGATGGGGAAACGGAATACGGATCCCGATGGGGAAACCGAATACGGGTCTTGATGGGGATTCCGTAGACGGATCCTAATGAGGAAACCGAATACGGATCCCGATGGGAAAACCGAATACGTATCCTGATGGGGAAACCGAATACGGATCCCGATGGGGAAACCGAATACGGATCCCGATGGCGAAACCGAATACGGGTCCCGATTGGGATTCCGTAAAAGGATCCCGATTGGGATTCCGTAAAAGGATCCGATGGGGATGGGGAAACCGAATACGGGTCCCAATGGGGAAACCGAATATGGATCCCGAAGGGGAAACCGAATACGTCTCCTGATGGGGAAACCGAATACAGATCCCGATGGGGAAACCGAATACGAATCCCGATGGGGAAACCGAATACGGATCCCGATGGGGAAACCGAATACGGATCCCGATGGGGAAACCGAATACGTATCCTGATGGGGAAACCGAATACGGATCCCGATGGGGAAACCGAATACGGATCCCGATGGGGAAACCGAATACGTATCCTGATGGGGAAACTGAATACGGGTCCCGATTGGGATTCCGTAAAAGGATCCCGATGGGGATTCCGAATACGGATCCTCCCGATGGGGAAACCGAATACGGATCCCGATAACTCAAATGTTCTAAATATAAATTTCTTTAAATAAAATCAAGAATTTTATTATTATTTTCAGCAATCGTGGGGATGGGAGTGATAGGGCTGCAGATAGCAGTGGTGGGGGGACTTGGTGACTAATCCGATGAAACTGTCACTTTTTGAAGCTAATCTTTTTCGTATTTCCTTCATTATCTTTTCGCACTTTACATATGATACCATCTAAATATGTACATTGATATCTACATATCTACATTGATCCTACATTAATTCAATGATGTGCGGAGAGCTCAATCCGAATGATCAGCAATGCAAGAAAATTTGTTTTCATTGAAGGAAGTATCGCAACACAGGTAATTGCTATTAAATGTTTTTGCAGACAGTGACAGATGGTGAACATGTTGATCCAGTTAAGCTGTTATATAGTACCATTTGTAAACAACAAAGAATCAGCCAGTCTGAAAATATTGAAAAATATTTCAGCGAAACAGATAGGGAATCGATCGGACTTGTAGTTGGCCAGTTGGACCGAGAAAAATAGTTAGAGGCTTATGGTCTGAAGATTCTCGGAAAACCCCGTGTATGGTCAATTCTTGAAAGACAGCCAGCCAGATTTTGCGAATAAAATTACATCCATTGATGTAATATTGTATCTGCTTTTTGCTATTACATCATTATTTCATACATCAGCTTGAATTACATTGATCGATATTACATTTTTTTCTGTGTTCAGCCATAAGTGATTTAATTAATTTGCTGATTGCAACTCTCTGAAAATTAAATGCACAGGTTTTTAACGTCAAACTCATCCTTTGCAACGTCCTCTTGTAACTTAAAAATACAAAATGTCATCATAACGTATAATGACTTCATAATTCCGAAAAAACAAGTGTGGTTCGCAATCAGGGAAAGACTGAGATTTAAGAAAGTACAATTCTAATGTAAATTCTGCATTATCTAATTACTATTTCTTCGAACTTTTAAGCAGTTTGGATAACAATTTGGCCAACGTATAAGATACTTACTTAACTTTTGCTGGTCCGACGTCCCTCAAGATTTGACCTGTATAACAAGTTGCGCCAACTAACGCGGTCCCTGGCTGCTTGTCTCCTATTTCTCGAGCGTCCCACACTTCCTACATCTTGCTCCACTTGGTCTAACCACCTAGCACGCTGTGCTTTTCTGCGTCTTGTACCGGCCGGATTTGAGGAAAACACCATTTTTGCGGGATTGTTGTCCGGCATTCTTACAACGTGTCCCGCCCATTGTACCCTTCCACCTTTAGCGACTTTCTGGATATTGGGTTGGCCATAAAGTTACGCCAGTTCGTGGTTCATTCCTAAATAGAGCTGGAACTAGGGCGTAACAGCTTTTGTAATCAATTACTTCTCTCGATGATTTCTCGGATGTCATGGCTCTCCCAGGCGAATCGACATCACCATCGATTAGAGGAAGACTTCTACTACCCGATGGATATGTTGGTTTGTGTAGGCGTGCCTTGAATTCCGAGAAATCAACAAGAGAAGTCATTGTTTACAAAGGCTGTTACGCCCTAATTCCAGCTCTATCTAGATTCTTCTACTCCATACACCATTTTTATATACCCTGCCAAAGATGGTCCTAAGCACGCGTCGTTCGAAAACTCCCAGTGCTTCTCGAGCATTGTCCATTGTCATATTTTTCATGCACAATAATTTTGTTTATTATGTATTTGCAGTCCGTTTGCAGCAATTTTTTGGGCGATCCGTGAAGGGGAAGGCTTGCCACTTGTATATCCGAACAGTGGACCAAACAAGCCAGCAACCAAAGTGTCATGCATTATTGACAAATTGGCACAGCGGGTCGATTTAAAGGGAGATCTGGAGGCGCAGCGATCACATTGTCATGATTTTCTGGTAGTTCACTCAAAAATGCTATAAAATCGCCAAGCTCGCTGTAATGTCACCAAGTGCCTCGTCACCCACGAATAGGCGCCTATGTCAGTGGTCTAACAACTCTTAGCGCGCTAATGGCATAGTTCCCCTGCCGCATAGAGAGTTGCCACAATGATATTAGGTTAGCTAAGGTCAGTTAACTGACTGGTGGGAAACGGGAGCTTAAGCAATGGCTATTCTGTATGCAGTTAAGAGATAGTCTACCAGAATGGATGTTTTTTTTTGTACAATTTTATGTTTTCTGATGGTTTCGGTTGTGCAGAACATGAGAATTAAATTTTACAATGCTTTCAATTGTACAAAGCACTAGAGCTAGGAACAAGATCTTGTAAACACTACACACCTTAACTGTTAGTTTGCTAAAAAAAATGCTGCAACTATCGTCAAGCTCGCTGTAATGTCACCAAGTGCCTCGTCACCTACAAATTGGCGCCTATGTCAGTGGTCTAATAACTCTTAGCGCGCTAATGGCATAGTTCCCCTGCCGCATAGAGAGTTGCCGCAATGATATTAGGTTAGCTAAGGTCAGTTAACTGACTGGTGGGAAACGGGAGCTTCAGCATTGACTGTTATGTACGCATTTTTATGATGTAATCTAACAACAATCGTGTGTAGTGTTTACACGATCATGTTTCTAGTTCTAATGTGTTGTAAATATAATTGAAAGCATTTGAAAAGTAAGATTCTAGTGTTTTGTATATCTAAAAACATTAGTAAACATCTACATTTGAAAACATTCAAACAACGTTTACTTTAAACGTTTTGTACATCTGAAAACATCAGAGAACATCAAACACGAAGTACAATTGAAAACATCCGAACAACGTTTAGTTCTAACGTTGTGTACATCCGAAAATATCCAAAAAACGTTTGGTTCTAGCATCGGGAGACATCTACGTTAGAAAACATGAGAATACATTTACATATAAAAACATCCGAACAACGTTTAGTTCCAACGTTTTTTACATCCGAAAAACGTTTGATTCTAACATCAGGAAACCTCTACATTAGAAAACATCAGAAATCGTTTACATATAAAAACATCCGAAAAACGTTTAGTTCTAACGTTTTTAACATCTAAAAACATCCAAAAACGTTTGTTTCTAACATCAGGAAACATCTACATTAGAAAACATCAGAAAACGTTTACATTTAAAAACATCCGAACAACGTTTAGTTCTAACGTAATGTACATCAGAAAACATCCTTAAAACGTTTGGTTCTAATGTCAATAGATTGAAATTTTTGACGTCAGACCGACATTAGAATGGCAAAATTTTGTTCCAAAATTTCTGATGTATACACCATGTTACGTTGCTTAAATACAACTAAATCATAATGTTTTCTAATGTTTGACATCAGCCATACATTTGATTACGATGCTGATGTAGACATCAGAATCAAACGTTGGGCTAATGTAAATTTCTATTCGGGTTGTTTTCCCACTAATCTATTTCCCTCTTGCTCGCACTCGTTCGATTTCAATTGTGCAGTAGTGTGCGCCGATTAAACGTCAAAAAGCTCTATACCCCTGACAGACTATGGCTTACACACTAAGATTTTTTTACAGTATACTGTAATTTTTTACCGAATATGGAACAGCTGAACATTCGGTAATCTATTCGGTAATTTTATTATTTACAATCCGTTCAGTAAATTTCCTTCACTCTTGAGCTGTCAAAATTTACTGAAATGGATTGTAAATTTTACAGAATGATTGGTAAAGTTCACAATGGCGTTCGGTATCATTTTTACCGAAATAACTGTAATTCATTATTTTCCTGAATGTACCAAAATTATGATTTTTATTGATTTATTGATTATTTCTTCCATGTGTTTTCTTAAAATTAAAATGATGACAGAACAAACGATTCGTTTGACTCATTAAACGTAATTTTTTGTATATTATCATCGTACGTTCGTACAAAAATAATATTCAACAGAGAAGGACGATGTTTCTGACTCCGTAACAAACCATACAAAAATTGGTTTTTTGCGTTTGATAAGGAAACTGGGCCGCCAATCCATGGTGACTGAAAGCAATTGGTATAGAAGTTCACTGAAAAATTAACCTTTCGCCATAGGTTTAACGGATTGTAAATAGTCAAAAATAGTAAATTACTCACTTTTCACATCGGAGAACCGAAGAAAATTCAACTTTGAAATGGCGGCAAATACTGAGATTGACAATATGCAATTTACAATCCTGTTCGGTAATGTTTACAAAAATCTGTTACTTTACTACGGTTTGCTTTTGTAAAAGATTATTTTTACAGTACATTTGCTACACTTTTTACAGTATCGCTGACTTACAACCCGTTACAGTTTTGATCAGTAATTTTCATTTACAGTTTTCGGTAAATTTATGCAATTTGCGGAAATTCAGCAGTTTTGATTGCGAAGAATTGGTAAAATCATATGTTTTACAAAACTTTCGGTGAAAATGATATTTTACAGAACGTATCCAGCAAAAAAAATTACCGAAAAATATTTGAGATTTTGGTGTGTATATCATGTAATATAGGCTGTCTTGCAATGAGCACTCATAAAGGGTGTCCACGATGAAATTGCCACACTATGAAATTGCTCTAACTTTTTAACCGTTGGGTAGAATTTAATGAAAATTTGGGTGGATTTAGTTCATAGCGCATTATTTACATCCTGCAAGTTTTAAAGTCCTGTGATCAAAACTCGCGGAAATGGAGTCGAAAGAACAGCTCGTGCGTGATAAAATCTTGCGCATTCATCACGAGAACAAGGATCTCTCGCATCGTTCCATCGCTAAAACGTTGGGAATCGCGAATTCCACGGTGTCGCGAGTGATTAAGCGGTTCGAGGAACGGTTGACCACCGATCGGAAGCCCAGAAGTGAAGGAAAAAGTATTCCGTACAACACCAAAAATCACAACCGCGTAGTTGGGGCCTTCAACCGAAATCCGAACGCCTCCGTTAGGGATGTGGCTAAGAAGCTGCACCTAAGCCGAAGTTTTGTCCAGAAGGCCAAAACTAAGGCTGGGCTTCGAACGTTCAAGGTACAAAAGGCCCCTAATCGCGACGAGAAGCAGAACAAGTCCGCCAAAACCCGTGCCAGGAAGTTGTACCTTAACATGGTGACGAAAGTTGAATGCTGCATCATGGACGACGAAACATATGTGAAGGCCGACTTCAAACAGATCCCCGGCAACCTGTTTTTCACGGCCAAGGATAAATTCAGCGTTCCGGAGCATGTCCGCACTCAGAAGATGTCCAAATTTGCGAAGAAATTCCTGGTTTGGCAAGCCATCTGCACGTGCGGGAAGCGGAGTGCACCTTTCGTGACCCAGGACACGATGAACGGACAGGTGTACATTAAAGAGTGCCTCCAGAAGCGGCTGCTTCCTCTTCTGAAGGCCCACAACGTCCCAACAATCTTCTGGCCGGATTTGGCCTCATGCCACTACTCCAAGGACGTGGTGAAGTGGTATGCGGACAATAAGGTCAATTTCGTGCCGAAAATGTTCAACCCTCCCAACACTCCGGAGCTCCGCCCCATCGAGAAGTACTGGGCGATTATGAAGCAGCACCTTCTTAAACGACCTAAGGTAGTGAAGACAGTCGAGGAACTGAAGAAAGTATGGGTTTACATGCAAAAAACGGTTGATTCACAGGTTGTGCAGAATCTTATGGCCGGGGTTAAGGCCAAGGTGCGGGCATTTGCGTATGGACTGTAAATAAAATACGAGTAAAATGGTAAAATGAAGTTTAATAGTTATTTCTCAATCCCTGAAAATTTGATGGCAATCGGATGAAAACTCGAATTTTGCGAATCAATTTTGTGTGTGGCAATTTCATCGTGGACACCCTTTACATAGGATTTCCAGTGAAAACTAGATGTATGAGTGCTCATTGCAAGACAGTCTATATTACATGATATAAGCCATAGTTTGTACGGGGTATTATAGTAGACCCTCTCTGAAAGTAAGTATATCCATTTTTATCATCGTAGGACATGACTAATTTTAGTTTCGTTCAAATAGTGGCACGGTGTCTCTGGTAGGAAAACGTTATTAAAAAAAAAATCTGTGTCGCTGAAACACCCACCAAACAAAATCTTAGTCGCCCCTCTTTCGAATGAGGCTAGTTTCAAAATGTTCTATCGGGGGTAATTTTTCCAAACATTTTTTGGGCTTAGAAAGAGTTCATTTTTGAACGTGATTTACACCGAAAAATACGAATGAATAAAAATAAAAATTGTTCTAGACCTCCCGATCGAACATTTCGTGTTGTAGCCCGCATAAACAATAACCATGAGAAGCGTCTAACCACCAATTCGGGATATCATTCTAACTTTATGTGATATGGACGTACCATCTATGATATCGTTAGGGTATGGTACCCGTTTATTAGGGAGGTGTTTCAGAGATACTGATTTGTTTATAATAAAGTTTTCTATGGGAAACACCGTGGTAGAGAATCTGCTGAAAACAATATCGGGCAAAAATCAAAATGTCAGGCTTAAGGAAAAAAGTACCGCTTTTCGACATTTCAAACCATAGTGCAATGGTTTGGTTGCGGCGCCACAAGTCCTGCTTCGTAAAATTTGTCCAGCCACAATCTTTTGTCAGCATCCCTTTTCGCTCGAGTCGCCATGCCGAATGTTCCACTACACTAATTTTCACTTATCGCCTTCATCTCCCGAGTAAGCAGCCAAGTTGGATCTCCCCAACGGAGTTTTCTTTGTGTTCCACCACCGCCGCCGCGACCAGCCAACATAGTGGATGACGCACTTCGCAGCACTCTATAGTAACTCGAGACCAAATCTCATAAATCCACTTTTATGACGGAAAATCTGAACCCATAAAATCCATCGACTCGTCTCTTGCCAACCAACAACGATCTAAATACTCGCTACAAGTTGGCACAATTTGCTTCAATCACCCATCCGATCTGAATTTGTGAGCCACACTTGCCGGAAGCTGCAGGGCGGGGAACAATGATATTATGGTTGGTATTAACGAGGGCCAAATTAATCAAATTTCATCTGGAGGAGACCGGTCATTACGATATGACGACGGCGACGACGACGACAAGATGTTCTGCGGTTTTGGTTTTCTCCCGCTTCGAAAATGGGAATGAGGCATTGACTTTTGTTCGTTGAAAAATTGTTGTTCTATCTAATCGTAATCGTAAAAGGATGCTTGCTTTGTTTAGAAGTCAAAGGGAGATAGATGTTTAATCTTCTTTGAGGATCATTGCACAGTGGTCCAGAAGTGCGAATTTCAGGAGAAAAAAAAGTGCATGAAGATGAAATTCAAAATGGTGTCTTGAGAAAAGTTTTTGGTTAAAAGAAGACGCATCTGATAAAGGGATCATTCATAAATTGTACTCATTGAGAAGCCACTTGAAAAATCTATGACTGACAACTTTCGATATTGAAATGATCTAAACAAAATGTAGAACTCATAATTTCCTCATAATAAATCTCAATTTTAGATGGTCGAAAAATCTCACGTTAGTGAACCAATTTCCCTCCCAACCCACTATTTATTTATATAAAGTAAATATATGGAGAAATGAAATAGGGTTAACTACCCCATTTCCGGTCTATTAAGCATAACCCGCACTTAGTCTTTCTTAATCTAGTTCAGTTTAGCACCAAACGGAATGTTACTATTACTGATGGCGTCCACATTTATTTACCTTTCCGTACGTACTGTAAGATTTGAAAACGAGAAACCAATCGTTGAGATATTGTCAAAAGTCCAACACTGCTTCTTGATGCCTAACTCGGCCTACGGATTTTAAACTCGGCCTAACGCATTGAAACGTTAATGAATTCACTTCGGCCTATCGGATGAAGATAAAAATTGATTCGGTCGGAGCGCTTCTTTTGTTTTTGGGTTCTCATTGACTTCGCTAGGTAGCTTATTAACTAAAGTTTCATGCCAAACGCATAATTAACTTGTTAACTCTGAAATCATGGATTTATTTGAAGTTTTCTGCTCGATAGGCCCAAAATGAGCGATTAGGCCGAAGTAGTTCTCTACCCTATATCAGATCATCTTTACTGAAGAAAAAATTCGGAAAAAATTGGAAATGCTAGTTTCATTAACCGCTTCGACCCACGGGGTCATTTGGACGTGGAAAAGGAATATCCATGCATGCTTCATTTCCTCAACCGTAAAGGGTACAATTTCTACGCCGGGATCAAAAACAGTTTTTTTTTGTGCAATATGGAGGGGCTCCTGCTCCAAGCAGCCGGCAAAGGCAAAACAAAAACAGGATGCCGGGTCCATCGGTAGCAGTACGTGCGCGTCCACGTGTGAAATCACTTACAGTTACTCTGACTCACCTAGTTAAGGAAGTGAAAAGGAACACGTTGCTAAATTAGCGTGGTAGCAATTAAGTACACTCTGATGGGGAGGGGGAATACTCTACAGCTACATTTCCAGTTGCCCAGCATTATCCATAAACTATAGATATACTGAACGAGTTCCGATAATTCATCGAGCTTCGAACGGCAAGCCATTGCTTCGTCTGTGAAAACCTTCCTTCCCTCCTTGCCAGGCATTTGCTCATATGGTGACCATAAAAAGCGAAAATATTATTTGGCAAAGTGCCCCCAATTGCTGTGTTAGGCTATTTTGGAGCACACTCCACCATTAATCCCTGTTCGTTGCAATTATATCAGTGCGGAGGGGTGGGAAGGAGGGGGGTTAAAAGTGAAATTCGAAGATGTACTCTAGCCTGAGTACTAAATGGAGGTAGAGAAGGAAAAGGGGATTATAGCAAAAAGCAATAATTTTCAAGCTCAAGTTCAACTAAAAGTTGGCACCGATCCCACTTTTGGATGTGCCCGATAGTTTTGCTCCATGTGGCGAGAGTGAATTATGATGGTGCCGGCGTGTCTCGATTATTTTACTCACTTGCTTTCCCGCTGCTCCGTGGCTGTAACCTCGAACTGCAGATGCGGCGCTAGATTGGTTCGAATGGTTTGAGCAACGAACTTACAAATAATAGGTATATGGACATTTCTTTGTTACTGTCTAACACTCGACTACGATGATGGTGCCAGCAAAGATGTTCACAATAAATTACTTTTGCTTGTCCTTACTCAGCCGTGCATTTACTGTTGTGATCGGTTTCTGTCTTTATTGGAAACATAAATTGTTTTCTATCAAGCATTCGAAAAACCACAACGTGTTCCATTCGATGAAAATTATTCAATCAAAGTTTATCAGTTCCATGCAAAAAGTGATAGGTGCCTACTCAAATTCCCCCCTTTGGCATCTCAAAGCAGATATCATTGAAAACTCCAGCATCGCTTGCACTTGGCATCCGTGAGGAAAATATTCTCATCTACACTCTCATCACCCTCCTGGAAGTTTACGGGCAAACATTCTTACGTGTAGATCCGGGCAAAGTTTGTTATTCAATTTTCTGTACGGAATCTTCTTCCTGACTGCACTGGAAGGAAGTGCATCTTCAATATGTTTGAGCAACAGAAAAAACAAAGTTTTCATCGTATTAGAAAACACGGTTTCAGTTTACCGTTCAATTTGCAACTTCGTTTACCCGGGGATTGGTTTCCTACATCACGTAGGTTTTCCAGGCTAAGCGCATGCTGAATGGAATGATTTTCAGGGATTTTTCGCAGCAATAGAGGTTATGATGGTTAAACAATAAGCAATACGGACCGTCCTTAGAGTAGTTTTGTCTTACTTTGCAAATTACATGTACAAGTAGTTATATTCATTTTGTATTTTTTCACCTCCATTAATTCAAACCTAACGGCGCCGGTGGTGTAGTGGTAAGCGTGATTACCTCTCACCCCAACAGGCCTGGGTTCAATCCCAGTCGGCGCCGCCGGGATGTTCTGAGGCATAACATCTCTGATCGCGCCTTCCTTCGGATGGGAAGTAAAGCCGTTGGTCCCCGGTTCATGAGTTGATGGGTCGATAGGTAGGGTCCAGGTGTGGGAGCTGCCTTCCTGGCACGTCGGTAGCATTGGTGCTCAGCACGGAAAACAAGATCGACGAAAAAAAAAAAAAAACAAACCAAAGGAAAAAAAAAAAAAAAAAAAATTCAAACCTTTCCTTAACTAAGACATAGTTAAATGGGGGAACCTCGATTTCAGAAAGGAAATTGTATGCACTAACAACCACAAATCATCCTATTCGGATCATTTATTTCCATTGATAGCGAATCTTCTGTACGCGAACACATCAGTTTAGGTTTTGTCCCCAGAGCTGTTCACAACCACCTCTCATACTACTTGTAAGTACATTTTGACGTTCTTTAATCCTGTGAAGATTACAATCTACAGCAGATTTTCATATCTCACAAGTAGCGTCATGTAGTCTTCCATAATTTGTCGTTGTTGGGTAATGGCGTCTTCTTCTAAGGGGTAAGGGGGAGGGGGGTGTATACGTATTGAGGATGAGCATGAGTATTATTGACCGCCCGAGGCTGCAACACCGTTATTGCCAGATCAGCTGTAATTACACAGAGAACCAATCGACGTTGCTTGGTACTAGCAATGATCCTCAATGTGTAAAAACTGGTGATTTAAAACATGGCAATACCAGCAATACCACGTCCGAATGCTGGTCAAGAAAGGAATGGGTGGGAATATGTTGACGTAATACTCGCTTTAATAAAAGTCGAGAACACCTCTGCACTTCTACTGGGAAGTTAGATAAAAGGGTAGGGATTGCAGCAGGATTCGTTTTGGTAAACGATATGCTGAATTGATGTCCTAACGATTCAATTGTGCGAAGGAGCTTGGGTTTGACCCATGGTTTTCTGCTCAGTTAGCAAAATCGGTCGCCACTAAGTCACCTAGCTCCTTGTATCACAAAACAATTACGATCTAGTTTCCGTTCAACTTGTTGTTACTAGGTTTCGATCCTGAGGGCAACCTCACCACCGGCGTGGTCAATAACTGTGTCGAAAGTCATAAACTCGTGAATCTTGAATTTTAGATAAGTGGTGTCTTCGGGAAAGTTTCTGGATATAAAATGTTCCTTCAATGCACGCTTGTTTCATGTGTAACTATTCGAATCGACGTATTTGCATTTTTAAACGATTGAAGTGATTGTTTACAAAATCAGATACAACGGTATGCGCTCCTGTCATCGTCAACTTGACAATCTCGAGGGGACACGGGTAGGGTAGGTGCTGCTACTGTACACAGTTCGAAAAAGTTGTGTAAATTTCTGTTCATTATGATGCACATAAATGGAGCGTCACATATCATATAAGTTTACACTATATATCATGTAAAGTTCTGAGACATGTCATGCAATGTAGCAAGTATTGTATACAAAAGCCCATTGTTGTAAACAACATTGTTTACAAGTTGCTAGGTTGCGTGAAATTAAATACAAGTTTACGTGAATGAATGTTTACATCACTATTAAAATTCAGAATTTTTATCTGTGTACCTTTCGACCAATGACAGTAATTGATTGTAGGCTCCCATCCAGAGTTATGTTATGTAACAAATAGCTAAAGTACAGCTCACCATCCCTCTCCAATGGGGGTAAATTGTGTCTTCCTAAAAAGTTGTCTTTGCTCACTTTCTACTCTCTAAATACAATTTTCTTGCTGCCGTACTCTAACGGAACTATCAATTCTATACTTTCATCTCATCATCTATCGTATAAAAATTACCACTTTAGTTTGTTGTTTGAAATTAGCATCTTCAACTATGTAAATCGTTAACTTCAAGCAGAAGTAATACAAACAAATAGCTAAAAAACAAAGATGCTCTTACTGACCACAACCTATCCATGAAATTTTATAGATCGGTTTAGTTTTGTAATGAACATTTGCGTATACAATTTGATCAAAAAAGAATGCCGGCTCCGTTAGTGTAGTGGTAAGCGTGACTGCTTTCTCACCCCTATGGGTCTGGGTTCAATCCCAGCCGAGGTCGGTGGGATTTTTCTGAGGCATAAAAATCTCTGGTCACGTCTTCCTTCGGAAGGGAAGTAAAGCCGTTGGTCCCGGCCCATGTGTGTTGTTGAATGGGTGCGATTAGAGTCGGTGTATAATGAGTCACGCCAAGAGTGAAGCCAAGTCTACCTATTGAGCTGTCATACCGGCAGCCTATCGTGCAAAGCAAACAAACATTACGATGCTATGAAAGGTCCACGAAAGGTATTGCAATGAAACATAAAATGTGATCGAAGAAATGATCATAAACTCGCAGTTAGCATTAAATTGTCATGGGATACGTTTGGTAATGATCAATAATGAGAATTTATACTATTTTTTGTTTAGATAATTTGACAAAATCACTGATATAATGATTTACTACAGCCGCTATTTTTTCTCGCTAGAGTTCGTCCATTGACGGCAACTTAATCAGAAAACCATTTTACAACGAAAATAAAAATCGAAAAAATCTTCTTCAGAAAGAGACCCTCCTTTCTAAAATATTGCCCAGCCCCTGTTTGACCACATATCATAACTACAGTCAACTCTCCATAACTCAATATTGAATGGACCATCGAGTTACAGAATAATCGACTCTTTGAATTTCTTTTTTGTCGTCCATATTTTTAAGAATAATCCTGAATAATTCCATTTACTGTAATATCTGGCCCTTTTTATCCATATGAATGGTTCCAGAGTCCATTTACGGAAGTTCTGATCAGTGAATTCGGTGTTGCAATTTATTTACTTAAATTCTTCGAGGAGGGATCATTTGCGTCATATAGACCCACTGTTCGATTTTTTTAGTAAATGTATAGAGATAGGCCCTAATAGAAAAGTACAAAAAGGCGAACTAAGAGGTGGACGCCTAAGATTTCCCACATTTACATCGCTGTAAAGCAACTGTAAACTCTAGAGGGAATTTTTATCTGTAACTGTAACCAGTTCAATTTTATTTCCAAACCTGGTTAAATTTGCATATTTAATTATCTTAAAGATAAATCGTCCAGCTCAAACCTTCGTATTTGCCCGATCGGCTGTAATTACACAGAGAACCAATAAACTTGGGACTAGCAATAATCCTCAATGTGTAAATACTGGTGATCTAAAACTAGGCAATACCACCGCTGGCCGCTTCCAAATGCAGGTCAAGATATAAATGGATAGGAGTATGTTGACGTGACACCAGTGCTGCGCGCTGTCAACAATGTCAATTGACGTAAGATATTGGTCTAGAACTGAATTTCACTTCCGACACTGATATGTGTAGTTTACATTATATCAGACGGTACAACTTTGACATTACTACCCATATGAATACCACTAGAGAATAGTTGCCTTGTTTTAATATTACCAACAATCAATACGAAACTAACGATTTTAAATTGGCTCACTACTCGACTAGCCTATTGGTCCCAAGCAAACGATTAACGTATCCCATTCTAGTCGAAATTCTACTACTACACAATGTTTGTTTTGATTCGCTATGAAATTTTGACAGATAAAATGAGGGTTTATTGGATTTCCCTATGTTTCGAGGGGTGAATCGACTAGCTTGGGACCGAAGATAGTACCAGAGCTGAGCCAAAAAGTAGAGCACGTTATTTCGGGACCTTCTAGTCTTAGAGTTACCTCTATGATATTACTATGAGTTTTGGAAGGATCGGTACTCGATTAGCTGACGCGCAAAAAAAAGTTATTTTCTATGTTCGATCGACCGGTTTTCGAGCCACAAGTGTCAAAATTTATCTTCTTGTCCCAAGTAACAAATCTAGAGCTGCTTGGCTATATTAAAAATTTATAAAGGTTTTATTGCAGCTGCAACAATATCTTTGAAATTTGAAGATTAATCCAGTGTGTTTCTTCACAAAAGCTATTTATTTAATGTATTTGCATAAGAGAATAATAAAACATTATAAACCTGTAAGCAAAAAAAAACCGAAACAGAAAAAAAACCATATTTTCAACATTTTTTTCTTTAACTCCATATAACTTGGAACCAGTAGACAGTGGAAATTTAAAGTCTTTGAAAGAGCTGTTCAGTTTGTCAAGATAAACAACTTTGCCCAAGATATCAAGTCTCCAAAACGTCAGAGAAAGAAGTTAGATTGTGGCACCATCTTTGCGGAAGAGTTTTGAACTATTTGTTTATGTCAATAGATGGTCCTTATTATGACGAGAAATTTTGCCGAAGACACCAAGTCGCGGAAATGCTTCGTTTCGGAGTTATTAATTTTGATCCGCTAGGTTGCATTCCTGATCTAGTGTGCAATGTAAGCATTAGACATTTTAAGAAATTGCGCTTGGTGTTTTTCTTGCCTGCTGTCCTCTGTCGCCATATTGTCATTATGAAAATGCCATTAGCCTTGGAATAAAATCCAAGAAATTTCAATAAAATAATGGCTAAATAAGAGATCCGAAATGATTTCCAGTGTGCATTGGTATGAATTTATGTATTGAGATCAATTTTCTGTAAAATTAAGGTAATTCCATCAAATTCATTTGATTTCTGAAACAATCTTTTTTGTTAACTTGAATTATTTTGGAGGCGCATTTATTTAACGCTCATATTATCTCAATATACACGATAACATTTCAAGCGCATATGTTTTGGAACTTCTAAAAAGTCATATATTTTCTTTAAAATTTTCACTAATGTCGCCATGAAACAAAATTGATGGCATGGTGATCTTGACACCAACACTCAAACATATTTTTACCGCTAAAGATTTCCATTTGGAAAAAAGTTTCAGCAGAACAGAACAACGACAAGCTAATTTATGGCGGTTGCTTTGAAGCCAATAAAAATTAAATTGGCTTTATAACTGATTTTCACCAAAGCGTAATAAAACTGCTTGGATACAATATTACTCTTATAGAGGCTATGAGAACCTTTTGTAGAGTATGAGGCTTCCTGACAAAAGGTTTTAAGACAGCTTTATTGTGATTCTCAAACATGCTTTATAAACCTTATCAAGAGTGGTCCACTAAGCTGTATGACGATCTTATAGCTGTTATCAAAAGGTTGTGCTGGAGCTATTAATTTTATTGGCGGTTTTATGAAATTGATCTCAATAACCACTAATAGAGTGCAATAAAACAAGAAATGCTACTTGGGCTGTCACCATTCCATGTATTTCGACCAAGATTCGTCCGTTTCACCCCATGTATATGCGAGCGAGAATGGAAGAATCATGGAGATTGCTGACGTTTTTCTTACGCACACTACGTCGCGTATACGTATACACGAAATGTTTTCATGCTCATGCTAACAATTTTGTTGATTTTCTTTGCGCTCCGCTTGGAAGTACCGGAAAGTTTTGATTCTTTTCTATGTTGTAAAAATAAACCACCTATTTACATTTCTGACAAGTCGCAACTGAATGCTTATAATTGTTTTAAAATAACTGTTTCATGGCCAACTAGTTTTATTGCGCTTATTTATAAAGCAACAAAAGGATTAATTTTTTGGTTTTATAAGGGCAATTTATATTACTTTTTTGCATACTTCAAAGCAATCATAAAACCTTTCATAAGTGAAAATAGCATAAGCATCAGTTGGTTTTTTAATTAGCTTTATAGGGGTTTTATAGATAGCTATAAGAATGTTTCATGACTTGTATCGTATATGACCGTCATAAAGCTGTAGGTAATGGTTGCAGCTGCAATAAAACCTTTATAAATTTGGAATATAGCCAAGCAGCTCTAGATTTGTTACTTGGGAGTCCTAGGGCAAAAAGGTTGAAATCACGCATAACTTTTCATAAAGGTTAATCTACCATTCAAAACTTTTCTAAATGTTTGTAAAATTCATCGGTTGCACCCGTAGAATAGGAATATACATTTGCCATCAAATAAAAAAAATGAATTCAAGTTGAACATTGCATTAGGTCCTAAGTAATATTGACAGATTCGCTTCGTCAACTTTCTCTTTGCATCCCCACGGTCATGTAAAGACATTCCCAGGTATTTTCAGCACATAAATCGATAAAAGAAGCTTTTATCTAGCATCCAATACGACAAACACATCAAGAAACGGTTCTGTGAATAAGTTATTAAGGAAAGAGAAAGTCGACGAAGAGAATCGATCAATGTTACTTAGGACCTAATGCAAAGTTCAGCTTGAATTGCTCTTGTAAAAAGAAAATAGTGCTCGTAATAAAATCATGCATTATGCTTCTCTTTCCTGCTTTCATCCAATGCACACTGGGCCAGGAATGCAGCCTAGCGGAGCAAAATTCATAACTCCGAAACGAAGCATTTCCGCGACTTGGTGTCCTCGGCAAAATTTCTCGTCATAATAAGGACCATCTATTGACATAAACAAATAGTTCAAAACTCTTCCGCAAAGATGGTGTCACAATCTTACTTCTTTCTCTGACGTTTTGGAAACTTGATGTCTTCGGCAAACTCGTTTTTTCAACAATGTCTTTGAAATTTGAAGCTTTATCTAGTATGTTTCTTCACAAAAGCTATTTATTTAATGTATTTGCATAAGAGAAAAATATAACATTATAAAGCTGTAAGCAAAAAAACCAAAACAGAAAAAAAACCATATTTTCGACATTTTTTTCTTTAACTCCATATAACTTGGAACCAGTAGACAGTGGAAATTTAAAGTCTTTGAAAGAGCTGTTCAGTTTGTCAAGATAAACAACTTTGCCCAAGATATCAAGTCTCCAAAACGTCAGAGAAAGAAGTTAGATTGTGGCACCATCTTTGCGGAAGAGTTTTGAACTATTTGTTTATGTCAATAGATGGTCCTTATTATGACGAGAAATTTTGCCGAAAACACCAAGTCGCGGAAATGCTTCGTTTCGGAGTTATTAATTTTGCTCCGCTAGGTTGCATTCCTGACCCAGTGTGCAATGTAAGCATTAGACATTTTAAGAAATTGCGCTTGATGTTTTGCTTGCCTGCTGTCCTCTGTCGCCATATTGTCATTATGAAAATGCCATTAGCCTTGGAATAAAATCCAAGAAATTTCAATAAAATAATGGCTAAATAAGAGATCCGAAATGATTTCCAGTGTGCATTGGTATGAATTTATGTATTGAGATCTATTTTCTGTAAAATTAAGGTGATTCCATCAAATTCATTTAATTTCTGAAACAATCTTTTTTGTTAACTTGAATTATTTTGGAGGCGCATTTATTTAACGCTCATATTATCTCAATATACACGATAACATTTCAAGCGCATATGTTTTGGAACTTCTAAAAAGTAATATATTTTCTTTAAGATTTTCACTAATGTCGCCATGAAACAAAATTGATTGCATGGTGATCTTGACACCAACACTCAAACATATTTTTACCGCTAAAGATTTCCATTTGGAAAAAAAGTTTCAGCAGAACAGAACAACAACAAGCTAATTTATGGCGGTTGCTTTGAAGCCAATACAAATTAAATTGGCTTTATAACTGATTTTCACCAAAGCGTAATAAAACTGCTTGGATACAATATTACTCTTATAGAGGCTATGAGAACCTTTTGTAGAGTATGAGGCTTCCTGACAAAAGGTTTTAAGACAGCTTTATTGTGATTCTCAAACATGCTTTATAAACCTTTTCAAGAGTGATCCACTAAGCTGTATGACGATCTTATAGCGGTTATCAAAAGGTTGTGCTGGAGCTATTAATTTTATTGGCGGTTTTATGAAATTGATCTCAATAACCACTAATAGAGTGCAATAAAACAAGAAATGCTACTTGGGGTCTGTCAGAAGTAACCATGCTCGGATAGCAGGGTTAATCAATAACTTTCCATCATTTCCACATCGAACGCTCGACTGTTTCGGTCAAGTATTGCTTGCACTCCGTAATCGGTACTAGTTTTTTTCCCCTATTGAGGTTTTTTTTTTCAATCCGCTTTCATACTGAGTGGTGTTGTAGTATACAACAGTGCAGTGAGCATCGCGGAATTGTAATTGCCGCTCAATCGTTCGAGAAAGGAAGCAGTCATTTCCGGCCGAGTCCGGCAGATGAGCTGTACATCTCTAACCAACAAGTTTCATCGCATCACGAAACGGCAAACTCAAGGTCATCGAGTTCACCAGCCGGCGAGCCAGCCGGTGCTTTGTTGCAAACACTCGAGGGCAACAATAGAACGATCATCACCATCATTCTCACATCAGGATAGATCATCGTCATCAGCCACACTCCGTGCGCTTGTGTGGAGAGTTAAGTAACAAACGGTTATCTTCCGTTCTCCGCAACCTGATTAATCTCCATACAGTGTTGATTAACTTTTCTGACACCTTTTTGTTTTTTCCTGAAAAAATTTTCATTTTTTTTTTCCTTTTTTTTTTCATTTACTGTTTTTTTTTTGCAAGTTGATTAATCTCCCTATAGTGTTGATTAACTTTCCTGGCATTATTTTTTTCCATTTTAAAGTTTTTTTTTTTTTTTTGCTTTGTTGGATTAAGTATTATTTTTACCGTTATATTTTTTGGATAAGTTTATTTTTTTCTTATTTTTTTTTTTATTTATTATTTTTTTTTCTCAACGCATATATATATATATATATATATATATATATATATATATATATATATATATAAATATATATATATATATATATCCTTTTTTATGTCGAAATCTGTTGCGGAGGTACTTAAGACCCCGCAATGGATGAAACCAATGATGGCGGGGGTATTTCGCTAGCAGATATCTCCGATGATGAGTCTGTTAAATCTCCATCATTCGAAAATCTGCTTCTCACTGAAGAGGAAATGGATACCTCAGGGGATTCTACTTCGGACCCCAAAACGAGCACTGGAGCTTACCCAAAGGTGATGTCTAAACAACAACCTCCTTCACCCCCTGCCCCCCCTTCTCCACCATCGCCCCCTCGTCCACCTGTTCCCCCTACTCCAACCGTTCCCTTAAAAATGTCTGCGACCCCCCGCCATAAAGCTTACCCAAGCGACTCAAAAGGTCCGTGGGTTGTTTTTTTCCGGCCCAAACAAAAACCTTTGAATATTTCTCGGATTTCGAAGGATCTGACAAAACATTTTTCGGCCGTAACCGATATCTTTAAGGTAACGTCAAACAAACTGCGCGTTACCGTTGATGACCTGAAACAGGCAAACCGGATTGTTGCCTGTGAGCTTTTTTCGATCGAATATCGAGTCTACGTCCCCAGTTGTGACGTAGAAATTGAAGGAGTGGTCACCGAATCGAGTCTGACTTGTGAGGATTTCCTGCAAGTCGAATCTTTCGGCATTTTCAAAAACCGTGCCCTCCCGAAAGTCAAGATACTGGACTGCATTCAACTGCAGTCAGTGTCGCACATAGGAACAAAAAAAAAGTATACCCTCTCAGATTCGTTTCGTGTGACCTTTTCAGGATCGGCATTACCTGACTACGTCACAATTGGGAAGGTTCGACTACCTGTACGCTTGTTTGTACCGAGGGTAATGAATTGCTTGAAATGCAAACAACTAGGTCACACCGCGGACTTTTGTTCCAACAAACCGCGGTGCGATCAATGTGGGGAGGAGCATACGGAGGGTCCTTGTCATGCTACCCCAAAATGCGTTTACTGTAAGGATGCTCCGCATGCTCTGAGTGATTGCCCGAAGTACAAACAGCAGGGAGAAAAACTAAAGCGGTCTTTGCAAGCTCGCTCTAAGCGCTCGTTAGCAGAAATTTTAAAAACAACCGCTTCATCTTCCCAAACCACCCCAAAAAGCAACAACACATTCCACCTCCTGCCAGATGATGATCAGGGCTCTGACTCAGAGGTGGGTGAGAGCCCAAGTAACAAATCTAGAGCTGCTTGGCTATATTCAAAATTTATAAAGGTTTTATTGCAGCTGCAACCATTACCTACAGCTTTATGACGGTCATATACAATGCAAGTCATGAAACATTCTTATAGCTATCTACAAAACCCCTATAAAGCTAATTAAAAAACCAACTGATGCTTATGCTATTTTCACTTATGAAAGGTTTTATGATTGCTTTGAAGTATACAAAAAAGTAATATAAATTGCCCTTATAAAACCAAATAATAAATCCTATCGTTGCTTTATAAGTAAGCGCAATAAAACTAGTTGGCCATGAAACAGTTATTTTAAAACAATTATAAGCATTCAGTTGCGACTTGTCAGAAATGTAAATAGGTGGTTTATTTTTACAACATAGAAAAGAATCAAAACTTTCCGGTACTTCCAAGCGGAGCGCAAAGAAAATCAACAAAATTGTTAGCATGAGCATGAAAACATTTCGTGTATACGTATACGCGACGTAGTGTGCGTAAGAAAAACGTCAGCAATCTCCATGATTCTTCCATTCTCGCTCGCATATACATGGGGTGAAACGGACGAATCTTGGTCGAAATACATGGAATGGTGACAGTCCTAGGTTGAAATCACGCATAACTTTTCATAAAGGTTAATGTACCATTCAAAACTTTTCTAAATGTTTTTAAAATTCATCGGTTGCACCCGTAGAATAGGAATATACATTTGCCCTCAAATAAAAAAATTAATTCAAGCTGAAAATTGCATAAGGTCCTAAGTAATATTGACAGATTCGCTTCGTCAACTTTCTCTTTGCATCCCCACGGTCATGTAAAGACATTCCCAGGTATTTTCAGCACATAAATCGATAAAAGAAGCTTTTATCTAGCATCCAATA
Source organism: Ochlerotatus camptorhynchus (assembly GCF_037179485.1). Lineage (NCBI taxonomy): Eukaryota > Metazoa > Arthropoda > Insecta > Diptera > Culicidae > Ochlerotatus > Ochlerotatus camptorhynchus. The sequence goes on along the minus strand of NW_027040931.1, from coordinate 431,605 downwards.
CGACAAACACATCAAGAAACGGTTCTGTGAATAAGTTATTAACGAAAGAGAAAGTCGACGAAGAGAATCGATCAATGTTACTTAGGACCTAATGCAAAGTTCAGCTTGAATTGCTCTTGTAAAAAAAATAGTTCTCGTAATAAAATCATGCATTATCCTTTTCTGTTCTGCTTTCATCCCATGCACACTGGGCCAGGAATGCAACCTAGCGGAGCAAAATTAATAACTCCGAAACGAAGCAATTTTTTTTTCTGTTATTTCACATAACTCGAAAACAGTAGGCTGTGAAGTTTTAACGTATTAAGAAAAGTTGTTTATTTTATCAAGATAACCAACTTTGACAAAGTCGTGAAGTCTTCGAAACACAAATTCAATGCATTAAAAAAAGTTATAGAAAAAAAAACATGTTCCACTAAAATGAAGAAATCTACAAAACACCAAAATATACCTCTCTCAAATTTTGATATTTTGTTTATCGAGTATTGCTTAATTTTTGCTGAAAATGTCAAAATTGGGTTTTTTTTCTCGTTTTTTCAACAATGTCTTTGAAATTTTAAGCTTAATCCAGTATGTTTCTTCACAAAAGCTATTTATTTAATGTATTTTCATAAGAGAAAATATAACATTATAAAGCTGTAAGCAAAAAAACCGGAACAGAAAAAAACCATATTTTCAAGATTTTTTTCTTTAACTCCATATAACTTGGAACCAGTAGACTGTGGAAATTTTAAGTCTTTGAAAGACCTGTTCATTTTGTCAAGATAAACAACTTTGCCCAAGACATCAAGTCTCCAAAATGTCAGAGAAAGAAGTTAGATTGTGGCACCATCTTTGCGGAAGAGTTTTGAACTATTTGTTTATGTCAATAGATGGTCCTTATTATGATGAGAAATTTTGCCGAAGACACCAAGTCGCGGAAATGCTTCGTTTCGGAGTTATTAATTTTGCTCCGCTAGGTTGCATTCCTGACCCAGTGTGCAATGTAAGCATTAGACATTTTAAGAAATTGCGCTTGGTGTTTTTCTTGCCTGCTGTCTTCTGTCGCCATATTGTCATTATGAAAATGCCATTAGCCTTGGAATAAAATCCAAGAAATTTCAATAAAATAATGGCTAAATAAGAGATGCGAAATGATTTCCAGTGTGCATTGGTATGAATTTATGTATTAAGATCTATTTTCTGTAAAATTAAGGTGATTCCATCAAATTCATTTAATTTCTGAAACAATCTTTTTTGTAAACTTGAATTATTTTGGAGGCGCATTTATTTAACGCTCATATTATCTCAATATACACGATAACATTTCAAGCGCATATGTTTTGGAACTTCTAAAAAGTAATATATTTTCTTTAAGATTTTCACTAATGTCGCCATGAAACAAAATTGATTGCATGGTGATCTTGACACCAACACTCAAACCTGTTTTAACCGCTAAAGATTTCCATTTGGTTTCAGCAGAACAGAACAACAACAAGCTAATTTATGGCGGTTGCTTTGAAGCCAATACAAATTAAATTGGCTTTATAACTGATTTTCACCAAAGCGTCATAAAACTGCTTGGATACAATATTACTCTTATAGAGGCTATGAGAACCTTTTGTAGAGTATGAGGCTTCCTGACAAAAGGTTTTAAGACAGCTTTATTGTGATTCTCAAACATGCTTTATAAACCTTATCAAGAGTGGTCCACTAAGCTGTATGACGATCTTATAGCGGTTATCAAAAGGTTGTGCTGGAGCTATTAATTTTATTGGCGGTTTTATGAAATTGATCTCAATAACCACTAATAGAGTGCAATAAAACAAGAAATGCTACTTGGGAGTAGTCCTTTTGTCTTTAATGGCAACACGAGGAAGCGGTCCAAAATAAACGTCACCCAAAAACCTCGTAAGGCCTCTCGTATGGACTACCAACCTACCTTGACAAATTTAAGAGGTAGCGGAAATGTACCGAAACCCCCACCACCGGGATTTAAATCTTGTAATTTTAACAAGGACTTTCCGCCACTTCCGGGATCATCTAAAACCCCAGATATCCCAGTTTTTCAGCCAGAAAAACAGCTGAATAATCAGCAAGAACATGATGCCATGTTCACGTTTTCTGAAATTGTGGAGAGCATCTTCAATATATTCAACGTCTCTGACTCAACTCGGAACATTATTAATTTAGTGCTTCCATTCGTGAAAACTCTTTTGAAGCAACTAGCTTCTAGGTGGTCCTTCCTTGCATCGATCATATCTTTTGATGGATAATTTTCCGAATGAGGTCGGGGATATGATCTCTGTTCTTCAGTGGAACTGTAGAAGTCTTATACCGAAACTTGACACATTCAAATTTTTAGTTCACAACTCACTTTGTGATGCATTTGCTCTTTGTGAAACATGGCTTTCTTCAGACACCGATCTCCCTTTCCACGATTTTAACATTATTCGCCTTGATCGAGCAGATTCGTATGGAGGGGTGCTTCTCGGGATTCATAAGCTCCATTCCTTTCATAGAATCGATCTGCCTTCCGTGACAGGCATTGAAGTTGTCGCATGTCAGGTAAATATTCGAGGTAAAAGCCTCAGTATTGCCTCAGTATATCTTCCTCCAAGAACTGCGATTTCTCGCCAAGGTCTCTCAGATATCTGCTCAGCTTTATCTGAGCCTCGGTTGATATTAGGAGATTTTAACTCCCACGGTACAGGCTGGGGGGAACTGTACGATGACAACCGCTCAACCCTGATATACGACCTTTGCGATAACTTCAATATGACAATTCTAAACACTGGGGAAGTAAAACGAGTGGCCAAACCTCCAGCAAGAGAAAGTAGATTAGACCTCTCCCTCAGTTCGAGTTCACTATCGTTGGATTGCTCGTGGAAAGTAATTCAAGATCCCTACGGTAGTGACCACTTGCCAATCAAAATTTCTATTACCAATGGTTCATCTTCCACTCGCTCGGTTGACATCGCGTACGACCTCACGAAAAACATCGACTGGCAAAAATTTGCGTCCGCGGTTCTCGGTGGTACTGATTCGGTTGACATACTCCCTCCGCTGGATGAGTACTCCTTTTTATCGCGACTTATCGTTGACTGCGCTGTTCAAGCACAGACGAAACGCGTTCCGGGTGTTTTCGTTCGCAAACGACCTCTCACTCCGTGGTGGGATAAGGATTGCACCGACGCGAACAGCGAGAAGTCCGCCGCGTTTAAACGCTTCCGCAAACACGGTAAGGTCGAGGATTTCGAGCGGTACACCGACCTCGAGAAAACTTTTAAGAGCTTGATTAAAGCCAAAAAACGCGGTTACTGGCGTCGGTTCGTCGATGGTTTGTCGAGAGAGACTTCGATGAGAACACTCTGGAATGTCGGCAGGAGAATGCGCAACGCGTCATCACCGGTCAACGAAGACAAGGAGTACTCAGACAGTTGGATATTCAGCTTCGCGCAGAAAGTTTGCCCGGATTCGGTGTCGGTTCAAACCAACGTTCGTGATAGTCCGTCGGGTAGTAACGAAATAGATTCTCCGTTTTCGATGGTGGAATTCTCACTTGCTCTCCTCTCATGTAACAACTCAGCTCCAGGAATGGATAGAATCAAGTTCAACTTGCTCAAAAATCTCCCAGACGTCGCGAAGAGACGCTTGTTGAACTTATTCAATCAATTTCTGGAGCACAACATTGTTCCGGATGATTGGAGGCAAGTAAGAGTTATCGCCATTCGAAAACCCGGTAAACCCGCGTCGGATTATAACTCGTACCGTCCCATCGCGATGCTGTCCTGTATACGGAAATTGTTGGAGAAAATGATTCTTTTTCGTCTAGACAAATGGGTCGAGTCGAATGGTTTACTTTCAGATACGCAATTTGGATTTCGGAGAGGCAAAGGAACGAGCGACTGTCTTGCGTTGCTTTCAACTGAAATTCAACTGGCCTATGCGCAAAAACAGCAAATGGGTTCAGTTTTCTTGGATATTAAGGGGGCTTTTGATTCTGTTTGTATCGATGTCCTTTCGGATAAACTCCACGATAGTGGGCTTTCACCAATTATGAACAACTATTTGAGCAACTTGTTGTCTGAGAAATATATGAGCTTTTCTCATGGAAACTCGACAACTTCACGAATTAGTTACATGGGTCTCCCCCAGGGCTCATGTTTAAGCCCCCTTCTTTATAATTTTTATGTAAAAGACATTGATGGTTGTCTTGATGAAAATTGCTCGCTAAGGCAGCTTGCAGATGACGGCGTTGTGTCCGTTATAGGACCAAGTGCACCGGACCTGCAAGGACCATTGCAAGATACCTTAGACAATTTGTCTACTTGGGCTATGAAGCTGGGTATCGAATTCTCTCCGGAGAAAACTGAGTTGGTTGTTTTTTCTAGGAAGCATCATCCTGCACAGTTACAGTTTCAACTAAAGGGTAGAACAATCACTCAAAGTATATCTTTCAAGTATTTAGGTGTCTGGTTCGATTCCAAATGCACATGGGGAAAACATATTGCGTATCTAAAACAAAAATGCCAACAAAGAATCAATTTTCTTCGTACAATTACCGGAACTTGGTGGGGAGCACACCCGGAAGATCTGATCAGGTTGTATCGAACAACCATCTTGTCGGTTCTAGAGTACGGTAGCTTCTGCTTTCAATCCGCGGCGAAAACACATATCTTGAAGCTGCAACGAGTTCAATACCGTTGCCTCCGAATCGCGCTTGGCTGTATGCACTCGACGCATACGATGAGCCTCGAAGTACTCGCGGGTGTTCTCCCACTGACAGATCGTTTCGCTGAGCTGTCTTTCCGGTTCCTCATCCGTTGTGAAGTATTGAATCCTTTGGTAATAGAACACTTTGAGAAGCTGCTCGACCAAAATCCTCAAACAAGATTCATGAGTTTGTACTATGAGTACATGACGCTGGAGGTTGGTCCTTCTTCATTAATCTCCAATCGTGATTGCTTCCAAGCCTTCTATAGTTCCTCTGTAAATTTTGATCTGACCATGATGCAAGAAATCCATGGAATACCAGATCACCATCGGTCGATGGTTGTTCCCTCAATTTTTGCAATCAAGTACCACCATGTAAGTAACGATAAAAGATTTTTCACAGATGGGTCAACCATAAATGCTTCCACTGGATTTGGTGTATTTAATCAATTTCATAGCGCCTCCTATAAACTGCAGAAACCATGCTCCGTATACGTTGCGGAACTCGCAGCTATATTTTACGCAGTAGAGCGAATTGCCTCACTACCTTCTGACCATTATTTCATTTTTACGGATAGTCTTAGCTCATTGGAGGCTATTCGTTCAATGAGGCCGATGAAGCACTCCTCGTATTTCCTGCCTGAAATACGATCTAAACTGAGTGCTTTATCTAACTGCTCCTATACTATCACCTTAGCTTGGGTCCCATCTCATTGCTCAATTCCGGGTAATGAGAAAGCGGACTCATTGGCTAAGGTGGGCGCTATGGAAGGCGATATTTTTGAGCGACAAATCGCCTTCAACGAATTTTTCTCCATTGCTCGCCAGCAAGTCCTCATCAGTTGGCAACAAAAATGGAATTATGGTGAATTGGGAAGATGGTTACATTCTATTCTCCCACAGGTGTCGAACAAACCATGGTTCAAAGGGTTGGACATGAGCCGCGACTTTATACGCGTTATTTCAAGGCTTATGTCCAATCACTGCTCGTTAGACTCGCACTTCTATCGAATTGGGCTCTCAGGCAGCAATTTATGTGCGTGTGGCAGTGGTTATCACGATATCGAGCATGTTGTTTGGTCGTGTACCTTACACCGTGTTGCCAGATCTGAGTTATCCACATCCCTCAGGGCCCGAGGAAAACAACCCGCGATACCCGTTAGAGATGTCTTGGCGAGCCGAGACCTTGACTATTTGAATTTAATTTATGTGTTTTTAAAACGGATAGATTTGAGGATTTAGAAGTTAGTGTCATCTTGTGTTCTCCCAAGTTGTTAGCTACCCATCGGTGTACCCCCATGTTTGTCTTTTTCATCAGAGTGTCGCCTAGTTCGAGATCAAGAGCACATTGCTCTCCAATCCTTGTGTTCACAATCCCTACCCTGCCATCCATTTGTTACAATTTGTTACCCCTAACCTCGAGATAGCCGCGAGTAATCGGCCCCCGCTTTACTAACGTTAGTTTTAAGTCATTTTGTTATCTAAACAATGAATATCGGCTCCGCAAAGCTACAGCAAATGAGCCTGGAAAAATAAACGAATTATTAAAAAAAAAAAAAAAAATAACTTTCCATTTGTCAAATTTTAACCAAAAGTTAAAAAATTCGCAAAACGGCAAGAGCGTAAACTGATACTAGCTAGTGAAATTCTGCATTTATACACTGAAAGTAAAATTTCGTTTATAAAACGAATTAGATTTGTACGTTTTATAAAGCTAGTTTCGTTAAAAATTCCACAATCGCAAATGATTTTATTTCGCATTGAGTGCAAAATATTCGTACACTAAAAAAATGTACGCAGATGGTGTTTATGGCTATCGTTACATGCCTTCGTACCATTTCGTACAATTGCGATTTTGGTTTTTATTTCAAAAATGAATTAAATTGATAATTTTAGCCCTACACAATAATTGATCCGGACAAAGCAAACTAATACCAACGGGTCCAGGGGAATCAATTCACTTAGGAGGCAGCCAGCCTCCATTCGCTTGCGTGGAGAATGATTTCCCTGCATTAACACCCGAAGACAGATAGTTACGAAAAAGAATTTAAGCCTTCATTAAATTCTACTCTTACACAAGACGGGAACAGAACCCATAAAACCTACACACTTAGATTTTTTGCCGAGATTGGCACCGCCGTGTAGCTCAGCATTTTATTTTTCTGGATCTCAGAGAAAAATTTGCCGAGATTCTGCTAACAAACGAGAGTTTTGCTGAGATCTCAGCTATCAAACAGAAGTTGTGCCGGGATCTCAGTAAAAAATAAATAAATTATAAATATAGCACGTTGAAAGGATGTTGCTCGTGGACATTGCAGAAGTGTGGTTTACATCTCACTGCAGTCTGAAAAATTATCGAGAAAATCCACCCAAGAAAAAATCGACTAAGTCCACATAAACAGCACCACTGAACTGTCATCAGATTGAGGTTAACTCCGACGGTGCAAAACCTAATACGCGTTTGTTGATTTTCACCAGTGCTTGATTATCCGACCCGAAATTGTCAAAATCAGAAGCGATCCTCAAAACCAAAATGATTATTTTGAATATTGTCCACCCCCGAGCCTAAAACCTAGATATTATCGTCAATTCAGCATGAGGCAATAATATGCCATCGTAAAAACCTACACGACACGTTCTTCGGCAGTATATTTGTATTAAATGAAAACAATCATTTTGCTATTTGATCGTCAAAATCATCCTCATCAAGATGAAGACGAATATTAATATTGACAAAACAGAAGCGATAATGAACCTAATGAACATCCAGTCACGAATGAAGAAAAACAAATTAGGTACTGCAGCGTGACGTCATAAATGAAGTCAGTGTTAATCGGCTGAACCTTTTTGACAGTTCAGTGGTACTGTTTACAAGCACTTAGCCTTTTTTTTTTCGAAAAAAAAATTCTAAAATTTCTGAATTTAACTTGAAAATTGTCGAGAAACAGCACGTTGCAAGGATGTTGCTCGTGAACATTGCAGAAATGCTGTTTACATCTCACTGCAGTCTGAAAAATTATCGAAAAAACCCACCCAAAAAAAAATCGACTAAGTCCACGTAAACAGTACCACTGAACTGTCATCAGATTGAGGTTAACCCCGACGGTGCAAAACGTGCAAAACCTAATATTGACTTCGATACTCAGAGGTTGCCTTGATCAAGAGAATGCTGTTATGTCAAAATTCAAATTCATGCCGGTAGTTGGTCTATCTGTTAAGGTTGTCTTCATTTTCAGCTAAGTTGAGTGTAGAAGAAATTAATTTTATCACCACTGATGATTACTAAACAAAAACGCAAATTTGACACTGCAAATGATACGAACGTAATCCATTATTTCTCATCAAACGGCAGGTATAACCATCCAGTAACAATTTAATGATAAACACTACTACCACTATATTGTACCCTAGAAAACTCAAATACCCCTCAAATCTAAATTAAGGCTATTTTTACGAAGATAAATGAATTTTTAGATTTGGAAAACCCAAATACCCAAACGCTATGTCCAACATCGCCTCGCATTTTTCACCCTTGAGGTTCTGACAGTTAACAGCCCTGATACATCGGCTATAGTAGAGTTCAAGCGTAGCTGTCGAAGTTCTACGGCAGGTGTACAAATGAGCTCAATACAATATTTGTTATTCCGGTAGCTGGAAAATGTGAAGTGCAATCAGAGCAAAGGCATCCAGACTGTATCACCTTAGAGCCACTGATACTGCCTGGTGTGATCATCATTCATAAAGCAGATTTATACATTCCGATCGGTGTGTTATGAGTTCACATGACCTGAGTTTTGGAAAATCGGCTGCGTGGACGTATATATGAATTCACAAAGCAACTTAATTAATTTTAAACAGAGTGATATCATTCGAGAGAAACCTTATACAACGAATGTTTCACTTATTTTTAAGCTACAAGCTTGTCAAATTTATCAATTTCATGCATCCTTCTCCCTGGGCATAGCTTTCATATCACTTTCTGTTGCTTAAAAACTTGCAAATGCTTGTAATGAAAAATCTGCACTCAACAAGCAAACTTGATTTCAATCTGACAAATACAAATTGAAACTGTGCTTTTCCTCAAGTTATCAATCAGGTTGTAGTGTGAAGTCGAACAAACAATTTCGTATAGATCCTCACGACTGCGATATCATGCAACCAAACATTGCAGTATTAAAATCAGAGCACCATTTTCTCTGGCTACAACAGAAGCATCTCCACAGCAAGCAGTGCCATGTTTGACTATCACTTAAGAGGCTGCAGGTTCAAGTGGTTTTTCTCGCCTTCTTATCTCCCACTTGAACCCATCTAATATTTACAGAAGCTGTAGAATCATTCTTCCACTTGGTTCCCCTATCTGGTTTATAGCACAGTATGGTGAGAATGGCAGCATAACCCAAATCGAAGAGAGCTTGCTTGCACTGCCGGACTGGTTGATCTTGTCGTAATTGAATCTAATGCTTTATTTTAATTAAGATATACTGCATTGCGAATGCATTCGGTTGAGTCCATACAGAGAACAAATCGAAACTTTGAAAGATGCATTGTTCAGAACTAAATCCGAAGCTCAATTGACTCTACGGCAATTGTCATTTTCCCGGTTGTTTTCCAGGAAAATCGATTCAACTTTGAGAAGCAAACATTTGTATGATTGCCATAAACCACCCCCACCCCGCCCACCGCTCGAGCGATGAAGTTATTAAACTTTATAATAAACATGTATCACTTTTCCCTTGTCTTCAAAAGCCAAACTTTTCTCCGGTATTCTTATTGTAGATTGTTGCAGGACTAACAGGTATCACCTTTTCACAACCGTCACAACAAAACCCCCCACACACACCTACAACATCATCAAGTTGGTCTTCCTTGTCTAGGTAAACTTCCCATCCGGATGAAATATTGCGAAACTTTGTCAAGCCGACGCCGCCGATGGACGTCCTAGGATGGCTTTTCCTCGGGGAATGTTTTCTCTTTTTCCCATCTCTGGGGAAGACGAGCAGTCTTCTACACCGATGCCGATGATGGTGTTTATTTCCGGCCGAGACTTGTGGGGACTTATTTGTCTTACTTTTGATTGTTATTGGCTCGAGACGATTGCACGGCCACAGGAAGGCGAAAGGGTGTGGGTGAAAAAGTGGAACCGACGTCTAATGAAAGAACGATTTCCTCGATAAGTTCCGGAGCTGTTGGTCTTTCTTTGTGTTTGGAGGCTTGTAGCTGGGTGGTTTGATGGTAGACCAACGTTCTTCTCTGTGGAATTTTGATGGTGTTTTTACAGTTTTTTAGATGTTTTTTGGCGTAGGACTATGTCTGTGATTTCTATATGGGGGTACACTTTGTGAAAACTGAAAATGGAGCATGTAACAAAATTATGAAAGATTTTGAACGTTAATAACTCAGCTGCCCCTGGACCAATTTCAATAATTTGATCACCATTCGATCAGAAATATTTCTACGCATCTGTTTAATTTAAAACTTTTTTAATTTTCAAAATGTCACTATTGAAAATTACACGAATGTGCAACTGTTGCTATGATAATTAAAATTATCACCAATTGCCTGCGAAAAGCGATTTCCCTAACACAAATTTCAAAGTAGAATTCCATACGGTGTTATTCAATCACTGCGTGATGAGTGGTGGTGTTCTCCAGTACACAACAAAAGGCTGCCTACAAGCAGCGAGCTGCAGCCCACATAAGCATCCATAGAAGGAGGAAGAAGCCACACCACTATTGATCGGAATTAGTAGCTCTTCGTGAGTCGCTGTGGGCCATCTATGCCAAGCGCGTCATACTAAAGAGTATAAACAGGCAGAACCCCGCTCAAATTCCTATTCATACACAAAACACAAGCTCCTGCTGCAGTTAAGAAATAACAATTATTATATAAGACCACGTAGTCCTGCGTCACCATTGCGTACAACCCCATAGGGCTGTCCCTTGTAGTTTATTTTTTTTATTTTTTCTAAGAATTTGATAAAAAATCGAATTTTCCACTGCTAATGCGATGCCTCACCTCTGCGACACCATTCAGGGCCTTGACTAAGCCAAAGGCCAGGTGACATGGTAAATTTGTAACTGGTTACTCACTGATTTTTCATATGTGCGCCACAGAAGTGCTCATAATTTAATTTTTGACAACTATCAACTCGCCATACAATTATAAAACACTAAAGTTTTGGGAAATGGACTTTTCAGTCTATATGCTTGGCCTTCTTCATGGGATATAAAAAAGAAAGAAAAAAGTTGTACCGTATTTCGTTCAACTGATGAACCTTAACGATGTTAAACTAAAAGAAGCCCTGATGGTGATCCCATCCTCTGGACCGAAATGTTGACGATGATAAAACTGTAATCAACACTTTTTTTTTGAAGACAGAAAAACTGAAACGAAATAACTAATACTTCAAGATCTTTAAGCTTCCCCAAAAGTCTAGACTTTTCTGAAGTTTTCGGTGCTTCGTTGAAGTACTTGGAACTGCCTAAAGATTTCTGGAATTTCTATAATGTTCTCTAGACTTCGCTGAACTTCTTCTTAAAAGCTCCCGAAATTTTCCAAAATATACTTGAACTGCCTTGAAGCTCTTTGATCTATCCTGAAACTCCCGCAATATTCCTGATGTTTTTGGAACTTCCCTGAAATTCATGGAACTTCTTATGGACAGTGACAATAAATTCAATAACGCCAGACTTTCGGGTAGTTTTAAAGATCTGTGAAGGTTAGTTTCGATAAATTCAGGACTGGGGTATCAGGCCCGGCGAAGTTGTTAATATCCATGCCTCTTACACTAAAGGTTACAAGTTACAAGGTCATTACCGGACAAGTTGCAAATTACCTAAAATATGTTTTTTATCCATAATTTACAGTCACCTCAGTATTATGAGCACCCCACAATTATGGGCCACTTCCATTTGATTAACACGCAGAACTGACTGGTGACTAGCTGGTCCATTATACTAGGGATACTATATTTGTTAGGCTCAAACGCGTTAGCCTTACGGAGCCGATTAATACAGATGTTTTACATGTTACTAAATAAAAAAGAGAGTCATGAATGAGTTCATATCTTCCTTGCTTTTTCCCGCACCCGCAACTTTTTACGTTCTTCTGTCTGCTACTCTTGGACCCATTGCTTCTGGTTAAACAGCTCCTTTGCCACCAAGTACATCGGGGCTCTACGGTAATCGAACTGCTGCTGAATCAGGCATCCGCTTGCTTGTTCTGCTTCACTGTTCTCTTCCTTTTTCGGCGTCGTCACTTCGATTGCCATCACTTCTCATCACGCACCTCAATCGCTTCCGCTGTGGCACCTCTGGCTACCATACCTGCATTCGAACGAAGCTCATACTATGAACTTCGTCCTGGTCCTGATTTTCTTCTTTCTTTCGTTATTCCGTCGATTGTTGCTTCTCAGGCTGTTTCCAAACTTCCCGCTTGGGGGAGGAATTCATTCAGTGTCCCTTCATCTTACAAACAAAACACACGTTCGTGTTCCCTTGATAGAAGATATTCCCCTTCCGATTGGGGAAAAGCAGCGATGTAGGAATTTCCTTCTTCACATTCATATACACATCACGCACGCCAATGTAAATATCGAAGCTCAGCTCCGGTTGGAATTAATCATATCGTTCGGCTATTTTCTACAGCGATGGCGCTGTTCCGCTGGTAAGAAGTGATAAAAATCTCCATATAGAAATTGAAAGAAGTGGGAATAGCTCGCTTTCGGTGCATATTCAGGTAAAAAAAAAAAGTGAACGACAACCTAAAGAAGTTAGTCAGGGACTTTGTCGTTCAATTTTTTCTTGGAAATTATTGTTTAACAAGCTACAATTAAATAAAAATTATTTTTCCCATACAGTTTTACCTGCTTTACTACCAGTACCCAGAGAGCGTAAAAATTCAAATTTGAGAGAGAAAATTTGCTTTCACTAGTTCAATTTCTCAACAAGCCATGTATTTTAATGACACTCTATTTGTGATTTCCCTCTCACAGACTACAAAATAGAGTACCTGACACTGCAAAACATGTCTGGTACCTCTATGTATGCATTTTGATTAACAGCCGAAGTCCCTCCCATTTTACATATTCTGCACAAAAGATACTTTCTGCCCCGCCCCATTCTTGGAAATCGGCGGAAAATCCTGTGAGGGGTGAGCTCTTTTGTGTGCAGAATGTGTAAAAAGGGAGGAACTTCGGATGTTAATCTAAATGCATATTTAGAGGTACCAGACATGTTTTGCACTGCACTGTCCTCGGTGAACAATTAACGGAAAACGACGTATGTGTAGTTTTCTATAGATGTCACCGTCAACAACCGCAGTGGCATCTGATTGGAAAATGAATGCAGAAGCTTGAAAAAATGATTAATATGATTTTCATATTTATTTTGTCATTATAAGTCTAAAAATTACATTTGAATTTCGGGATTCGAACCGGCAGTCGCTCATTCATAGGCGTCAATCATACTTATTGGACCACTTAACCATATGTGTGGTAAAATGTATCATCATTAATTTTGTAACCGCGCGGGAAACTTCCTGAGATAATTCTAAACACGGTGGCTTAAGCGCCACTCTCACGAAGAGAGACCACCGGTCGTGTTAAACTTGCCCGACACTTTGAGACTAAATCTCAGAGGACTCCCGTACGGTACGATTCTCGAAGTACCTCAACGAATCAACCCCGAATTTTCGCTAACGCCTGAGATCAAATGAACACCTTTATCCGCACTTCCTTTTATCACGAAAAACCTGCAACCCCAAAAGGATCCAAAATGCTAAGCTTTATCAGCATAAACACAACGAATCGGGTTAAAACAAATATGTATGAATAGAGAGAGATCTTACGAATGGAATACACAGTGACGTATGAACCAGCTAAGAGACGCAACGGTATGAAGGAAAACTATATACTTTACAACAAAAAAAAAAACAACAAATTCAAACTATATTCACGTATTTGATAATTACATTCGTGTTGTGTTGGACAAACCCGATAACAACGGAAAAACTAAATTCATGGCCATGAAAACAAGAATACGGACATACCTGCGCAGGATTTAGGTTCCGTGAGATGCGATGCGATGCAACGGCGACGGATGAAGCGGTGATGGCGACGGATGGACCGATAATGGCGGCCGGAGACCTTACCTCCTAGGTCCTAGCGATGGCGACTGTTGACCTTCCGATGACTTGTGATGATGGCGGCGGTCTCGGAATGGCGCCGATCTAGCTGCGGAAATGGCGTGCAGCGACGAAAAGTGACCCGTGTGCGGTATGGCCGAAATTAGAGGTGCGGAGGTAGTGGCGGCTGGACGGCAGGCTTCCGATCCGAACCGAGGTACGCTCTTGAATGTCACGGTCCATGGGGTTGTAACGGGATGGGGACCTTACCGACGGCTTTTGGCGACCGTCGGGAAACAATTCGCTAAGCAGAAATTTAGCGACTTCACTCTCCTCCGTTTGACTACCTACGAGAGGCGGGCCTTCGCTGTGCACACGGGTCTGATTCGTCCTTCACGGACGAAAAATGTGGCTTTGATGACGCCACGAAGCCAAAAGTTCCGGCGATGATGACTGCCAAACTCGTCAAAAATCCAGCCCGTACAAAAAAGCCCGTTGAACGAGCTGTCCAACGCGAAAAACATGAAATTACAAAAAATGCTAATGTTTAAAAGTTTTAAAAATTACCATTTTGTACGATAAAACACTAAAAACGCAGATGTCTGCGACGCAACTACTTTGAACAGTACAATTAACCTAAACGTACAAAAAACACACGTTAAATCACTGAGCTGACTCAATTAACTCCTTTTAAACTAATCACCTTAGAGTACGTAGATTACTTTCACAGAGTCCACTTTACGAACTTAAAAATCGCGTCACACACATCTGCTTTCCAGCCGATTCGTTAGCGAAATGGACGAGATTGGAAGTTTTATTCCCCAAGAAACCACAGGTTTTCTTCAAGATAAAAGGATCGGATATGGCGCGAAAACATATGTCGATTAGCCATCTTATTTATGAGTTCATTTGAATCCTATCTCTTTCGCGTATTTGGCAATTCTCCTCTTTTGCCATCTTATTTATTGTTCCATAAAAAACGCTAGCTTGCTATAAAACCTTACAAATGTATATACAAAGCTAAATGTAAAACATAGCTTAGACACAAACCAGCTTCTTCGCACAAGATTACAACCTATATGACAACACATGTTACCTAATATTTACAACTTATACAACTCATCCCTAATATTTACAAATTCCATTCTTTTCCACAATCTTTACCGCCAACTCAATTGAAAACAAACGCACAGCGTTACAATTTGAAGCGTGTCAAATTTAAGTTGAATAATATCAACCGAAAGACTATTAAACAGCAATTCAGAATTGTAAATTGTAAACAACAAATGGTGACACAAGTGCGCGATTTATTTCGATGGATGCTATTTTAGTGCATAATTGAGTTATATTTTTGGAATGTGGTCTGAAAATTCAGTTGCGTTGTGTTTGTAATGGAGTAATTCGTAGATTGCATACTGGCAACTGTCATGTATCTACTTTGACGTACTTGTTCTGATTGCTTAACTATTTAGGAGTAAATAGCTCTCCAATCAAAGTCCAAAACAGGAAAAGCATGACAATTTCCATTGACGACCACGCCCATCTTTTCCGTTACGGGGAAAGGACGGATAATGTTGATGTAACATCTACTTAACGGGAGGCCAGCGAATAACCGACGCCCCCATATATGCTACGGAGTTGGAAAGTTTGGAAGGAGATGAGTCAGAATTCGCTTAAGCAGGCGATGCTACCATGGTAATTGTTTTATTTTGGAGGAGTCTGAGAGTAAACCCACGGTCTTCTACTCAGTAAGCAAAAGCGGCAGCCATCAAGCTAGCCGAGCTCCACAAGTTAAAGGTTGGGACTTTATTTTGTAAAGTTCTTAAGAATACTGATATAAATATAGCGTAAACAAATAAAAATTAGGAGTATTTTCCGAATCAATGGATGCTATGGATTCATAGAAATATATTTTAAATAGATAAAAATAGAAAAAAAGGAACAATCTCACCAAATCAGTCCAATTTAATTCTTAGTAAACAGGTCTGTCACGTTTAGCAGTTCCGATCATAGACGGTGCGGTTTAAGGGGATCAAACGTCTGGTCGGATGTAGTCAATTGCTCCAAGTGTAAGTGGCCAAGTATTAGGTTCATCACTACAACTTTCATTTCCTTGACGCGAACACGAAAAACGATGGGAAGTCCGATGGATGTTCCTCCTCACTCAATAAATATCTATATCAATAAATCCTATGGTTTTGACAGTTCGGATCACTGCACATTTAAATCGGCCGTTTACGATTTTCGGGCATAAGTCAGAATTAAGTTTCATGTCGGTTTGTCGGTGCTGGTACTATCTTCGGTCCCAAGCTAATCGATTCACCCCTCGAAACATAGAAAAATCCACGAACCCCTCAATTTATCTGTCAAACTGTCCTAGCGAATCAAAACAAACATAGTGTCGTACTAGAATTTCGACTAGAGTTGGGTACGTTAATCGATTTGCTTGGGACCAATAGGCTAGTCAAGTAGTGAACCAATTTAAAATCGTTAGTTTCCACCGGTTGCTTCTTATCAACTATTTATTTAGCCTGGTGTAAATCAGCTGTGTACACCTCAAATCAACCAATAATCAGCTGCTGTTCTTACTGTCTTGAATTGTTACTTGGGATTAATATTAATCAACTTTCAACTTTTAGCTTCAAAAATCGAATATATTGCGAATAGAAGTGCTTTTTGCAACAATTAAACAACCTGTACACAACTAATAAACTGTGTTAACGCTACTTTGGAAGCTATTATACAGTCAACTAGGTTTATTTTAAGACTTGTGCAGTTTTACAGTTTATACTCTGCATCTTTACAAAGCTGAAGTAACTTGTCGAGAAAAATGATTCATGCGCACTATTATAAAGCCTCTACTCAACGATCTTGTTGTAGAAGGGCATGTATTTTTGTTTACGTCAGCTAAAAGTGTTGGCGAACCAAAGTTGGTAGTATTAAGGTTCACCAATGCGGTCGTCTCGAGTTCGATTCTAGGTTCCAGTACAGTGTAAATAATTAGGTGGTGTTGCTTTTTAACTAATTTCGATTAATTTGATTCGCAGTAAAATAAACATGATATTCCTCCAACAAAAAAAAAAAACGTAAACAATATTTAACCTGGCGTCAAGAGAAATCTGTGTAGTGATTATTGCATAATCGGGTAAAGGTTGAGTAAGCGCCTTTCAAGTGCACACACAACTAAACAGCAGGATAACAGCTGTATAGAAGCGTAAATAGATATGCAATAAGAGCTTGTCCCAACCGTCACAACAGCCATAAGGAGCTGACTAAGTTCGCCAGATTTGCTTGTATAGAGGTTGAGTAAAGGATTCCTCATATCGTATAACATTTGAAAACAGCTTGAGGCTGTATAAATGAAATGAGTAAAACGTTTACATTGCGAAAATTGTTAGTTGGGATACAACGTGCCCACACATCATTTGTTCATCGATTTCAAATCCGCATACGACACAATCGATCGAGATCAGCTATGATTTCCGGATAAACTGACGCGATTGGTCAAGGCGACGATGGATCGAGTGATGTGCGTTGTTCGAGTATCGGGGACACTCTCGAGTCCCTTTGAATCTCAAAGGGGGTTACGGCAAGCAGCTGGACTTTCGTGTCTGCTATACAACATCGCGTTAGAAGGTGTTATCAGAAGAGCACCCAACTAACATTTTTTGCAATGTAAACGCTTTACTCATTTCATTTATACAGCCTCAAGCTGTATTCAAACGTTATACGATATGAGGAAACCATTACTCAACCTCTATGCAAGCAAATCTGGTGAACTTAGTCCGCTACATATGGCTGTTGGGACGGTTGGGACAAGCTCTTATTGCATATCCATTAACGCTTCTATACAGCTGTTATCCTGCTGTTTAGTTGTGTGTGAACTTGAAAGGCGCTTATTCAACCTTTTCCCGGTTATCAAATAAATCACTACACAGCTTTCTCTTGAAGCCGGGTTAAATACTAGTTACGCTTTTTTATGAAGGAATTTATTGAGTTTATTTTGCTGTGAACCAAATTAATCGAAATTAGTAACAAATCATCACCAAATTATTTACCCTGCACCGGAACCTGGAATCGAACTCGAGACGTCCGCATTGGCAAACCTGGACACTACCAACTGTGCTACGCAAACACTTTGAACTGATGTAAACAAATCATTATGCCCTTCTACAACAAAATCGCTGAGTAGAGGCTTTATAATAGTGCACATGAATCACTTTTCTCGACTAGTTACTTCAGCTTTTTAAAAGAGCTGAGTAAAAACTGTAAAACTGCACAAGTCTAAAAATAAACTTAGTTGACTGTGAAAATGCTTCTGAGGTTGCTCTAACACAGTTTATTAGCTGAGTACAGGATGTTTAGTTGTTGTAAAAGCACTTTTGATGTTTATGTTATTCAGCAAGAGTGGCTGGTTGTGTAGAAGCCATCAAATGAGTAATATATTCACTTTATTAGCTTTGTTTTGCAGTAACAAGTTGAAAGTTGATTAGTATGTGTATAAAAGAGACATTAGCGTTTTTTGGCTGTTGTTATTCAGTGCGACTGACAAATTGAATAATGGTTGTGAAAAAGTTGAGTAAACGCTCTCCAAAACTATTTCGTTAGCTTTTGCTTGTAGCTGTATCTGCAACTTCTTTTCAGCTACTTTACAGCACAACGCTGGAAAAGTTTGCTTACAAAGCTGAAAATGTTAGTTGGGCAGGGCTATCCCGCAGGGCGAGTGGCACGATCTTCAGGAAGTTCATCCAGCTTCTTGGCTTCGTCTTTGAGACGATGGCGGAAACGTACATCAGACTGAAGGCTGAAGCTAGGCGGATTGGACTTTCCATCAACGCATGAAAGACAAAATACCTGAAAGGAAGAGGTTCTAGGGAAGTCAATGTTAGCCTCCCACCCCGAGTTCATATTGACGGTGACGAAATTGACGTGGTCGATGAGTTCGTGTATTTGGGCTCACTGGTGACCACCGAAAATGATACCAGCAGAGAAATTCAAAGACACATCGCATGGCAGGGAATCGTGCCTACTTTGGACTCCGGAGGACGCTCCGGTCAAATAAAATTCGCCGCCGCACGAAGTTGACTGTATACAAGACGCTGATTAGACCGGTGGTTCTCTACGGCCAACGCGCTCTTGGTGTTTTCGAACGGAAGGTGTTGCTTACCATCTACGGTGGAGTGCAGATGCATGACGGAACGTGGAGGAGGTGAATGAACCACGAATTGCACCAGCTGCTGGGAGAACCATCCATCGTCCACATTGCAAAAATTGGACGACTACGGTGGGCTGGGCACGTCGTAAGACTGCCGCACGACGACCCAGTGAAAATGGTTCTAGAAAGCGACCCAACAGGAACAAGAAGAAGAGGCGCGCAGCGGGCAAGGTGGATCGACCAAGTAGAAGGTGACCTGCGGACCCTTCGCAGACTACGAGCCTGGCGAACTGTGACCATGGTAGAGTAGAGTGGAGACGACTTCTTCGGACAGCAGAGGACAACAAGGCCTTAGTCTGATTGGTAAGGTAAGTAGAAATTTTAGGAACCTCACATGTTTAGATGTTTGATTAAGATGATTCTGTCAAATGTTTAGAAAAATTCGCAGAAACCCGAGCAGGGGAAAGTAACTATTGAATTTTTTTCTGGTACCAAAATTTAGTGTTAAGGGGAAGCATACCGAACCAAAAAAAAAATGAGTTTCTAGACATCAAAAATTTTAAAAGACATCAAAAATTTTAAAAAATCACATTTTTTCGTATTTATTAAAGAAAATTCACGTGCGAAAATATTTTTTGTAATTTATTATGGCATAAAGTTTTACTCTAAAAACCACAAAACACCAACTTTTTGGTTTTGCTGAGAAGCCAATATTTTTTCATGTTGAGCATGAGCAAGAGCATGATTGACCGCCCACGGTTGCTACTCTGTTATTGCCAGACCAGCTGTAATTACACAGAGAACCAATAGACAATGCTTGGGATTAGCAATCATCCTCAATGTGTAAAAACAGGTGATCTCGAATTAGGCAATACCAGCGCCAGCCGCGCCTGAACGCAGGTCAAGAAAGGAATGGGTAGGAATATGTTGACGTGACACTCGCTTTGATGGAAGCCGAGGAGTCCTCTACACTTCCACGAGGAATCACAGGGATGTTGGGTAAGAGGGTTGGGTTTGTAGCAGGGTTCGTTTTGGTAAACGATAAGCTGAATTGATGTCCTAACGATCGTATAGCGCGAAGGAGCTTGGGATTGAACCCACGGTCTTCTGCTCAGTAAGCAAAAACGCTTGCTACTAGGCAAACGAGCTCCTTTTTAATCATCGAGTTGCTGTTATTACCAAGGGGGACGACTCTATCTACGATGCAGAAAATATTGTGTTTTGCTGTGGCTAGCTGCACGCACGCTGAGTAAATAAAAGGAAGATTTATGTCGATTTTGAAGATTTCCTGCAAAAGATGAAGCCGATGTAAGTAGATGCGAGAAATGAAAGATGATTTTTCGAAGACTGAGATTTAGATGTGTCGCCCCCTCGGCTATTGCCATGTAGTCATATTAACAAATAAAACGATTGACGAATCTCGATGTGGATGGGCTTGAGATTAGACTCAGGATTTTCTGCTCAGTAAGCAAAAACGGTTGCTCTAAGGCCACCGAGCCCCTCATATCACATCATACCGTTACTCAAGTTGTTATAACTATTCAAACCCGGCACCGACGACAACGAAAGATTTAGCAAAATACACGATAAACAATTCATTTTTAATATGAAAGGACCTGGGACCGCGTTTTTCTGCTCAGTAAGCAAGCCAATGCAACCGACGATCTTTCAAATCCGAAAACAAAAGGCCTTGATTAAATTCCACTAGCAAGCGACGTTCAATGTTTCGATTTGCTCTTTACGCATTGTTCAGGTAATCATAACAAGATACAACCGACGTGACGATTGTTTAAAGTAATATGAGTAATATGAGTATTATTGTACAAAATACAGTACATTGTAGAAGTTACCTCATTATTCCGCAGCGCCATCGGTTTTTATTTCTGGATCTTGAATTGTTTTGGTGATATACTTACTTGCGGCATACTATTTTGGGCGCCCATACTACTATGTATGGTAACTCATCTCTCGTCGTGATGGTGGGATATAGCAGACAAATTAGAGATGAACCATTAGAGAGGAAACAAAGGGGTATTAGTATTAGTTATATCTAAACAAACAAAACAAAAGAAGAGCAGAACAATAAAAAGAGAATAAAGATAAGATGGAAAACAAAGAAAAAGAAACGTAGGCAGATGATTGAAAATGTATAAAAACAATAGAAAGAAGCATAGATTAAATACTAGGAAAACAGAACTACTTTATATCTAAAAGACCAATACTTTTTTCATGACGAGATAGAAAAACTATTTTTACTTGTAAATTTTATCAAGAATCTAAGGATGAAACTAATTTCCTTGGATTTTTCATAATGTTTTCCAATGTTTTTAGAGAAATAAAACGTGCCAAAAACTATTTTTTTCATTTTCAGGGCGGTAATTTTTCCCTTAATCAGCCTGATATATGAGGTAAAATACTAAATCATAATTTAAAAAAAAAAATGCAAAATACTTTCTAAATAACAAACGTTAATATTTTTATACCAAAACAAATTGTGTGTGGTATCATTTTGGAATTTCATTTGCTTAATTTGGTATTGGAACAATATTGTGGGACCAATTTTTTGGTATTATTGCATACCAATTTAAGGTGATCCACAGCTGATTTGTACCTTAAGGGGGTATTCCCGATCTTTTTTTTTTTCAAAAAATCAAATTTTTTTTTTCACGTTTTTTTTGTACTTTAGACTATATACTTTCATCCCCCCAAGCCGTATTCCGATCAGCGAATTCGGTGTCCAGGCATAGCTGACTAATGGTAAGAACCCCCAAATGGTTTTAACTAAAGTCAAAACTTTAAACGCGTTTTTCTCGAAACCACATTTTTTTTTATCGGGCGAAGATTTTTCTCAGAAACTATAAGAGATATTGACTTGAATCTTTGCGCATTTTGTTCCGTATTAAATTCTTTGGAGCTTCTCCCACTTTCAGCCAAAAATATTAACATTAAACATTGTTTGAAGCACCTTAAAGCTGCAAAAAAGCGATCTAAAAATCGCCTGTTTTTTCATATGGCCGCCATTTTGTTAATTTGCAAGATTTTTTGCTGCCAACGGGAGAAGCTCCAGAGAATCTTATGCAGATTATTAATTTCATCACGAAATCTGTTTCAGATGAAGCCGTTCCAGAGAAAAGTCTTCGCCCGTCCAGGCGTTTGCGGCGAACAGGGGTCTGTTTGCCGCCATTTTGTGACGTCAATAATGTCTTTTTTTATGTCGAAAAAAATTTATTTGTAAACTTTAATGTTCAATAAACAAGAATCCCAAAGAGTTAGGTGCATTACTATTCATTTTCCTTGAAAAAAAAATAATTGAAAAACAGGCCGAAAAAAGGCAAAAGATTGGGAATACCCCCTTAAGGTATCGAGATATTCGTCCCTGCTCGGAAATTGTTCAAGGTCTTTCCTGAAGGTTCGAGAAGGTCATCGGTGTCCTGAGATCTTGATCGAATTGAGAGAACTTGGAAAATAATAATTATTTATTATGGAAGAAGTTATGAAAATTTTCAAGAATGAAAGATAGGGGAGCTTTGCCGATGTCCAATGAACTATAGAGCAATTTTTCGTATCATCAGGAATTTATTGGTGGTAAATGTCACTTTGGCCACCTGCTGAGTACAGTGAGGCATTTCATTACAACCTAGGGGAAATGGATGTAATGTCGGCCTAAATGCCCCTAATTTGGGCCCATACATAAATTCAGCAATCGACAAAATTTTCAACAGCGACCAAAATTATCCATTAGTACTGTCCCAATGACGCGTTCATCTAGATAAAATTGATAAATAGCAGATTTTCAACGATGGGCCCAATCTTAGATCCATAGGCCAACATTAGAGCCATTTCTCCTATTTGAAATGTTCAAACTCTCCTGAAAAAAAAACTTCATGTGAGGGAAATGGCTTTAATGTTGGCCTATGGATCTAAGATTGGTCCCATCGCTAAAAATCTGCTATTTATCAATTTTATCTATTTACATATTTTTTCTCGCTATTGAAAATTTAGTCCATTGCTGAATTTATGTATGGACCCAAATTAGGAGCATTTATGCCAACATTACATCCATTTACCCTACTTTCTTGAAATAAATGAAAATGACTGTCACAAATGTACGCGAATATATTTCTCGCAACTCAACTCTTCAACTCAAGACCAAAACCGAACCGTCTTGAGGCAACGCTTGCGTGCACAATTTTCTTGCGGTTCGTCTGGCTAATCTACTCAACATAAATCTGTGCAAGCCAAAACCCATCTGAGGACCACATCTGTCTTTCCAATTTTTCTAATCCAATTTATCCTCTGTCTTGAAGCCTTCGAGAGATTACATACGAGATTGGCTCCTTTATTGCATTCCGCCAGAACGAAGAATGCAACTACTTGGAAAAACCATGGCGGAAAAAAAGACTACGTAAAAAGCACAATTTTTTGCTCAACTCTTCCACAGCAGTTCATCCCAGTTAGCCACAGGACGAAAAAAAAAGAAAGTCATCATTCCAGAAGCATGTCAACCGAGCATAAAATGTAGTGCGGCAGGACAAAAACAACTACATAACCTACATCGTTCAGCTCCACCCAGCCCTGTGATGATGATGGTCGTCTGCATCATGCTCGGCACTCAACTATTTGTGAGCAATTAAAAGTAGTTTATTTCTGGCTCAGCTCTGTCGTCGTCATCATTCCAGCTTGTTGCTCACCGTCGTCGTCATCCAAACCAGCCAGCGGAAGTGGTAGCCATAAGCATGAAAAGGACCCTTGATGGGTGAATTTTTCACAGTAAGTAAAAACTTACAAACAGCCACTTCTGCTCTAAAGAGGACAACCTTTCGAGGGCAGAAAATAATGACGAAGAATTATTTCGATGGAAAGCTTGTGGACAGTTAAATGAGTTGATTTGTGCGAGGCAACCGAAGTGGTTGTTTACTTTCTCAAGGAAATGGCTTCAGGTGAGAGGATTGCAGAAAGTTTATTCTTTGGAGTAGCATAATAATTTGCAACATTCCATTTTGATCTTTTGAATGCCAAGCATGAATATCAGGAGACGTAAGATCTTTCTGAGATTGATTTCTTATTTACATCTTTTGTAATATTCAACAGTGATTACTACACGATAAACAATGTCATGGAATGACACGGTTTTGCATCAGTTCATTGTGATACATAAAGGCATGTGTCCGGAATGCTGTGAGAATATTGGTTCGAATTCTGGACACTTGAAAGTGAAAGAGTAATTTAGTAGTCTAGAATTTTGATTTGTGTGTAGCATCTAAAAGGACAAACACAACAAGAAACGGTTATGTGCTCATATTATTAACGAAAGAGCAAGTCAACGAAGAGAATCTTTCATAGTTACTTAGGACCTAATGCATTGTTCAGCTTGAACTATTTTCTGCTTATGTTGCTTACTTTTGTTTGCTATGCCATTCCATCACTAGCGTGCATTTTTGGTGAGGCAAGGGGTGGTAAACTCGCTCTATATTACCCTTAGATATGTAAAACCCATGTGTATCAATTTATGGTGCTCTAAAGGTCCAGCTATCATATAAACAAAATAACTTTTTCAGATTCAAAAAGAAAACTATTTCGTTACCTGGTCATGATTTGTTTATATTTTCTTGTTCGAGTCAATATTTCGTAAAGAGCGTAACTAGTCTTAAAATGGTTGTTCAGTAATGTACCCATTTTATAAAGTTATTTTTAATTAAAAAATAGGTTAAAAAAGTACCCTATGATTTGACGTACAAGCTCTTTACCCATTAATAGGTAAAGACGTTTTACCCATTTAAGATTCAATAAACCATCATTGAATTTTCAATCATCAAAAGCAGTTTTTTATCGATCAAATTCAAAATTCTGCCAATGAAAATGTCATCACTGTGCTCCGGTAGGCCAGTAGAATGTAATGATGACATTTTCGTTGGCAGAATTTTGATTTTGAACGAAAAAACTGCTTTTGATTTTTTGATGATGATTAAAAAAAAAAACAATGATGGTTTGTTGAACCTTAATGAGTTTAAGCTCTTTACTTCAAAATGGGCATTTTTTCATCCATTGAACCGTTTTTCAGTTCTAGATAGAGCTGTAATTAGGGCGAAACAGCTTTTGTAAACAATGACTTCTCTCGATGATTTTTAGAAACTCAAGGCTCGCTCAAGCAAATCAATACAACAATTAGATAGGTGAAGTCTTTCCCTAACCGATGGTTATGTTGGTTTGCGCGGGCACGCTTTGAATTCCTAGAAATATTCGACAGAAGTCATTGTTTACAAAAGCTGTTAGGCCCTAATTCCAGCTCTATCTAGCAGTTAAGAGACGTTTCCGCTTAAATTGTTTTGGTTCGCGATTGTTATGAACAAAAAATATACAATAGAACTATTTGTTTAATACAATTGAAGCTAATATAAATGGGACTTTTACAATTTAACCTGTTTCGCATTAAAATAACCTGCACACTTAGTTTTTTCTACCTAGCTCAGCTGTGCAAATCTCGGCAAAAAAAGTTTCACCGAGATCTCAGCAAAAGTGACATTTGATTGTTGAGTGTCGGATAATGCTTTGCTGAATCTCAGTAAACAAATGATATGTTTGCTGAGATCTCAGCAAAACTTTTTTTGCCGAGATTTGCACAGTCGAGCTCGGTAGAAAAAACTTAGCGTGTGTACTATTACCAACAATCAACACGAAACATGGCTCACTACTTGACTAGCCTATTGATCCCAAGCAAATCGATTTACGTACCCCATTCTAGACGAAATTCTACACACTTAGATTTTTTTGCCGAGATGGGCACCACCGAGCAGCTCGGCATTTTATTTTGCTGGAAATTCAGCAAAAAATATGTTTGTTAACTGAGATTTCGGCAAAATTCCCGTTTGTTAGCTGAATGTCGGCAAGTTTTTCACTGATCCAGCAAAATAAAATGCCGAGCTGCTAGGTGGTGCCCATCTCGGCGAAAAAATCTAAGTGTGTAGTACTACACTATGTTTGTTTTGATTCGCTATGAAAGTTTGACAGATAAAATGAGGGGCTCGTGGATTTTCCTATGTTTTAAGGGGTGCATCGATTAGCTTGGGACCGAAGATAGTACCAGAGCTGAGCCAAAAACTTGAGCACTTTTCTTCGGGACCTACTAATCTTAGAGTTACCTGTATGCTATTACCATAGAGGTAACTCTAAGACTAGAAGGTCCCGAAATAACGTGCTCAACTTTTTGGCTCAGCTCTGGTACTCTCTTCGGTCCCAAGTTAATCGATTCACCCCTCGAAACAGAGGAAAAACCAATAACCCCTTATTTTATCTGTCAAACTTTCATACCGAATCAAAACAAACATTGCGTAGTACTAGAATTTCGACTAGAATGGGGTACATTAATCGTTTGCTTGGGACCAATAGGCAAGTCAAGTAGTGAGCAAATTTAAAATCGCTAGTTTCTTATTGATTGTTGCTAATACTCCACTCATTTGCCGGCAATCGCTGTTCTTTCTTTCCACTGACGTTATTCGATTGAGCAAATATTTTTGAATAATACATCTGAACACACCAATTTGATAAAATGAGAAACACCGAAGTTATTTCAGTTTGAAGCTTTACTTCAATTGCTATGAGTGAGGGGCGGGGTATAGTAAGCACTCCCCCCCCCCTTCCCTGCTCTAACTAGGCGTATGAGATGGATCAATTGTTTTTGAATAATTAATTTGAACATACGTCCACGTAAACAGTACAACTGAACTGTCATCCGATTGAGGTTAACCCCGGCGGTGCAAAACCTTATTGAGGCATTTTTCCATAGAAAATGTACACTGAGTCGTTCAAAACAAGGATTTGGTATCATCACGGAAGAATAAACGTGCTGACTGAGTGCTCTGCTGTCAGTATCTCGTTTACTTTGCAATCATTCAGACTCTCCCGAGGCAGTGAGGCAGTGGCATATTCATAAAAAAATAACTTATTGAACTTTTTGCGCACTGGTTTGTTGTGTGTTTATGATTAATTGCAAATATAATCAACAAACTATCGCCATGTATCCAAAACGACATTTAACTTATTTTTGCAACATAGTTGTATAGCGGTTATTTGATAGTCGGGAAAAAGTGAAATAAGTGCTTTTCAAGTTTCATAATCAGCATTATAGCAGAAGAACAGCTATTTGGATCGAGGGGGACGACTCTATCTACGATGCAGAAAAGATTGTGTTTTGCTGTGGCTAGCTGCGCACACGCTGAGTAGATAGAAAGAAGATTGATGACGATTCTGAAGATCTCCTGCAAAAAGATGATGAGCGATGCAAGTAGATGCGACAAATGAAAGAAGATTTTTCGAAGATTGATTCGCTAGTGTGAGATTTGTTGAGCATCCAAACTTGAGATTTAGATGTGTCGCCCCCCTCGATTTGGATGCATCATCGAATATAAGATAAGAGCATGCCTGAAATCCAAAATTAGTTTCTCCGATATGTTTATATAGAGGTTGAATAAAAGTATAAACACAACATGACGCTGTGTTTGAATATTTATCACTGTACTATGACAAGTTTTACAACGATGGCTTCAAAAAGCACTGCAGTTTATTAAAAGCTGAACTAACAAAAAATGGCCGAATTGATGCTTCTTCAACGTTGCACAGTTGAACTAATGTTTAACTAACATCAATTTAATGTTGTTGTTGAATAGATTCTCCAGATTTGTGTGACCAAAGCTTGAATAGAAGTAGCAATAAAAAATATTACACTTTTGTTCAGTACACAGTTTAATAAAGTTATCATATAGACATTTCTTCAATTAGCAATTGTTACTCAAAAGCTGTTTGTCCGGTCGTTCTTAAATGATCTTAACCATATTCAAATTTTGTACGAAATGCGCCATTGATAAGGGAAATTAAATGGATAATACTTATCCTTCTTTCTTTCATTATACAGATAAATCTTCTTTAACTGAATCATATTCAAGTTAAAATACATTTCTGTTACTGTTTTTCATTTAGCGAAAGTGTAGTGTACGCATTACACTCACTTGCACGCACCTCGGCACATCAACCAAGTTGCTCAATTATGTCCATTTCTCAACGTACCGCTCGACGTGCCGCTGTCAATTTACCAGTTCTGCCAACACAACAAAGTTGAAAATTCAACATGTCTTCACTCCTCAAAGCAGCGTTGCCAGTATTCCAGATTTATCTGGATTTTCCAGATTTTTAGTCGTCTTGCCAGATACACAGACAGACCACGTATATTTCCAGATTTTTTAAATATGTTCCAGATTTTCCCAGATTTTTTAAACATGTTGCTTTTAAAAATATCACTGCAATTTATTTACCATCTAATCAAAAACTAAAAAGCCAAACTTGTTACTTTAATCATTAAAGTTCATCAACGTTGGACATTATTGGAATTTTAAGTTAATTCTGAAATTAATTCACAGTGAAGTGTAGGATGAATTCCTTGTGAAATAAAACGAGACTATCAAGCTAATTCTGAGTAGAGTTCCATGCATCTTTGTGGGCTTCGTGGTCGTGTGATTTCATCCGTCGTTCAGGCGTTTTGTGAGTGCCACAAAGTGAGGGTTCGATTCCCGCTCCAGCCGGTGCAAATTTTGACTACCTGAAAATGCCCTTACTGGTCTACTGAGTATGATGTGTTGTCCGTTGCCTACTGTTAAATATTCAGTTTTTGTAACCTCTGGTTGAAGACGGTGTCAATTGTCTTGTCAACTCTGATGACAATTGCATGGAGTCTTTGTGAATAAAGGAAATATCCAGAAGAGACATTATAGAAAATTCTTATGGTGAAACTTAAAGAGTATGCTGATACGAATCGTGAGAATAATTTCAATGGAATTCTGTTCAATGTTTCTATGGAGACTCATTTTAATAAAATTAAAAAAAAAAAAGTTAAACGCAATTTCTGGGAAACTTTCAAAACCATTTTGGCAAAGAACTTGAGTAATTAGGAAATACTGAAGAGGACTTCAAAACAATTCTAACCTTACCTACAAATCAGTTCAAAGGGAATGATCGGATGAGTCTGAGAAGAGCGTGACGGTCATTCTGAATAGTGTACCAAGGAAATTATGAAGAATATTTTAAGAATTTATAATAGATTATAAGAAGTAATGCTAGGAACTCTTAGAATGTTACTGGAAAAGTTTGGATTTTATCAAGGTTATTTTAGGGTAATATAGAAAAGAAGTATGATGGAATTTAAGAATGATTCAAATGGAATTAAAAAAAGGGCGAACATATCCTGTGGAGAGTTCCAAGTACCCGTTGTTTATGTAAACTGTGTGTGAGTACCACGATGTTAGACTTTGATTCCCAGCCAGGTGAATTCTGCTTCAAAACCAAATTGAATACTGATCTACTATGTCCAGAATTGAATTGTTAATCTGATCAACCTCAGGGTAATATTAGAGTTACTTAGAACTAATAAAATCTTTAAATTTTGGTACTGCGTCAAATAGTAAAGACTACATCGATCATTAGTTATAAAAAAAATCCATCCCATAAAATTTGCTTGATTCTTTGCTTCTCATTCCTTTTAAAAAAAGTTATAGTTTAAAAAACAATTTCAAATACATTTTCTGCGGGTAAAATACATTAAATCAAATTGTTGAAATGCTGCATCCTGGATATTTAAACTTTTTGGGCACACTGAGTCAATACTTTTCAGCTTTTGGATGAATTCAGCAATGCTAACAAGTTATTTGCTTTATATATTTTGTTTAAACATGCAATTCATAATCATTCTAGTACTTTAAATAAATTCAAGATTATCATACTGACCGATTTTTACGGGAGATTGACACATCACTTTGGGTTCAATAACATTATGATAAAAACTGGATTTTTTTTTTAAGGATTCCAGATTTTTCCAGATTTTATATTTTAACTGGTCCAGATTTTTCTGAAAATGACCTGGCAACGCTGCCTCAAAGCAAAATGAACCATTTGTTTACATTCTGTTCCATCCGATGATACGTTCGACTTTCTGCTATTCGTGCTCGGACGTTCATCCGACTGTTGCACTTCCCGTGCTTCTTGTTCTTCGTGTACGCTTCGCTTCGAATGTCTGATTATCCGTCCGTTCGTGGCTGGTGAACACGAGATGCACTTCCACATGATAGTATTATTTTCCAGCCAGGCAGCCGTGTGGGGAGCAGATCCACGGCATGCGAACAAGAAGCGATGGTTCAGTTGCGTTCAACTCGTGCATCAGTTCAGTTCGTTACGTGCTTCGGTCGGCTTATTGTAGGAGGTGTGTTGATAGTTGTTGATGTCATCAAGTGGAAGCGAGGTCCAGAAGATATACCACATAGCAAAGGTCATTCTGTTGTGTGCTATCAATTCCGGGGAGATCTCGTGGTGTGATCCGATCGTGCGATCGTGACTCAAGGGACGATCCCAAGAGACCACTGGTTTATGAAGCGCGTGTGTGTATTTTTTCGACACATTCCAATACCTACGTTGGTGCGTGTGAAGAGAAGAACATCCAAAGATGAATAAAAGTGCATTTTTGTGCTAAAGAAAATTCAAAAGAAGTGAATCTCGAAGAGATCGAAGAGTAAAGGAAAGAAGAAAGTTTCAACTCGGGTGATGTTCCCATTTGCAGTGCACGTTGATTTGACGAATTTAAACAATTTTCGACGCTGGTAGCGCAAAGTGGGGCTGATTGACCCCCCCCCCCCCCCCGCTTCTAATGGTGTTGTGAGAATTTTAAATTTGTACATTCCTGGCAGTCAGTGGTTCACAGTATCGGAAGAGATCGATCATCATAATTGATTGATAGCTACTATTCATGCTGGCCTAGTGGTTGATGAAGCGGCGAGTGAGAATATGTACACATAAAATATACAGAACTGGCATTTGCGTGCTGATGATCTGACGAAATATTAGTTTCGACTAGCGGTTGTGAATGCGTGAAAGAATCTGGACAGTGAGCGTGCCGGATCAAATGCAACTTGATACATTGCAACGAAAGAACATTGACGAAAGCAACTTGATTTTGTCGGCTATTTTGGTGTCTTCATGCTGTCGAAAGGTGAGTGTTTATATTGAGTTAAACTAATTAGTGGGTTTCGGTATGCAGTGCAAAAGTAAATGTTCAATCCCCATATCCTTTGAACTGTTTTTAGTTTTGAATAAAGAACTAAACCCAGAGCTGTCGTCGAGCACGGTCGTCGACTAACTAGCTGTTTTTATGGAAAATAAAATTTTCATTTTTTTTTTCCCTAATAGTGGTACCCTTATATTATGATATAGCGACTAACTTCCTCACATTTCACGACGCAGCACTGACTAAATAGTGAAATAAATAGAATCCTAGGTACTTTATTACAAAAATGTCGATTTCATTTTCAGTGTGTCGAAGAGTTAATAGTAAATTGCCTTCACATTATGCTTTGAATTCTCCTGTAAATTCCATACGAACTGTCCTCAAAATTATCTAAGTATTCTTCCGTAAACCGCTTAGAACTCTTCTCAACGTTTTTTTTAGAAAGCTCCCTAAAAGTTTCTGATACTCTCCCTTGGAAGCTTCATAGTAATTCCTTTTAAATTATCCCCATAATTAGAATTCTCTCTAAACATTCCGTTTGAAATCTTGTTCTAGGAAATATAAGATTCTATTACAGAGCTGTATAAAAGGTGTACAGATTCTGTAAGGTGGTCATCGGTAGGTGTCTTAAATAATTTAAGTCAACTAATGTTTCGGACAAAGTTAATATCCTCAAGTGCACTACTGCTAGAAAATCATCTCGTGGAGTAGCTTCAGGGAAACTCCGAGAGCTTAAAAAAGTCCAGACTTTCAGGAAAGATTGAATGTCACTAAGCGGAAGCTCCGATAAACTAGAAAACCTTCAAGAATCCTTCAAGAACCCTTCAGAAGATCCATTAATTTTAGGAAGTTCAGAGATATACGAATAATTTAAGAAAACGAAATGAAATATTTCGGGAACTTCAAGGATCTTTTAAGGTTTTTTGAAAGTGCTAATTGTTTCGGGGTAGTACCAAGAACTTCCATAGAATTAAGAGAACTTCAGGAATGCTTTGAAAGCAAAAGGACAGATCAGAGAACCTAAGGGCAGTTCAACTAATTTCAATGCAATTGTAGCAATGCTTAAGAGGTTCCAAGCAACTAAGGGAATTTCCGAAACTTTATCAAATCACCAAGACCATCATTTAAATTTCGGAAACGTAAGGGAAGTTACATAAGCATCAGGAAAATGTGTCAACATTTAAATGGAGTTCTATAATGTTCATAACCGTCTAAAGACCTGAAAAAAAAATGCTGGAACTTCAGCGAAGATCAGAGCAGTCTCATAATGTTCAAGGAAATAACGAGAACTTTTGAAGTGTTCAGAAAACTTCAAGGACGTCTAGAGACCGTCAGAGAAGTATATAGATTTTTAGGTATTTCCATTAACTTAAGTCTAAAGAAATTCAGGAAGAATGATATATTTTTGGCGAAGTTTACGTTCCGGAATTTGCCTTGAACTTCTTTCAAAGTTTTTGAAACTATCTTGATGCTCACGGTACTTATGAACTTCCCTGAACTTCTTTGGACTCACTCATTTTAAATAGGGATGTTAAAGACTTTACATATTTTGATTTAAAATAAAATACGAACAGTAGCAAAATTACCAGACGAAACTTCTAATTGTAACAGCCCGAAAGATTTCTGAGCTTCCCTTAAGTTTTTATGTATCTTTTTTAAACTTCCCACAATTTTTTCCTGAAGTTTTTAAAAGTTCATTGAAGCTCACGGAACTTCGCTAAAAATATCTCATTCTCCATGAACTTCTTTGGACTTCTCTGAGGTTTTAAAGTTTTTTTTTCTGATGTTCCGGAAATATTCGTCATTTTCATTAAATTCCTTTAAGTATTCGTGAAATCATCGGAACATCCCTGAACTCCTTGAAAGTTCCTTAAGCGATTTTTTACAAAAACTGCTTCAGTTTCAATTGATCTGAAGGTTTAAAATGGATGCAGGTTGTATGGATGTTTCTACTTTTTCAAAGTAATTGAGAAACTTAGCCCAAAACGTATACTTATTCTGGTAATCATCCAGGAGTTTCTGCTTGTGTGATAGACTGAAATCAGTTTCAATCATGTTGGATTTAATTTAACGAAATTAAAACAAGGTAAACAAAATTTAAGGGCAAAAAGATTATGCAACGTAGTGAAGGTCAGCGAAAACGCCAAGGATGACAAGCCAACGGTTTCCTTCCTTCATGAAGTTCTCCAAATTTTCAAGGAATTCTCAGAAGATCTTTTACGTTTCTACATTTTTTTTCTGATATTCATGGAATTTCTCTGAATACCCCAAAGTTTGGAACATTTATGAAAATCTCGAAATATTCTCTGCACTTCTTGAAAGTTCCAGCAATTCATTAACGGAGCAACTCGAAATACTCGGAACATCCCTGAAAATAATGAAACTATTCCCTGAAAATCAGGTCTTCCCTGAAATTCCCTGAACTTCTTATAGTTTAGCTTTTGGTGCTACCCTGGATTT
This sequence comes from Ochlerotatus camptorhynchus, assembly GCF_037179485.1. Classification (NCBI taxonomy): domain Eukaryota; kingdom Metazoa; phylum Arthropoda; class Insecta; order Diptera; family Culicidae; genus Ochlerotatus; species Ochlerotatus camptorhynchus. Next base: position 398,135 of record NW_027040931.1, on the reverse strand, counting down.
ATAGAATGTAACATTTACAGACCTTTGTACTATTTAGTATCTTATCCCAAAAACTACAGATCTTTGAATATCCCGGAAAGTCTCGGAAGTTATCGGGAATGGTCTTAAGATCTCCGCGCTTCCCTAGAGATCACTAGGCCTGCAGACTATTCAGATGATTTCTTGGCATCTCTGAAGTTTTCTGGATATCCCTGAAATAATAGGACTTATCTAAAGGTACTGCAGTCGCCTGCACAGAAAAAAATCTGATTTTTAACTATCGCGTAACATCTCCCTTCGTTTAATGTTGAGCTATACTTGGCATAAACAGCGAAATCGTTTACAAGGTTGCATACAATATTGATAATTTATGCGATATTGCGCTTTAAATTACACGAAATATCGCGTAAATTTATGCCAAATCTAGCGTTAATTTTATGTGCGCTATATCTCGCAGAAATTTACATGAATTTTTCGAACGGTGTGGAGGTTGAAGCTAATATTCCCAAATGTTTACAGAAGCTCACCTATTATCCCGCACTCGCTTCTCGAAACTTCCTCCAAATCCTCGGTATTTCCTTTAATTCTTCGGAGCTTCTTCCTAGAGTTTATGTGAACCTTCTTGAAGTTCTTTAATCTTTCCTAAAGTTCTTGCTTCTATTCTGATGATGCTCCTGGAATTGCACTGAAACGTTTTTCGAATATCCGTGAATTTCTCGCAACTTCAGAGAAGTTTCCGAAACTTTTCGTAAGTTCCCAGATGTTCTCAGTAATTATTGAAACTTCTAGGTTCCCACTGCTTTCCGGAATACAATGGAACTGGCCTTTGGTTTTCGAAATTTGTCTGGAGTTCCCTAAAATTCTCGCGATTTTCCTGATAATCATGGACTGAGTTCTCATAACTGCTCGAAGCTACGCAACTGCATTTCAGATCTTACTACTCAGCTTAAGTTTTGGCAACTTTTATTCAGTTTCTGGCATTTTACTGAAGTTAATGAGGTTGCCCTGGAAGCTCTTTGATCTTTACTGAATTGCAAGAAATTTTCGACGAGAAATTCAGAGAACTTCCAACTAGAAGTTTGAGGAATTTCCGAGGAGTAGTTCCGAGACTTATGATAAAAAATTCCGAATTTAGAGAAATTCCGATTATAAATTCAGGTATCTTCCGACAAGAAGTTCAAAGGTCTTCCAAGGAAAAGTTCTGAGAGCTTCCGAAGAGAATCTCAGAGAACTTACGAGGAGACGATCAGAGAACTTCCATGGAAAAATTCACACAACTTCCGACGAGTTCAGAATCAAGCAGAGGTTCAGTGAACTCCCAACGAAAAGTTCGAAGAAATTTCGTCGAGAAAATCAGAACTACCGACGAGAAGGTTCCCACTGCTTTTCGGAATACAATGGAACTGCCATTTGGTTTTCGAAATGTGCCTGGAGTTTCCTGAAATTCCCGCAATTTTCCTGATAATCATGGACTGAGTTCTCATAGCTGCTCGATGCTACGCAACTGAATTTAAGATCTTTCAACTCAGCTTAAGTTTTGGCAACTTTTGTTCAGTTTCTGGCATTTTACTGAAGTTAATGAGCCCTGGAAGCTCTTTGATCTGTACTGAATTTCAAGAAATTTCCCTGAAATCTATGGAACTGCTCAAAAGCTTTCGGAACGAATTTGAAAGGGATTATGAATATGAAGCTAGAACATTGCAAACGTGATACAGGTAGCTTCAGAGAGCACTTTAGGTACACTGACCCCACAATTGTAGATGATCAACGAAAAACACCATCGACTGGAAATGCTTTCGCAACGTGGGGCTTTAGGTAGTGATGAAAACGTCGCTAGAACTATTCCACAGCCGCAGTCAGTTTATGAGCAAAAAGAGGGACACACATTTTTGCCTGTAGACTTGGAGACATACTTCAAGTGTCCGCGTACATCGTACGGGTTAGGCAAAGATGTGCGTCTATCTTTAAAAACTGTCGCATTAATGGCCCTTCGCTCATTTTCAACTTCTATTCAATTTTCATACTGCCATACTCTAACGGAACTATCCACCTACTCTCTTCTAAAAGATCATTCTCTAGCTAATAAATTATCACACTAAGGCTTCATGTTAGCATTTCCAACCAACTCTGAAAATCGCTAACTTCGCGTATGAAGTAACATAAAAACACTTTGCCTGCAAAGTTGTCGGAATTTTCGAGAAATTGAATTCTCGAAAGGGAGAAGTTCAGATAATGTCCAATAAGAAATTCAGAGAAGTTCAGAGAAGTTCAGAGAACATCAGACCACAAGCTCAAAGTACTTCCGAGAACAACTTCAGCGAACTTTCGACGTGAAATTCAGGGAACTTCCAAGGAGAAGTTTAGAGAACGTCCGAGAAACAACCAGAGATTTTCCGAGAAGAAACTCTGAGAACTTTCGACGTGAAGGTCAGAAACATTACATTGAGAAGATTTGAGAGGTTCGAAAGTCGTTCTTGTTCAGAGAACTACTTTCGAACCTCTCCTTGAAAATTATTTGAACTTTTCTTCGCAAGTTCTCTGAACTTCTCGTCAGTAGTTCTATTAACTTCTCGTCGGAACATGTCGGAAGTTCCGTAAACTGATCAGAAGTTTCGTAAACTTGTCTGAAGTAACACGAAATTGTCGGAAGTTCCGTGTACTTCTCGGAAGGAGAAGGTCAGAGAACATCGTACTATACATTCATAGAAGTTCCGTCGAGAAATTCAGAGAACTTTCGACTAGAAGTTTGGGGAATTTCCGAGGAGTAGTTCCGGGACTTATGATAAAACATTCCGAATTTAGAGAACTTCCGAGTATAAATTCAGATATCTTCCGACAAGAAGTTCGGAGAACTTCTTACTAGAAGTTCCGAGAGCTTCCGAAGAAAAACGCAGAGAACTTACGAGGAGACGATCAGAGAACTTCCATCGAAAAATTCAGACAACTTCCGACGAATTTAGAGAACTGTCAAGCAGAGGTTCAGTGAACTCCCAACGAGAAGTTCAAAGAAATTCCGAGGAGAAAATCAGATAACTACCCACGAGAAGTTCAATGAACTTCCGACGAGATGGTCAGAGAACTTCTAATGAGTACCTCCGACGAGAAGTACTGTGAACACTTCCGACGAGAAGTTCAGAGTACTTCCGACGAGAAGTTCAGAGTACTTCCGACTAGAACTTCAGAGATCTTTCAAGGAGAAGTTCCAAGAACTTATGAGGAGAAACTCAGAGAACTTACGAGGAGACGATCAGAGCACTTCCGTCGAAAAATTCAGACAACTTCCGACGAATTCAGAGAACTGTCAATGAGAGGTTCAATTAACTTCCAACGAGAAGTTCAAAGAAATTACGAGGAGAAAATCAGCGAACTACCGACGAGAAGTTCAATGAACTTCCGAAGAGATGTTCAGAGAACTTCTGACGAAAAGTTCTTGCCAAATCGGTTTGAAAAGCAGCGCGAGCGAATGTCTGATTTGAAACAGTTTTAAATTTTGCTTAATTCACCATCAACATCACATGAGGTCCAGTTATGCTTGTAAAATAAAGAAAAATCGTTCCGTGGCAAACATTCTGCCTCTAACCAGGAGAATAAGAACAATCGGTTGCCTCACAAGTGGCCGCGCCGATCATTTATTGTTGTTGCTCATTAATTTCACTCAGCAGTAGTTTCCGAAAACAGAAAACCCCAAACAGCCCGCGCTTCCAAAACTGGGTCAGATAATTTTTCCAACAGCACAACTTCCCGCAAAACAATAACAACAACATTGTTGAGCGGAAAAAGAGAGCAGCAGCAACATCCATACAAAATACAGTACAGTAGTGTATAGAGCTGTTCCACGCCAAATGACGAATCGATCTGATTTGCTTGCAAGTTTGGATAATTGTTTTTTGACTGTGGGCAATCATTGCCATTGGTGCAAAAAGCTGGCCATTTTAAATTTTGCAATGTTTTTCAAAATGGCGTATTCGACATTTTACAATCAATCGTTGCACGAAAACGTTACTTCTAATCGAAATGTTGTCTGAGACATGGTTGGAGGAAAAATTAAGATTTAGGTTGAAAAACATACATTTTTGAAGTATTTATACCTAATCATACTGATTTTCCTCTTAATTAAACTACTATAACATCACTTTCACTTTCACGAATTCGCTATCACTTAAAAAAAAAACCTATAACAGGTACGTATTTCGTTCCCGCATAAACAATAACCATAAGATGCGCCTAACCACCAATTCGGGATATCATCCCAATTTTATGTGGTATGGTCGCACAATCTAATATATTGTCAGTATATGGTACACGTTTATTAGGGTTTACTACTTCCAAACCTATGACTAAGACTCTATGACTTGACACTGAAGAAGATTGTAACTAGTAAACGAAATACGTATCTGTTATAGTTTTTTTTTAAAAGTGCTAGTGAAAGTTAATAGTGAAAGTGAATTAACGAAAGTGAAAGTGATACAATAGTCGTAGAATAAAAAGGAAAAACAATGTAATAAGGTATAAAATTATTTTACTAAAACGCACATCAATCAATTTTGAATATTGAATTACTGAAAACTTTAAATTGACAAACATTTTAAAACAAAAATTATGGTTAAATTTTGGAAATTTTTAATTGTAAGATTCTGTTTTTAATTTCTGTATAGAAAACAACATTCAGAACAAAACAATTTAAATCGTTTTCTGTGCAGAAATTATATAAATATTGCACAAAACAAAAGTTCAAAAACTTGTCCAAAAGTTGTTGTTTTACGGTTTTTGTCAATTATTAAGTGTCCAAAACTTTTACCATTAAAAAAAATGCATTTTTCGTAAGCTTAAAAAAAAAACAAATTTAAAACAAAAACTATTGAGTTATTAAAGTTTTTATATTTTTTTTTATTTTTAATCAAATTCGCTATTTTGAAAAAAAAAAAAATACCGAATTTTAGCACAAATGTGAAACAATGATGCAAAGTTTCATGCAAATCGGATAAGATCGAACCTAATTTTTTTTTCCTATTTGACCTGGAACGGCTCTATAGTGCAACAAACATTTTCTTTTCTTCTTCCTTCCTTAACGGCCGGTGGCAGTTCGATCAGCGGGAGGACCACTTAAAACTGCGCTCTTTTGAGCTGCACACAATAACTTTGAGAGTTGGGGAAACCAAAACAAAGCCGAAGCGCGTCGCTGCCAACCAGCATCGCCGCTTTGATTTATCGCGCGGTCCAGTTTACGAACAAGAAGAAATCCCAACTGAGAGTAGGTTCGTACCTACATACCTACGGGGCTGTCCATAAAATACGTAAACCGGTTTTGAACCGCCCCTTCCCCCGCGTAGACAATCGTTCACACAAAACTCGCTTTGCGCCCCCCATAAAGTGTCTACGTTGTTTGCGAACAGTCCCTACACATCTCACCTAACCTCAAGCAAAAGTGTGATTAAAGAAGTTTTTCTGTGCTTTTTATTCGGACGCTCACGGATCGTTCAACCAGAGATCGTGTGCGCGACCAGCGATACCTGGCCATTTAACAATATCGTTTGAAAAGCCAATCGCAGGGCTGCATCGAGGGGTGGCTCTGCTGGCGGTGTGTAGATTCCAGTCGGTCGGAGGATAAAACTTTGTGCCTCATTTGGAAGCTTCTTCACCGAGGCACCGAGGGCGGAGTGCACAAGCCTTTGGGTTAGCGTCGCAATGAAAAGATGATCAGTGGAGGAGAAAAAAAAAGAGTGAAATACAAGTTAACGGGTTTAAGTTTTCATTTTTCGTTTCGTCGGAAAGACAGATGAGCACAATAATCATAAGGAACGAACGAATGAACTAACAAGAGAGGAGGAAAATGAAACAACAACTTCAATCTGTTTCTTTTGCACTTTGGTTAGTAGCTATTTTACGAAGAGCAGTAGCGCACATGTTGGAAATGGTGAAACTTTTGCACTGATTGGCATTCGATGCGTTTTTGCTAATTTATCTTTTGACACGTGGATTGTAAATTGTATTCGCTTGAAACCAACGCATGAGCCAATGGTATTGCGGATGACTGAAGGCATCAAACAGCTGTCATTTATTAAACATTTTATTTATTAGAGCAGGCCTGACCAACATTTCTAATTCGCGGGCCAAATGTCGTGATTGATATCAGTTGGCGGACTAGACATTTTTATTCAGTTTTTTTTTTCACGATATTCTACGGATTTTGAAAAATATGATCTGTTTGGCAAGTGTCACTTTACTGATTTAGTTTGATTCAAGGTTGCAAATACTCATTTCAGCTAAACCAATGTTTTTTTTTTTTAAATTATGAAATAAGTAGATGCCATGATCATATTTTGAATTGGTAGGATACTAGAAGAGGTTGCAAAGAATGTGTTTGACATATTAAACCTGATTATTTCACTTAATGAGAGTCACAATCAGCGATTTTCAACACACTCACTCACTCACTCACTCAGTGATCAGCAAATCGCTGTTTGTGACTCATAGAAAGCAAAATTTACAGGTTTTATGTTTCAAACGCATACTTTGTAACCTCTTCTTGTAAATTACAAGTAAAACATGCCATCATACCATCTTTTGGTTTTATAATTCCGAAAATCTTTATTTTAGTTGAAATGAGTATATGCAACCTTGGTTTGAACAAAAACAAAAACTGCTCAATTAAATAATGAAAACTTGTACCAATCAACTTTTTTGTTTTCTTTGATTTGTTTCCCGTCGATCTTGTTTTCCGTACTGAGTACCAATGCTACCGACGCCAGGGAGGCAGCTCCCACACCTGGACCCTACCTATCGACCCATCAACTAATGAACCGGAGACCAACGGCTTTACTTCCCTTCCGAAGGAAGGTGTGATCAGAGATGTTATGCCTCAGAACATCCCGGCGGCGCCGACTGGGATTGAACCCAGGCCTGCTGGGGTGAGAGGCAATCACGCTTACCACTACACCACCGGCACCGCTAATTTCTCACTTTAAAATACTTTTAAAACACGTACTTAATGTGTTATTCATTGCAGCTATGGATTTAGAAGTTTCCGTCTTACACTTGAATGAAGATTTGCGATCTCTAAAGAGTTGGTTGAAGTGTAAGCAGTTGAAATTTAATACAAGTAAAACAAAATTCATGGTAATTTCGCGGAATCGACTAAAGTCTGTTCCATTTAGAATTTGGCCGCACAAAGTATGTCATTTCTTCAAGAGGAGATAAAGTATAAAAACGCTAAAGGTATCATTTTTTAGGATTTTTATTTACCTTTAAGGGAAAAATACAACAAAAAATATTCGTCAGCTTTTCGGTCGAATTTTCGAACTTTTCGCAGAATACCTCTCATTATGTCTTGCATAGTCTTGCACTAGTTGTCAAACCTGCACGACTTCTGAATATTGAGATCAGTGATGGTAATAATTAGCATCTTGATATTTTTCCGCTCTCATACGCTCTCAAAATCACGCGTGATATTGAATTTAAAAGCTCCTTTGATATTGCGAGACTATTCTCAACGTGTTAAGTTGAAGCTGAGAGTTGCATCGACGCAAAAATGATTCCGTTGCACGTCGTTTTCTGAGAGAGAGAAGGTATAATAATGCTATCTCTATTTTTCTCTTCCTCGATGGCAGCCACGAAGCGACTGCTCCCAGCCGTTATGGAAGTTTCGGTTGCGTTCGGGTGTTGAGCAAAAATCATGATACTCAATCTCACCACAGTTTGGTGAGATTTGCAGCTGGTGAGTTTTATTAGCCTGATATGCCGTGCTGCGATATCACAGTTTGCAGTATCAACCACAGTTGCTTGTGGATTTTTATATTCGAAAATCAAGCTTGATCTTGTTCTTTGGTGCGATTTGATTTTTTGGTATTTTTTCAACACTGGAAACGCAAAGTGGTAGAATTACGTCAATCTTATCCTTAATCGAATTTATATCGAACTCCAATAAACTAAAGGAACAAATCCTGGAAAATCGAATTCTGATGACTGTTCTGAAGAAATCTGAAGAAGTAGGCTATTTCAGAATTCCTAGGAATTTCAGAAGACAATTGTAAGGTGTATTCCAAGGAAATTCTAAGGATAGTTCAACATAAATTCCTTCATAATTCTTTGGAGAATTGTAAGGGAATTCCGAGAAGATTTCCAAAAGAACTTGGAAGAGTATTCCATGATGAGAATTCAATAGATTTTTCATATAAAATAATCCAAAGATAATGTTGGGCAGAAATTCAAGGGAAATTTCAGGAGCATCCCAAAACCATTCTGTGTTATAATCCTGGTCCATGCTGAAGTGAATGATGCGTCATTTATCAGTTTATCTTATTAGCGTTTGATGAGCTGCTCTATTTAAATATTTAATTTCAATACGTTTTAACTGCTGTTTGAAAATTTTAATTTTGACTTTATCGGGCTATTTCAGCATTTTAAAGTAAGTTTTGAAAGTTTAATTTAGACTTTATCAGGGTATTTTTAGCGTCTGTAAGACCATTGCATTAGAAGTTGTTAAGGCTATTTTGACACTTTAAAAGCCATTAGGTAATTCTAAACTAATTTAACGATTGTGAGGTCATTTTTGACGAAGTTACGATTTTGAGGTTATTTCGGAGATTTTAATATAATGTTGACAGTTTTCAGGGCATTTTAACGTTTTTAAGGCGAAGCTTACCGACCCGAAAAGAAAAAAAGGGTTCTGATTTTTTTTCTAAAAACAAAGAAAATAAAATAAAATCATTTTTTTTTTCAATTTATCTATATTATTATCGCTCAAGTAACCGTTAAAATCGACCTTTTGATTTTTTTAAAGTCCATTTTTTATGATGAGATAGAAACAATGTGTTTGCATGTAATTTTCTCAGAAATCTAAGAAAAAAACATGATTTTATTAGATTTTGAAAACCTTTTCCCAATTTTTAAATAAAAAATCAGAACTTCCAAACAAAAAAAAAGTTTATAATTGGCTCCCCATTTAAAGCCACTCTAGCATTTTGATGCTATTTTTGTGATTTTACGTCATTTTTAGTTTTAATACTACTTTGTTTTTTTAGGGCTACTCATGTGTTTTCAGACCGTTTTTTGCCCATTTGAGATCTTTTTTGGACTAATTTGGCTAAAACCTAACAGCATATTTTTTTAAAAAGTTTTTACTTGTTTGACATTTTTTAAAGCTATTTTGTATTTTGGGCGATCTCAACGTTTTAATGCCATTTTTTTAGCGACAGTGCAATTATGTAGTCTAAAGGCTTTGCTTGGTATAGTATAGCCAATTTGGAGTTTTAAGGTCATTTTGGCTTTACAATTTCTGTATTCGATATTGGTGGGTCGCGAGTTCATGAATTTTCTCAAAGTGGATCGCAATCAACAAAAGCTGGAGAACCGCTGTACTAGATAGTTGTGGAGACAATTTCAAAAGTACACCCGAGAAAGACGCGATTATTCTTAGAAAATTATGAAACGATGCGTAAGGAAATTCAAAGATGCTATTTAAAAGTTATTTACGAACGTATTCTATGTAAAATTATATCTTTTTATATAGATCCTTTATTTGAAAGGGTCATTTGCGTTAGGTTTACGGAGTCAATAATATTTTTTGTAACTTATAAGTTGTGCATAAATCTCAAGATCAGGAATAAGGTTTTGTTGTCTCATCAGTAAATTGTGGTCGGTTATGACATTCAGACTTCTACTTCGTCTGGAGCTCAACCTCGAGCTGTTACTGGTGGGTGACGATTAGACTCACCGAGAAGAGAAGACAAAACAAACACAAACTAATAAAAGCAAACAAAGGGAAAGAAATTAATTTATTATGTTAGACATTTGAAGAAACACATAAACTGAATTCATAACGCAGATATCGCGAATTCAAAACACGTATCTGATAGACGTGAAGGGTTGTGTTCTTTGGGTTTGAAGGGTATCCAAAAGGCACTCTCTGGTGACGTCATTATCAGCACAAACTTCGTGATCGATGTCGTCATAACCGTTTCTACCTCGACAGATGTTGCTATTCATGATTCTATGGAGATGCGCATCTAGTGAGTAGGGGTTTTACATAAGTCTACTCATCACAAGAATGAAGTAACAACTTCTGTTCTTACCTTTAAGCCACGCTCTCGAGGAAAATATTTAGAAAATTATATCATTGTAAGCTGAAGAAAAAATCAAAAAATTGTCAGTGAACTAGAAATTGCCACACTGATTGATGTTGAAAAATGCATAGATTCGCATATATTTAATTGAAATTGATTTGTTATTGCTGTATTTTCAAATCTGGTTTGAGAACTACAACAAATAATCACGTAGGGGAAATGGCTCTAAAGTTGGCCTATGGATTTAAGATTGGGCCCATCGCTAAAAAAAAATCTGCTATTTAACAATTTTATCTAGATGAACGCGTCATTGGGATGATACTGGTGGATATTTTTGGTCGGTATTGAAAATTTAGTCGATTGCTGAATTTATGTATGGGCCCAAATTAGGCCAATATTACATACATTTCCCCTATGCAATGATTTTTTAACTTTTACGTCTTTTTTCTTGAAAATTTTAATCAAGCAGCCCATTTGAAAAAAAAAATCGCAATCAGATCAAAAGCGAAGGGCCAAACGATATGGTACACTTATTGCTTTATTCACCATAATGACATGAACGCGATTCAGTTTCCATATCGATGATATTTTCAAATATATTTATTTTTTAAATGAGCTTTTTCTTTTTATATAATCCTTTACTAAGATAGGTTAAATTACGGCAACTTCACTGCATTTTCTCACCAAAACACTTCGCTTAAGGGGAAGTCCACCGCTCCGAAAAAAATAATTACTCTTCGATTTTTCTAAAAATATAAACAGTCACATTTTTCTATGTTTTCAAAGAAAACTCACGTGCAAAATATTGTTTGTAAGTCATCAGGCATAAATTTGGACTCAGAAAACCACAAAACATCGAACTTTCGGTTATGCTGAGAGTCCAATTTTTGCATAATGAGATAGAAAAACAATTTGTACATGTTAATTTTCTCAAAAATCTAAGGAAGAAACTTGATTTTTTGATAGTTTTTCCCAATATTTAAAAAAAATAAAAACAGTCCAAAAATATTTATTTTTTAATTCGGGGCGATGAATTTCGCCGTTAATGTTATCAAACGATTCCTTTCAGCTTCAATCTGATTGTATTTTTACGACTCAGCAAAAGCATTTTGCAAGGTTTTTCTTTAAATGAGTGCGTATGTGGCTGATTTCGAGTTGCCGAAGAAAAGGGGTTGCCGACAATAGTCACATTCACCTAAGAAGTTTAAAGCGTTGTATAAACAGTTTTAAACAGTTTTGAACAATTCTGTTCATTGGAACCCGAGCAGGAGAAAATAACTAATGAATTCCTAATTCTGATCTGATACCAAAATTTGGTATTGACCAGCATGACATAAGAGGTAAAATACCAAAGAATAATACCAAAAAATTGTATGCAAAATACTTTGTAAATACCAAAAAATGATATTTGGATACCAAAAGAATACCTGGGTGGTATTGTTTTGGTATTGGAATGGTATTGTGGGAACATTTTTTTGGTATTATTTTTTGGTATTTTACCTCTTATGTCAGGCTCATCGATACCAATTTAAGGTATCGCGATATTCGTTCCTGCTCGGGAATGGATAGACCAGCAAGCAGCAAATAAATGTAAACCAGCAAACTCGTCAAATGTGTGCGTGATGTTGATTAAATGCTAATAGAAGCACGGACGCTGCTTAAAAGGACGAGAATAGGTAAATTCCGAAATTATTACGAAATTAAACGATTTATAATAGTGAGTCGGTGGTTGCTTGCAGAATTCAAATTTTCAATTTATTCTCTGAAATTTTCGTTTTACTTCTATCAATTAATATAGCATTCCAATTTTTGCCAGATAACGAACCACATTCACCGCCTGTCCCGTTCCAGCACGCGCTCTCGTGCTCAACTGCTCTTTACGACCAGCTGCAATTAATTGCAGCTCATTTCTTTTGGGCATTAAAAAGCATCTCTCCTTGGGATGCCCGCCGTGACGCAAAATAATACCAGCTCCGAGCTCGATTGTTGGAAACGGCGAAAAAAAGAATAACGTGCTGCAAATTAGTCCAAATTAATCCCACTGCAGCAATTCTTGACTCGGTGGGTCGTAACTCTCTCGGCGAATGCGCCTCCTCATTGCCTGTTGCATCCCCAACGTGGAGAATCATAATTTTCTTCCAGCTACCTACTAACAACACCACGATCGTCTGGCAGTCCCGGTAGCGAGCCGTTTCACGTGATGAGTATCGCCCTCGCAGCCGCCGTCGCGGGTCGTTCGGTCGGTTGGCTGATTGCAACATAACGATACCATGTGTCTGGCTTGTGTGTGTGTGAGTGCATTCGACAAATTTCATGATTTGAACTAATGTATGAAAAATTATGAACTAAACGCACGCTTGGTAGGTACGTCGTCGGCTGCTGCTGGGTTGAAGATGAAACGAAAAAGACCGTGTTCAGCCCAAAAAAAAAAAAATCTCGTGATGTTCGTCGGTGGTGCCAGAAAGTAGACCACTAACGGATGCAATTTCTAACGAGAAACAACAGCCATCCAATAACAAACATTGTGAGTGCCGCCGCCTCCACTGGTAGGTGAAGAATTGAGATGTTTCACACACGATGAAGCCGCATTGTTGATGATGGTTACTGGGCTGAGATGGCATAACAAAACCTCAAAGGGCGTTTTCCGAGTGACGGTCTTTTCTCTTCCCCATATTATTTACCATGCAATCGTCATTGTAACAGAAGAGATTGCACGTTTTTGAGAAAACATTGGTTTTTCGTTAGTTTGGGATACATTTGCAGTCCTGTGTGTATCTTAGAATTTCTGAAAAAATTTAAAATTTATGGTTATGGTCGGTGGTGTAGTGGTAAACGTGATTACCTCTCACCCCAGCAGGCCTGGGCTCAATCCCAGTCGGCGTCGCCGGGTTGTTCTGAGGCATAACATCTCTGATCACGCCTTCCTTCGGAAGGGAAGTAAAGCCGTTGGTCCCCGCTTCATGTGTTGATGGGTCAATAGGTAGGGTCCAGGTATGGGAGCTGCCTCCCTGGCGTCGCACAGTGGGGCAGCGAAGTCATTCGTGTGGCCAAAACCTCTAGCGCCGTTGGTTTGCTTTCTACAGTGATACAATGTTCTACAAAGTTGCGCAATACTAAAAGCGCCATCTTTTGAATGATTCATATTAGTTCATTTTTACGTCACATAGGTGGCGCTCGAGTCTATTTTTTGAACGGAGCATCCTAACCGAATGGTTTTTAAGGCAAAGTTGTGTAATTTGAAGTGTTGAGAAATTTTGTCGAAGACATCAAAACTCTATGACTCATATTAAGCGAGATATCGGGAAATTAGGAAAACTAACCTCTAAAATTGCGTTCTTTCCTTTGTTTTACCTCTATACGTCAAATGTATATGTTTTATACTCTGATAATTATCAAAATGGTTTGACTCATCCAATAAATACCCATTACTTTATATATCATGCTTTATTATAAAGTTATTAACATAAATGTCTCAAAAAAGTGATGCATAAAAATGTCAATTACTCAAAATATAGCAAAAAGTAGCAGCCATTTTTTTTACAGTGATTAGTGTAGACCTTGCTGGGTAAAATAACGACCACAGTTCAACAGGCAACTGCAGGCATTTTCATATAACACCATTTGAATATTGCATACACACTTAGAAAAATTGATGTAATTTTAAATGCTCTGGGACTGACATATACGACCGTCAAATTTGACATAAAATTGAGTCATAATAGACGCGAAATTCAAGTCAATCAAACGTAGTTTTCGTCGAGTATCGAACTTTTCAGTCTCGGAGACCTTAATTTTACATGAAATTTGTGTTTACTTTTCATACTTTATGTCAAAGATTGATTCCGTCACGTGTAAAATTAGTTACATAAATGGCAAGGGCATTTCATAAAGAATTTAGATAATTCTGAATTTCAAGACATTTCTGAGATACACTATCCAAGGCTGTTACAACAGACGGGAATTTCACGATTTTCGCGGATTTGTCGCGGATTTGAACTTTCAATCATGAAAATCGTGCAAACAATAAATTATATCTCGAAAAACTAGAGGGGACTGATGTGTTAGCACTTAAATGGTGGAATTAATTTAAACGGCGTGAATTATTGATGCTTATTTTTAGGAAACATTATCACGAGTTTCTTTTTATCGTGTGTTAAATTGAAATGAATTGGGACAGTCGTGCGTTGTCAAAAGTTATCCTAACTGATGTTGATCAGTAAGTTTCAGAACAATGGAACCATATTAAATCTTGCCGTCAATAGTAATGATGTATCTCTTTTGTTTATCCACCAATATTATTTGAAATTATCGGGGCTTCTTATGCCTTCGTCATCTTCTATTGAAATTTTTTTTAATGAAATTGTAGTAACATTTGAGCTGGTTCTTTTGTAGGGTGTCTACTCATTTTACTGAATAAACTTTCCCGAGCTTTCCAGGTTTTTTCAGAACTTTTCGGATAATTTACATGCTTATAAAAAAGCTGTTTCTAACTGCGGTAAAAAATATGTTATTTTTGGAAAAACAACATCTTTATTTCCACAAAAAAATTTCAATATATGACAATCAGTTTAAGACATAAGTTTTACAATCAAAACCATTAAACATTTTCTTAAGTCTAAAATCTCATAAAATATCAAAATCCTAAGCTTTCGAACTCCATGTACAAGATATAGAAACTTTTCAAAGTATCAAAATTCCAGAATTTGAAGAGTTGAGTCTCAGCCATTTGATAAATTTCTAGTTTCAACCTTAAATATCAAAGTTCTGCATTCAACGTGAACTTGAAAACTTCTCACGTTCCCTAATCTCCTCCCTTATCCCCCTTCCACTCCATGTCCAGAAAATTTAATTTTATTTAAATCAGACCTGAACCATATGATTTCTACTTCATCACTCAAACACTTTGATTTGTAGCTTCATGTGTGAAGTTTACGATTACAAAGTTGGGAGAAAAGACAAGTAGAAGGGTCTGTGCCTAGGGGCACGAACGGAAGCTTGACGTAGGACCGCTAGTGGACGGAATAAATGTGAAGAGCATTTAGTTCTTTTAATTGATCAATTATCTATTATCTCTACTCTTTCCGTTTTTGAATTGTAGGCGTACAAAATTTGTAATATTTTTTTCAAAGAGAAAGTTGATTAAGAGAATCAATTAAAATCACTTGCACCCCTGCTTCCAAGTTTGGTTACAAGATTACAACTCTGGAGAGCATTTTGTGTGGTCGTTGGGGGCTTGTGGTTCTGAATATGAACAAACAAGAACAGATAATTCTCTTTACTGATGTAAGCTTGATGGCCCTGAAAAGGGCCGTTTTATTGAAGAGGACATCCATGGCCACTTACGCTTGGCGTGTTTAGTGTAGGTGACAGCATCACGGACCTCATTTTCCAGCAACACCTTCAGCACACCTCGTAGATCAGACCGGAGATACGTTTGACACCACCACGGCGAGCCAGATGACCGATGGTGGTTATCTCGAAGAACTTTGCGATGACGCTTGGCGCCTCCTTTACCAGACCTTTTCCTCCTTTGCCACGACCAGTCAATTGTTGCTTGTTAGGTGTGAAGGAGTGGAATAGCCACCACCTTCCTACTGCGGCTATTGCTGTTCACCACGCCTTCCGAAGCGAAAATGAGCTAATGCCATTTAGTTTTTTTTTTTAGTTTAAATGATCTTTATTTTAGTTTAACTTGGACGATTACCATATACATTTTTACTAAGTGATTTAATTGCTTTCTTCATCTTTAGGTATGGGCAAAATTCAAAATTTGTTTTACAGAATTAGTCCTAGACTTAGTACACGGTCGACCACCTTGGTGGGATTGGTTTGTTTTGTTTTTAGAATTTGAAGAGAAACTACTTAATACTACTATTAAAACTAACCTACTCTACTATATACACTTAACCTACTATGTACAAATTGCTTATTAAAGCATGTTCAGAAAGATTGCATTTTTGAATAAATTTAGTTGTCATATCATCAATTTTGGAATCTACTTTGGGAATTTCTGCCTCTTGATGGAGGTCTGCTATTCTTGTGTCGAATGGACGATCTAGGATCATCCTCAACACTCTATTCTGTGCAACCTGGATTTTGTTCCTGTGGGTCTGAGCGCACGATTCCCACACCGGGCGGCATAGAAGATCGCGGGGGCTATGATCTGTTTGTAAACAGCCAGTTTGTTTTGCCTTGAGAGGCGGGATCTGCGGCAAATGAGCGGATACAAACACCTAACCAAGGCGGAGCACTTAACTAGGGTTTTCTCTATGTGCGAGCGGAACAGGAGCTTCTCATCGAACAACATCCCGAGATAAGTAACATCAGTGGACCACTCGACCCTTGTACCATCCATTATTACGGTACAGGAGGGAGACGGTTTAAGTTTTAATGATTGTCTGTGAAGGAACATGATCGCTTGGGTTTTCGAGGCGTTGATTTTGATTTTCCACGTGGTGGCATAATCAGTAAAGGTGTCAAGGCATCGTTGGAGCTTGTTCGTAATTTCACGAGGCATCCTACCCTTGACGGCTATCGCGGTGTCATCTGCAAACAGAAAGAACACGCAACCGTCTCCTAGAGGAGGGATGTCCGACGTGTAGATGCTGTAAAGCAGTGGTCCCAGCAGACTCCCTTGCGGAACACCTGCTGGGATCGGAAATTGTCCTGAAAGGGAACTATTCAACGACACCCTGAACGACCTTTGCTGGAGATAGTTACGGGTGATTTTCACAAGGTATGGTGGAAAGTTGGAGTTACAAAGCTTGTATATAAGTCCGTCGTGCCAGACATTGTCAAACGCCTTTTCGACGTCTAACAAGGCCATGGCTGTGGACTTGGATACAGCTTTGTTACTCCGGATGTTATTCATCACCCGCACTAGCTGATGATTGGTGGAATGCCCCTTACGGAACCCGAACTGTTCCGGAAGAAGAATGTCATGTTCCTCCACAAACTTGTTTAGTCGGCTGAGGATCAATTTTTCGAACAGCTTGCTCAGCGCTGAGAGCAGGCTAATCGGTCTGTAGCTTGACGGTAGTGAAGGGTCTTTCCCAGGTTTGCGGATCGGGATGATTTTTGCCACCTTCCAGATGCTTGGAAAGTAGTGCAGCTCCAAGCATCTGTTGAGGATGGCAGCCAGCAGCGAGTGCACCCTCGCGCTGAGATTTTTCAACTCTAGGTTGAATATTCCGTCAAACCCGGGAGCCTTCATGTTCGTACTGTGTTTCAGCGCTGAGCAAATTTGTTCCTCTGTAATCCGTTCTTCTGGAGGGACGGCACAAGGGGAGGCATCTAACGTCTGGACGCACTGCACAACCTGGTTCTCGAGTGGACTTGGGATTGTAGAGCCAAGCAAATGCGACTGGGCAATGTGCTCCCCAATTGCATTGGCCTTCTCTTCGTTGGTGATAAGCCGTTCGTCATTGACTCTATGTGGTGGAATGGGCTTGGGGTGAGACTTCAGCACCTTGGCAACCTTCCAGAATGGTCTGGAACGGTCGTCCAGGTTCTGAACGAGCCGCCCGAAACTCTCGTTCCGGATTGAGACCATTCTGGAAGCGATCTGCCGATTCAGATCGACCATTTCGTATTTACGCTGCAGATCCCCAGTCCGCTGAAACTGGCGTCTACGAACATTTCTGAGCCGAATCAAGAGTTTGGTGTGGGAATCAATTGCTTGAAACTTACCCCTCACAGGAACTCGTCGAACGCACTCTTCGTCAGCCACGGATATGGCTTGATGGAGACCCTCCAGGGCCCGGTCGATGTCATCCACTGTGTCGAGCGGTGGGTTGTCGTCGATGTGGCGGTCGACCACGCGTCGAAACTGGACCCAGTTGACTCGATGGTAGTCCTTCCGCTGGCACGGTGCAGGGGCCACGTTGTAGCCCAGCTCGGTCAGCACCGGTTGGTGGTCCGAACTCAGGTCGTTGACGGCAACCGGCTTGGCTAATCTGGTGTTTGCCAAGAACAGGTCCAGCGTCGATGGGTTGCCCGTCGGTGATGTGAAGGTTGGTTCGTCCGGAAACCAGACGGAATAGAGACCATGCTGGGAATGGTCGAATAGCAGGCGGCCGTTTTGGTTCTGCTGGTAGTTCCGCCAGGCCTCGTGCCGGGCGTTCAGGTCCCCTCCGATTACGAAGCGGGCATTGGTGCGGGTTATGATGGCAAGGTCGTTCTTGAACTGCTGTGCTGTACCATTGCTAACGGTACATTGCCGGGGGCAGTAGGCGGCGATGAGCCGGACGTTTCCGGTCGATGTTTCCACCTCAACGCCGACGGCCTCGATGATGGAAGTGCGGTAGTGGGGTAGGGTGCAGTACTTGATGCCTTTCTTGATGATGACCGCGACACCGCCCCCCCTGGAGCTGGTGCGATCAAGCCGGACAATGCTGTGGTCGGGCAGCCAGAAGCTGTCACCGGTCTTGAGGTGGGTCTCGGTGAGAAGGCCCACGTCGATGTCGTGCTTGCGGAGGAAGTCTGCAAGCTCAATGTTTTTCGCCCCTACAGAGCGAGCGTTCCAGTTGGCGATCTTTATGGGTTCACGGTCCATAATTAGCGACGAAGGAGATGATAGCTTGGAGCTGTTGTGTTCTTGTTGCGCAGGTGCGCTTGATGATGATGGCCTGGGCCAACAGTGTGACGATCTCATCCGTTGACAGCGGAGAATCGTCTGTAGCTTCACCGGTTGTACCGGCCAATTCCGGAGCAGGGGGATCCGTCGATGGCCCGGAGGCTTGACCGGGTACTGCAGCGGCAGCCAACTGGGCAGCAGCCAACTGTTGGTTGAGCGGGAGCGGCGGCAACACTGGAATTGGCCGTGATTGGACCGGTGATAACGGAGGAAAGTTCTGCGCGTTGTTTTCTGGAACCTTCTTGCGACCGGGCTGGCTGTTGGACGAGGCCTTCTTCCGGATCTCGGCGTATTCGGCCCGCTTCGGACAGGCCTTACTCGTGGCCTTGTGGGCGGCACCGCAGTTGGCGCATGTGGGAGTGGCTTCCTCGATGCTGTCGCAGTTGTCGATCTTGTGGTTTTTGCCGCATTTGATGCAGCGGCTGGCCATGCGGCAATTCCTGGTGCCGTGCCCGAACAATAGGCAGTTCGAGCACTGAGTGACGCCACGGTGGGTGGGTTTATACCGCTCCCACTTCACTACGATGTGGAACAGTGTGCGTGTCGTCTGGAGATCCTTCACGGTTGTGGAGTTCTTCTCCAGATGGACCAGGTAGAGCTGGTCACGATACTTGATGGCCTTGCTGCGGGTCATCTTGTGGACTTCGACCGGCTTGAGGCCGTTCGCCTTAATCTCGTCCATTAAGGTGGTGGTGTCCATGTCGTGGAGCCCGCGCAGCACCACTTTCAGCGGCTTGGTGGCCTCGATGTCGTGGGAGAAGTACTCCAGCTTCATTCTGTCCAAGAGGGCCTGAACTGCGTTGAAGTGTTTTTCGGCCGGGACCATCAGTTTGTAGCCTTCCGTGCACCGTTGAATGGTGCAGCGAAGGCCCTGCTTAATGTAGAAATCCAGCTGCTCCCATAGCCCGGGAGGGAAGCCCTTCACATAGAAGGGTGGCAACTTAACTTTTTTCGGCACCGTCTCAGGGTCCGACTGCGGCTGCGCTCCGTTCTGCAGGGCGGAGAACGGATTGTTGCTCAGCAGCTTTTTTGCTGCTGATACGGTGGCGCTGCTGTCTTCAGGTCTGGGTCGTTTAGTTCCGGGAGGCCCCGGCTGCGGGTCCGCAACGCCTGTCGGGATGGGCAATGGGGTTTTCTTCTGCTTCTTCTGGGCTGGCTCGGTGGTGGCACCGTCTCCTGGGAGAGTCTGTTTTCCGGTAAACCGGCACTCGCGTTACCGCGCGATTTCTTACCCATGGCTGGGTCAGCGAGAGCGTCACTACACAACGCGGAGCTAATTCGACTTGCGAACGAACGAACGAAACTAGAGAGAATTCAAATCGACTGAACTGCTCAACAGTCTGGCAGCGAATGTTGAGCTAATGCCATACAGCAGGGCTCTTTTATATCTTTTCAGGTTAAAGCAGAATGATGTGCAACCAAGTGGTATAAAAGCTACAAAGACTCCTCCCATTATGAGTAGTTTGCTATCAAGAAGCGACACTGGTTCTTTTCCTTTTGCGTATACGACGAATGAGAACGACCCAAATTTGAGTTTAGCTCACTCATAATCGCCAAAAGTGCAGGAACTCAGCGATGAGTAAATTTGTCTCATGGTTTCCTGTGGAACACCTAAAAAATCTGCAGGAAAATGAGGAAATTGACGAAAATTTTATTCAGTCTCGGAGTAGTACCAATAGACTGAGTGAATCCAATCTTTACTTTTCTCAAATTCGTAAATTTTTCCTTGGAAAATCCTGGAAAAATCTGGGAAAACATGAGGCAAATTTACTCATCGCTGAGTTCCTGCACTTTATTTCTTATTTCTGAGATAACCAAACTCAAATTTGGGTCGATCTCAATCACCGTGATATCATCTTGAAAGATATCGGGGCCGGTGGTTAGCGTGATTACCTCTCACCCCAGCAGGCCTGTGTCCACTCTCAGTCGGCGCCACCGGCATGTTCTAAGGCATAACATCTCTGATCACGCCTTCCTTCGGGAAGTAAAGCCGTTGGTCCCCGGTTGAGTTGATGGGTCGATTGGTAGGGTCCAGGTGTGGGAGCTGCCTCCCTTGGCGTCGGTAGCATTGGAGCTCAGTACGGAAAACAAATCTCGCGTCACTTTTCAATAGGTCCTATCTACATTGATCGAAAATCTTCATCGACACTCTCTTTCGTAAATAACTCGGCTTCACAAATGTTTCCTGCCGTCAACATAATTTGTACCCCTGCTTCCAGTTTGATTACATGAGTATTTTGTGTGATCGTTGGTTCTGAATATGGACAAACAGGCAGATGAATTATATTCCTACTCTTTACTGTAATAAGCTTGGTGGCCCTGAAAAGAGCCGTTTTGTTGGCAAAGTTGGTGATGATTTAACCTCCAAAACCAAACAGAGTGCGTCTCTGTCACTTCAAAACGTAAATGACATCCATGGCCGCTTACGCTTGGCGTGTTTAGTGTAGGTGACAGCATCACGGATCTCATTTTTCAGGAACACCTTCAGCGCACCTCGTAAATCAGACCGGAGATACGTTTGACACCGCCACGGCGAGCCAGACGACGGATGGTGGTTATCTCGAAGAATTTGCGTTCGGTTCTGAATATGGCGATGAGTGTGCAAAATATTACGCAATTACATCCTTCCTATTCGCACGCGCCCGAGGATCGGAGGCTAATGCCACTTCGACTTGTTTCGTCTACTTACTACTCTCTGACGACTGTGCTGGGGAAGCAGCATATGCATGTAGGTAATTGGTGGATTTGTTAGTTAATTCGACGTTTTTGGACAATACTGGACATTTACCAGTTTTTCAATAGTTTCTTGTTGAAAATCAACATTCGGAAGCATTGTTTCGATGCGTAGCCATATATCTGATAGATTGGTTATAACATTATTTAAATTGGACCAGGGGCAGCAGAGTTATTACCGTTCAAAAACTTTCTTAATTTGTTACATGTTCCATTTTCGGTTTTCACAAAGTGTACCCCCATATAGAAATCAAAGACGTAGTCCTACGTCAATACTAACATCAACATCAAGCTGTAGTGCGATATTTCATTAGCTAGAAAAAGTCCTGAAGAGGATAAATTGATAGTACCGTAGAGTACGGCAATTTGAAAGTTGAACAGAAGTTGAAATTGAGCTAAGAGCCAATACTAATAAAATGCACACTCCTTTGCCTAGCTCACTTGATGATTGAGGGGACTTGAGGTATTTCCTGAAATACACAGCCAAAAGAGTACGCGTTTGACTGTTTGCGGTGGAAATCTTAAAAATCTGAGCCTCAGAATTTTAATTTTTTTTCCAAAACCTTGTACCTTGATCTTTTTCTGTGCCGGATCTCGAATTTTGTTTATGAAAAAAAAAATTATTCTCTTATAATTTTCTTCATATTACTCTTGAAAATCTTTTGCAGAATTCCCTCTGAATTCACTCTGCAATACTCTCAATATGATTAATAATTTTGAAAAAAAAAACAATTGGAGTTCTCATCAGCACTTAGTATTCTCCTTGGAGTTACCATAGGAATTTGTTTTTAATCCTGCTTAGAATTCCCATTAATTATTTGAGCTCCTCATTATTTCCTTGGAACTCTCTTTTGAATTTTCTTAAAATTATCACCGGAATTCCCTTGGAGTACTAGTCAGAATTCATTTGAAGTTTTCCTCAAAACTTTATTGGGGCTGTCCTAGGAATTCAGAATTCATTCCCCTTGGAATTTTTGCTTGGAGTTTCCTTAAATTTGCCTTAAAACTCTTTTGAAATACTCTGAGGAAGAATAATTTCCGTCCGGTCTATTAATTTTTCGGTTGGAAGAAGTTTCTCGAATTCCTTGGGCGTAGGTTGGTACAGGCATAGAAAACGAAATTAAGAGCAATATGCTTAAAATGCCATAAAAATTGTATTTTTGTAATACAGATGGTATTTTTAAGCAATGGAAACAGTTTTTTTTTTATTTGTCGCGAATAAGTATTTGAAGTCGCGGATTTGTTTTGAGAAAATTTCGCGGATCAAATTTTGAAAATCTTGTTACAGTCCTCTAATTCTATGCAGAATTCATACGAATTAGAAATATTATGAAAGAAAGCTTCAGTTAAATTCTTGGAAGCATCATTAAGAGCTCCAACTCAAGCTTAGGATGTAATCCATGATTTTGGTAAGGAGTTAGGAGTTAAGAGGAGTTAGGAGTAGCATAGAATATCTTCACTGTAATAAAGAAAATTTCAAGGTAATACCAGGGATATTCTCAAATTTATTTACAGGGGTTTTGAAAGGAACTCTATGTAGGGAAATTATTTGAAAGAAAATTCATGAGAACATTCCAAATAAATAGTGTAAAGGGTTCTATTCGAGTTTTCAAGGTAGTTAAAACAAAGACAATTATTCTATTTGATCTATCTCATTCGGTTTTAAGCTTTATTGAAATGTATATCGTACAATCGGGAAAATTTCCAATACTCCGGGAAACGAATAGGAATAAAAACAAGGAAGTAGCTAAACGAGATGCAACCATGGTTACCATGCAAATTTGAAAAATATGTATGATGTTTAACAGAAATTAAGTGACACATTTGACC
Source organism: Ochlerotatus camptorhynchus (assembly GCF_037179485.1). Taxonomy (NCBI): domain Eukaryota; kingdom Metazoa; phylum Arthropoda; class Insecta; order Diptera; family Culicidae; genus Ochlerotatus; species Ochlerotatus camptorhynchus. The sequence continues at coordinate 374,897 of NW_027040931.1, read as the reverse complement.
TGCATTCGACACAATAGCATTCCGCCTGTTTGTATCTGCATAATCCTTTATTTATACAAATGTTTTGCCCCCCGCCTCTCTGAAATCTGGACATTTGTATTTGTAAATAATCTTTGAAACACCTTTAATGAAACCGCGTTAAATTTGGTATTAGCGAAGTGGACAAATAACTTGGAGCGTAAAGATACGATTGTACGTTTTTTTGGATATAAAATGCGATTTTGAAACAAGATCTAGGCGCTTATTGCTTAGATCGATCAAGGGCTTTGTATGTTGTACTTTGTACTTTGTAAAGGAGTACTACATATAAATTGTTTGAAAGCTATTTGTCAGACAGAACTCAACGGACTGTTTTAGTTAATATGTTTCCAGTTCCGTGGCGAATAACCTTAGAGTGCCCCAGGGAAGTGTATTAGGCCCTTTTTATTTATTATGTATATTAATGACATGCGACGTGTTTTACGATTTTGCGACAATGATCTTTTTGCAGATGATTTTGTGTATTCATTGCAGCTAAGGATTTAGATAATGCTGTTTTACACTTGAATAAAGGTAGGCGTTCTTTAAGTAGAGCGTTGAAGTATAAGTAGATGAAATTTAATACAAGTGAAACTAAATTATATTGGAATGGATTATTGATGATGAGAATTTTGACTGCGTTCGGGATATTGCATATTTTAACTTAAGTTCAACTCAGACAAACAATAACTTCACCACAGAAATGGAAAACTGGAAAATGTACCCGCGTAAAAGAAAAGGGTTGAATGTATATAAAATCTTGATATTCCGGTCATGCTTGGATCTGGAATGAACTACTTATGTTTCAAAGAAGGAGAAATTCTGTTTATTTGTTTTTATATGACTGGTACTAGATTACATAAAAAAAATGAGAAAACCGATCACTTCATTCGAGCAGTTTAAAACTCATTCTCAACTAACTGCTAGCCACGGGCTGAAAGTCTCTTTAATAAAGATTTTTTTTTTACTGGTTCGTTTATTTACTAGGCTCAGTCGTGTGTGACACTTTGTGGAGCCGAAATCAGTAATGTTTGATTTACATTTTAAATAGCAGTATTTCTAGGTTAGTATTGGGTACCAATTACTCGTGGCGGGCTCGAGGTTAATGGGTAACAATTTCGATTGGTAGGATCTAGGTAGGAAACTGGTTTCTGGAGCCTCCTTCAGATACTGCTCTCGGACGGTTGACCAAATCCTGGCTGGGCAGGGGCAAGTAGCACAGGAACAGGAGGATAATAAGACTGGGACACAATGGCGGGAAATTGTTTGGAAAGGAGGGGATAGTCACATCAAACTCTAACATCAGACAAACAAAGGAATTCGTAGATCGCTTGCATGTAGGGTAGATCACGTGTTCCCAATACATCTCTTACTTCACGGAAGGGTTGTCTACCTCGGGCCACTAGGGTATAATCGTGCTCTGGAGGTGTCATTACCCGGGCAATACCAAACTGCGTGATCGATGTCATCATAACCGGTTCTGCACCTACATATATTGCTGTCAACGAGGTTTATTCTATAGAGATCTGCGTCTAGCGAGTAGTGGTTGGACATCACTCGAATGAATCCCCGACTTACATCCAGACCTTTGAACCACGCTCTCGAAGAAACATTTGGAATAATGGAATGTAATCACCGCCCAAGATAATTACTTGTCCAATCGTTTTGCTAACTTAAAAGAGAACTCTGACGTACTAATCGGAAAAATTCATCATGTGAAATTCTTCTATCATAAATCTCGCCTTGTTGTGCGCCAACCTTTGTGAGAGAGTGTGCCTTCTCATTGCCTGGGATTGAGCAATGTAAGGGGACCCATACAAATGTAATCGTATATGATCTTTCGACCAGCAAACTCAGCTGCTCCCTTACCTTTGAAAGGAAATAAGATGAGTGCCTACCTTGTTTCATCGACCGAATAGCCTCAATCGAACTGAGACTAACCGAGAAGATGAAGTAATGGTCTATGGGCATATCGGAAATCATCCCCAATGCGAAGTTGATTGCTGCTAGCTCAGCAACATAAACGGAACAAGGTTCCTGAAGTTTCCGAAAGGCGGTTGAGTATTCATTTAAGACGCCGAATCCAGTGGATCCACCAATGCGTGATCCATCAGGGAAAAATCTTCTATTGCAATTGACTTGTTGGTACTTTTCAGCAAAAATGCGGGGAATTGAAATAGGTCGAAGTTGATCTGGAACTCCTTGAATAGCCTGTTTCATGGAGAGATCATAGTCAATGGGGGAACTGTAGTTAGTAAAGCATACACGAGAGGGGTTATAGCAAGGGAGGCTAATATCCGATGACATATAATTAAGATAGATTCGCACAAATCTAGACTGGATGCTCAATTCGAGCATTTCTTCGAAGTTTTCAATCACAAGGTTGTTACTGACACTACATTTAATCAATATTCTTAATGAGAGCTCCCAGAAGCGGTTCTGCAGGGGTTTTACGCCCGCTAGGACCTCTAGGCTCATATTGTGTGTTGAATACCTTCCAATTTGATTAGGTGGGTTTTTCTTGCCGAGAGGAAGCAAAAAGAGCCATACTCAAGAACTGAAAGAATAGTCGTTTTATATAGTTTAATGAGGTCTTCCGGGTGAGCACCCCACCATGTCCCGGAAATTGATCATAGAAAGTTGATCCTTTGTTGACACTTTTGTTTCAAATACGTAATGTGGGTACCCCAAGTGCATTTTGAATCAAAACCAGACTCCAAGGTATTTGAAGGTTAAAGATTGGGTAATGTCTCTGCCCAAAAGATTTAGACGCAGTTGGGCTGGAAACCACTTCCTTGTAAACACTACCAATTCAGTTTTTTGCGGTGAAAACTCGATCCCTAAATTTCTTGCCCAGAGAGACAGATTATTTAGGGAATTTTGCAATGGTCTTTGCAAGATTTCTGCACGTGGACCTCTCATGGTGCTTTGCGATGCGTGCATAGATTATCTAAGCACTTATCAATATCTTTGACATATAAATTATAAAGTAAGGGACTTAAACATTAACCTTGGGGTAAGCCCATGTAGCTAATTCTAGAAGTTGTCAGTTGACCTAGATTGAAGGTCATTTGTCTTTCTGACAGCAAATTATACAAGAAATTATTCAAAATACCGGGTAATCCACTACTGTGCAAATTGTCTGACAGTATGTCTATGGAAACCGAATCAAATGCGCCCTTAATATCCAAAAAGACTGAAACCAATTGCTCCTTGTGCGCAAAGGCCAGTTGAATATCAGATGAAAGCATCGCTAGACAATCGTTTGTTCCTTTACTCTTTCGGAAACCAAATTGCGTATTTGAGAGTAGATTGTTTGATTCAATCCAATGGTCAAGTAATAATCGGATCATTTTTTCTTATAATTTCCTCAGGCATGATAACATAGAGATCGGACGGTAAGAATTGTGATCAGACGCTGGTTTCCCAGGCTTTTGAATAGCTATTACTTTAACCGGTCGCCATGCTGGTGAAACTATATTGAATTCCATAAATGTATTATATAGGTTAAGTAATCGTCTTTTAGCGATATCAGGGAGGTTTTTTAGAAGGTCGAATTTGATCATATCGCTTCCCGGAGCAGAGTTCTTCGATGAAAGAAGTGCCATTGAAAATTCCAGAATTGTGAATGGATCATCCAGAGAACCGTTACTTCGGGCTGTATCCCGTAAAGTTAGTTGTGCTGGAACAGAATCTGGACAAACCTTTTTAGCGAAGTCGAAAATCCATTGGGAGGAGTATTCTTCACTCTCATTGGAAGATGAGCGGTTTCGCGTATAGCGAGCCTTTTTCCAAAGCGTTGTCATCGAGGTTTCTCTAGAAAGTCCCTCGATAAAAGTACGCCAGTAATTTCGTTTCTCTGCTTTTAGTAAGTTTTTAAGCTTTTTTTCAAGCTTTAGATACTTTTCAAAAAGCTCAGATCTTTCATGTCTACGATAATCTTTAAAGGCATCGGATTTCTCAAGATACAACTTTGTGCATTCGTCATCCCATCCAGGGGTGGCGGGTCTTCTTTTGAGGGATGCACTTGGAACACGTCGTTTCTGAGCTTCTAATGCGCTTTTGTAGATTAGTTCGGTAAAGAAACGATACTCTTCCAGTGGTGGTAGAGGATCGGTGGAATCAATACCAAGAGTTACCGTCGATACAAATTTTTGCCAATCAATGTTCCTCGTGAGGTCAAAAGGAACTTGAATTGACTGATCTGTTTTTAGACGACCACTTTTGATTGAAATAATAATTGGGATGGGGATCATTGATAACCTTCCACAGACAATCTAATGATAGTGAGTTAGAGCACAAAGATATGTCAAGACGGCTCTCTCGAGCAGGAGGGTTTGCTATGCGTGTTGCTTCACCAGTGTTCAAGATAGTTAAGTTGAAATCGTCGCACAAATCATAGAAAATACCCGCTCTATTGTCATCGTATGATTCGCCCCAACCAGTACCGTGTGAGTTCATATCGCCCAGTATTAGAACTGGAGATTGAAGGATATTAACTGAACTCCAAAGCTGACGGCGGTTTATGGAAGTCCTTGGAGGGACATATACAGAAGCTATGCAAAGATCTTTGTTCTTTACATTTATTTGGCAAGCGACAATCTCAATGCCTGAAATTATTGGGATTGAGATTTTATAGAAGGAGTACCATTTTTTGATCCCCAAAAGTACGCCACCATATGAATCATCTCGGTCCAGGCGGATAATGTTAAAATCGTAGAAGATTAGTTCATCTTCAGAAGAAAGCCAAGTTTCACAGAGTGCAAATCACAATCAGAATTGTGAATCAAATACTTAAACGAGTCTAATTTAGGTATTAAACTACGACAGTTCCATTGTAATAAAGTGATCATATCTTGATCCTCACTCGACGAATTATCCATCGAAAGATATGAATTCATGATACAGTCAATTGTTTGAAGTAGTTTCCGACTATAGGAACAAGCAGGTCAATAAGCCCTCGAAGTGGCGATTCGTCGGGAAAGAGTTTTCTTTGAATTGCGAGTAGACGTGGTGTTTATTTTTGGTAACCTTGAAATAAAATCATAGTTTGAGACAACTTAATTTGACAAATCACATGGTTTTGGTTAAGTTGTTGTCGTTCTTGGTAAACGGTAGTTTAAATTAAGAAAGCGTTATCACAAGGTTTTTGTCAATTTTTTTTTTGTCACGATTTTCCACTGTGCCTTACACATCATTCACAAATCTTAGTTCAAAATCTGTTGATTAGAACCCTAGAAACAATTTTTGTTTTATCATAGTCTTGAAAATCGTGATTTGGGCTTGAAGAATACTTTAAAACCTTGATAAAACTTGCAATGTTAGTTGGGAAAACAATTCAAATTCGATAGCTTAGCATAGCATAGCATAGCATATGCGATTGTACAAATCGTGGGTGGCTATATAATGGTCAACTAATACGTTTTGCAGAAAATATCGAGTGTTGACGCAGAAAATATCACTTGGGATTAGTGATTTTCCCCACACGAAAATAAAATCTACAATAGAAGCATCGCATTATACACCTGGCCACATCCTTACAATCGCAGGGGAAGGGAGGGAAAGTTAATCCAACATCTACTTAAGAAGGTGCAGGGAACCCATACTACCTTCATAGGTGTCACAGGAAGGAAAGAGTTGTGTTAGTGGGAGGGTGAATGATTTGGCAACTCTATTCGTCAATATAGAGCATTTGATAAATCAGTGACAAAAAATAAAATATAAATAGATAAAATGGAAAGATCTCACCCGATTGGCCTAGAGACTTTGCAGCGTCATGTTTTCAGAAATGCTTTATTTAATTTTCCTTGAACCACCGCAATCACTGATAACGCTCTTCTAGCTCGTACGTACAAAAGAACGCACTCCACGCATAATCAAGGTCATGTATTTTCGGACTGTCTTCTTTAACACCACACAAAGAAGTTGCTCATCGCAGCAACAGAAAAATATATCAGCGTGATAGAGGTTGTACGGGGCAACAAAGAAAAACGCAAGACCACACCAAGCACCATTGCATAAGCAACAAGAGATCAAAAAAAAAAAAAAAAAAAAAAAAAAAAAAAAAAAAAAAAAAAAAAAAAAATCACGCACGGTATTCAAAACTTTTAAATGCGATCACCAGTTCACCTCCAGTCACTCGAGAACAAAACGCATGCGAAAAGGTTTTCAGCAGCAAAAAAAGCACAGAAGAAACAGAACACATCCGTTTCGGTCGCTGGTTCAATCAGCACTCTTCAATTCAAATTCGATAGCTCCCCAAATATTCACAAGTTTTCAAAATTTTCATTAATTGTTCCCAGTATTTCCTAATATTTACAATTTCACTGTTATTTCTTATTCATAAAGATATTTCCTGATTCTCATTATTTTGTTAATGCATGAAGAAATCCAAATTTCAACAGACACCCACCATTTCTCAATGGAATAATTGGTCAGCCACGAATTCTTCATACTCAGCTCAGCACCAAATAGAATAAGCCTATCACATTTCACATGATCATAACAACTATTTCCTCTCGCATTCCTTTTCAGCATCCGCACGAAACATTTGTTTTTCCGGAGAAGTCCAACAACCAAACCGAAAATTAAACACGCGTGGAAATTCCCGGCACTAATCGTTGAATCTTGTGGAAAAAAACCTACACCTCTCCATCATATCTCGCATCTTAAATAGCTTCAACAATCCGAAAGCAACCGCAATCGCGAGAGCCAGCTGATTATTCCATAACAACTGTCGATGAAAAAAATATAGATATGCTTCCCGCATCGGCGCTCGTCTAGTGACTGTTACTATACGTATATTACGGTTTGAAAAAAAAAAGACGATATGTGTGTAGTAACAACAACAACAATAACAACAGCGACGTGAAAGAGGAAAAATAAATCACACTCTTTCTGGGTTGCAATCGACATTGATGTGCGTCTGAATTGGAAATTCAGACAAAAATACCAACCCAACGAAAATAGGAAAGGAAAAGTGAAAGATTACTTACGGTCGGCTGGGTTGGCCGAGCGAGCTCCGGTTCTCCGAACTGCTCCAACCTATTGCTGGGCAGCACAAGAAGCGGAAAGCTGGTGGTGTTGTTCGGGATGGCCCCAGCAGCAACAGTGTGTGAAGATATACGCAATTTACGCTCCAAGTGATGAGAAAGTGTTGATTTATAATAATTTTCAGCGTTTACAGAGCTTCGCGGTAGACGAAGAAGAGGAGCTGCGGTGAGCGGGCAAATCAACTGGTCGCGGTTGCCAAATAAAAAGTAGTAGAAACCTCCAAAACGTCCCCCCTAAATGCGCTGCGGGTGCGATTGTGTGTGAGAGAGGAAAATAGTAGCCTTAATTAAGATTTATTGCTCCAAAAAGTTTAACTGCTGCGTGGAAGAGTTGAAGAAAAAAGGTCGCTCACTTCAAGTGGGGGTGGTTGAGCTGAAACGAAGAAGAGTGCTTGAGTCGATCGTTGGAAAAGGGCCAGCGGAATATAAAACAGCCACAAAGTGTCGCTCAAAGGGGGAGCCAAGATGCCGCCGGTCAATCTACCGGAGAACGGAGGTTCCGGCCCACCGAGCCGGACGCCGTCTATTATGGACAGTCCAACGTTGGCGCGAGTCGAGAGAGCCCGGCTTCGGCATGAGGCCGGTGCCAACGGAAGCAGTCAGCGGGAGGACAGCTTGGAGCGGGCGTTGCTGGATCCAAAGGTAGGTGGGGGTGCTTTTCTTTTAAGTCGTTTCGAGAGTTGGAGTTTGAATTCGGTGCCGCTGAAATTGTGTGGGGCTTTACTAGCTAGCTCGTAATAACATTTTGAAAAATTGCACCAGGCAACCACATTCCGACACTGACTGTGAGAAATTCAAGTTTTTTTTACGTAGGATTAGGTCTTTCGGCAACATGTTGGGGGTGCAATTAAAAAAAAACCAAAATCGACCGCGTTACGAAAAGTCGTTAGGTTTTGACCACTTATAACTCTGTCAATAGCGGATGGATTTTAATTCTAAACAAACCAAATGATTAGAAATTTTCCTAAGAATATGCAAAAATTACTACTTTATCAATTTTCAAAAGGTCACTTACAATGGTGAACAAAATTATCACCGATTGCCTGCAAAAAGCGCTTTCCCTAATACAGATTTCTAAATCGAATTCCATCCGGTCTCGCCGAATGGTGCTTATTCAATCACCGTGTGTGGTGGTGTCCAGTTGGGCGTCATCATCAGCAGCAGCAGCAGCAGTGCTTTCGGCGCGTGGCGTTGAACATTGTTATCCCAGAGATGGTAGTGAGTCACTTTTTAGTGACTTGGTAACTTTTTTCAAACCAGTCACTAAAAAGTCTATTTTTTAAAGGCCAAGTCACTAAAGTCACTTGTTTTGTAATCAGTTACTATTTTCAACATTTTTTACGTGAATTTATTTCATGATAGATTATTCTTCTTGCAGTGTGTAGGATCTGATAGTCCAATCGATGCCTACATGTTGTTCTATTTTTTGAACAATTCGAAGGTGTTGTGCTTAAGTAGAGCTTTTTGAAGTTTAATCGTCTTTCTCTATCCACTCATTTGGCTAAATAAAATTCCTTGAGTTTTCCATGTTTTAATAAGAAAGCAATTTTTTATACATGACAATTAGTTTTAAAGAAACAGCTTTACAATAAATTTAATTAAATGTTGAAGTTTAATACTGACTTAATTTTAGTAAGTCTAAGATTGTATTCCATGTACAAGTAAAAGATATTGAAAATTGCAGCAAACTGCGGTAATATAAGAGAAGTTTACATTCTGAAAATATGGGCAACTTTCTGCGAGCTTTAAGAACTTCAAAGCGCTTCTATTAGCTTCTAAAAAAATGCAGGAACTTTAAAGAAGATCCTAAATTTTTAGAGAACTTCAGAAATAAACAGGAATTGAGGAAAAATGTGGAAACTTTAAAGAAGCTCTAGGTACCTCAGAAAAGCTAGAACTAGAGATCGCTGGGGAAATTCAGAGATCCTAAGGACAGTTTCCGTTACTTTAGTTCAGACTTTTGGAGCAGTTTAAAGGTCCATTAGCGTGAGTTTAGAGAAATTCAGGAAGTTCCATGATACGCAGATAATCATCAGATACTTGATGGTCAGTGTTCACTCGGCTGTCGACAGAAGCAGAACACTCTCAATGTGTGCCACGCGATCGTCTGTTTTCTCGGCAGCAACCATTGTGTGGTTCTCCTCATTGTTCTTTATTAACAGTTCTTTCGGTCGATGCATCGTCGACCGAAAGCAATCGTTTCGTGATGAGTTTGTGAGTGATGACCACATTTTACGTCCATTGCTGCAATTAAAGCACTCTGGCCCTCGTTGGCGTAACTGCCATACAATGAAACCACTGAAAGCGGCTTCAGTTCTGATGGAGGAGGCTTTTTGGATAGCGGAAGATAAAGTGTTTAGTGCAGGTACAACACACCTTTTGATTCTAGTTTTAAGAATCCTCGGCTCTGTAAAGTTAATTCGTTTGAGCCTTATCAAAAAAAATAATAAACTACAAGATATTTAATGAAGCTATCAGTGAAGTACAACAAGCTTCATGAGAACTGCAAAAAAAAAAAAATTAGAGAAGTTTTGAGAACTTCAGGATAGAGCAGAGAACCTCACAGAAGTTCCGTCAACATTAAAGAAAATGCATGAATTTTAAAGAAATTGCGAGAACCTCAGCGAATTGTTAAAACTTAAGAGAAGATCCATGGTCCTTAGGAAAATTAAGGAAACTTAGGGAAGTTCGAAAAAGTGCAGGGAAGTTTAGAAATATGATGAGAAGTATTGTGAGCATCAGGCTAGTTTTGAAACTACAAAAAAGTGTTAAAGAAGTTTTATTAACTCCAGGAAAATTTTGGAAGATTTCAAGCAGAAGGCTTGTTACTGACGATTAATGCACTATGGATCAATAAAGTTCAATGTGTGAATTAAAATAAGGTGGAAAATAAAAATGTTTGTAATTTAAAGTGCATTCTTTTCTTTAAAATATCCTTAGTAAGAAAATCATTAAATTACCTGAATAATTATGAGATTTACTGAGATTTCCAGCTATTTTCAGGAAAAATCAAATTCCCTGAAGATTCCCGGTTTTCCAGGTTTTTCCAGGTGGTAGACAACCTTAATAGAGCACAAGCTTTCTATTCAATCTTTTGCTTTGAAGTTTCATATCGTACATAAGTAGGAAATACTAATTGAATAAGTCTAAAACATCAGGCTTTTCTTCTCTTAGGTCATTTTTAGTCACTTGTTTTTTACAACTATAAGTCACTATTTGGTCACTTATGTCTTCAACATGGTCACTAAAATAACTATTTTTGATAACATTGACCGCTACCAGCTCTTTTATCCAGTACACAACGAAAGGCTCCCCGCAAGCAGTAAGCTGTAGCCCACATGAGCGTTCATTCATCGAAGAATGAGGAAGAAGCCGCACCGCTACTGATCGGATTCAGTTGCTCGTCGTGAGCCGCTGTGGGCCATCTATGCCAAGTGCGTCACCCTCGTTCCAAACAACATACAGCTCACCAGCCTCATCCGTGTTGAACACTCTAGATCAGCATTACTCAACCATCACGACAAAATGGTTCGTTTCAGGACCACCATAAATTATTGTTGGTTAAGAGTTGATTTTCATTGAACGTTCGCTCGCCGTGTTGCCCCCCAAAGCTCTTTGATAATGTCAGGGCTGGTAGCGAGTCACTTTTTAGTGACTTGGTCACTTTTTTTAAGTCAGTCACTAAAAAGTCTCTTTTTTAAGGCCAAGTCACTAAAGTCACTTTTTCTTGTAGTAAGTCACTATTTTCAACTTTTTATCGTGAATTTCTTTTAAGATTGATTATTCTTGCGTTGTGACGCTTAATCGTCTTTGTCTATATACAGGATGTCTACTCATTTTTCTGTATAAAATTACCTGAGTTTTCCAAGTAAGTAAGTCCAAGATCTAAAAATAAAGTTTCGTATTCCATGTACATGTTCAAGATATTGAAAATATTCAAAGTGCCAGAATTAGGTAAAAAAATAAATGATTTATTTCAAGTTCGTAATTAACTTTATAAGATTAGAGATCTTCAATACAGTTCCATTAACTTTACAACAACTGTAGGAACTTTGGAGAAGTTCTGAGGAATGAAAGGAAATGTTTAGAATTTCAGTGAAGCTCTTTAAACAAACTGCAGGAACTTCAAAGCGGTTCTTTTAGCATCCGAGACTTTCCAGGAACTTTTATGAAGTTCCTAAAATTTCAGAGAACTTCACAGGTATCAAGCGAACTTGAGAAGTTTAGAAAACTTGAGGGGTATTGTGCAAATTTTTAAGAAGTTCTAAGCACCTCAGAAAAGCTAGATAGATTAAAAATCTATAGTCGTAAATTTAGATAAATTCAAGATAGTTCCATGATGTGCTGAAAAACAAATCGAGAACCCTTAAGATGTTCCGCGAATTTTAGGGAAGTACAGAGACCTTCAGAGAATTTATGAAAACTTCAGAAATTTAACAGAAGTCCAGAGAATTTTAGGGAAATTTAAGGTGGCTACGGGAATTCTATTTATTTCCGAGCAGAACCGAGATCTTCAATAGAATTAAGAGCTCTATTGAAGCTTCGAGAACATCAAGGCAGGGCAGAGAATCAAAGGGCAGTTTAAATAATTTCAAGGAATTATTAGAAACCTTAAAGAAGTTTCGTGAAACTCAGTGAATTTCCGAAAACATCAGCAAAGCTCCGAGAGAATTCCTGGAAATTTTATGAACATCCGGAAAACGTGAGAGTATTTTATAGGTGTTAACTCACGGAGATTTAAATAAATTAAAAAAAAATACGAAAATTTAGCTAAGTTGATTAGAGTACATCAACGAAGTTCCATTAATAAAAATGCGAGAACTTTTAGCAAACAGCGATATCTTCAAGAAATTCCAGAGAACTAAATTTAGATATTTTTAGATAGTTCAACGATATTCAACGAAGTTCCGAGTACTTCGAGGACGATCAGATAGCTTCAGAATAATCCCATTAACTAGCAAATTTTTAGCGACTTACAAGGAGTTCCGTGGAATTGGAGGGTATTCCAAAAATTCTATGATTGATCCTAAAACGTCAGAAGCGTCAGAGAATTATGAATGTATATCAGAAAATTTGCTGGATTATTAAACAAATTTAGGGAACTTCAGGTAAGCATAAATAAGTTCAGGGAAAAACGAGTGTTAAAAATGGTTATAATACTTAAGGAACATTTTCGAAACTTCATGGCAAATCGATTGATTTTAGTAAAGTTGTGGGCTTAAAAAAATACTGATAAATTCAGGGCAGTCTAGAAAACTTTAAAGTAATTCAGTAATCGTTTAGGCACCAGGAAAGTCTAGACTATTGATGAAGTTTTATATTAGTGTCGATAATTTAAGGGAAGTTTTATGAACTTCAGAAGAATCTTGAGAACTTCAGTGAATATCATAAAACTATGTTATTTATTTTGTTCTAATTCCATGAAAATTGCGGAAGTACAAAAGTTCAATAAATTTAGAAAAACGTCGGACACTTCACAGAAGGACAGTCGTCTTCAGAAACTAAAAAAAAATTGTTCATTTTTTAAATCTATTTATTTTTTTAAATTTATTTCTTACTGAAGATTAATGCGCTGTGAATCTTTAAAGTGAATGAAAATAACTAGATATATTGAATGGTTGTATTTTAAAATTATTTTTTTTTTATTTAAAATATGCTTAGTAAGAATTCTTTGAGACTTCCAGGTATTTTAAGGAAACAAAAAAATTCCTGAGGATTCCCGGTTTTACAGATTTTTTAAGTTAGTAGACACCGTGGCTAATACCGTGGGCTTGGTTATAAACTTTCTATTGCATCTTTCGCTTTAATTGTTCATATCGTACATAAGTGTTTACAAGATTATAATTGAATAAGTCTAAAACAGTAAACATTTATTTGATACTCCTTCTCTTAGGTCACTTTTTAGTCACTATTTTTACAACTATAAGTCACTATTTGGTCACTTATTTATTCAACATGGTAACTAAAATCACTATTTCTGACAGCAGTGATCGCTACCAGCCCTGTTATGTACCCAGCAAACAAACGTCTGTGGTCAAATGCGTAACAGTTTTGAAATGGTACATACAAATTATTGCAATGACCGAATACCACATGACGTTCTCAATTAACCAGAAACACTTCGAATTGAGGTAAGGTTTTCTCCAGGACGCTAGAAAAAAGCAAAACAAAATCTCTAAAAAATCTGCTCCAAACAATATTTACTTTTTATTATCTATTGAATAAACCAAAAATTCTGTGCGTTTTGTGCACGAAAATGCATATTTTTGTCATCAGAAAACAAGGCGTTTCCGTTTCCGTGGGAAAAAGTGGTTTCCCTAACACAGTCGCCGAAAATTGATACCGAGCACGTAATCCTACGTCAAATTAGCGGTCGTGGCTTGGATATATCCTCTTAATTTTTTGAATTTTTCTCTATTTTGTTATTAATGTCAGAATTTCGGAATTCTTTTGCGTCTGTTCTTTTAAATTCTATTTATAATTCACTTGTAAGAATTCTATTAGGTTTCGCATTAAAATTAAGCTACTGTTCTTCTCAAGATCCCTATACAATTCTCATCAGGGTTTCCATGACGTTTTCATTGACGTGCTCCTCACAACTCCCTTGGAATTATTCTTAGAATAACATAGAAATTCAATTCAGAACTTCATCTATCATTCGCCCTAGAAATCCCTTTGAATTCGTCTGAGTATTCTTCATCTCATAGGACTTCATCTCAGAATTATGTTTATATTTTTGTCAACCATTAAATTCTTTTTAAATTTTACTGAAAATTCTAAAGGTATTAGCGTCAGAATTTGTAGGAATATTCTATAAATTGATTGAAACTTGAAATTGAATTTTCCAAGGATTATGTAATTTTTTCAAAATCCCTCATTTTGAGCATTTTTCTTTGTCCGTATTTGATGGGAGATTTTTAAGATGAAAAAAAAAATCAAACTTTGACGATTTTGTGCCACCCCGAATCACGTCCGATTGAGCCCATATTTTGCATAGGGTCTTTTTTCGAGACAATTAATATTTTGTTATGGTCGCAGGGTGTCGACTACCTGAAAAAACCTGGAAAATCAGGGAATAACTGGGAATTCATTTTTGGACCTGGAAAATCAGGGAATCTCAGGGAATTAACTTGAAATTCAGGGAAATATTACCTAATCACAGAAGTATGATAAACTGCGCTAGTGTCTTTTTTGCATCCTATAAAATGTATCGAACGCTCTATTCAATTTGAGATTGTACTGGACCACTCTTCATGGATTAGAGGTCCATGTGGTATTTCATGAAAACTACCTAACTAGCAATTTTGTCTGCAGACTAACTAGTAGAGTAGAGAACTGCTTCGGTCTAAGCGCCTATCAAGCAGAAAACATCAAATAAATCCATGAATTTGGATTAAACTGGTAAATTATGCATTTGGTACGATACTTTAGTTCAAATGCTACCGAACGAAGTCAATAAAAACGCGTGATATGAATGTTTGCACCCAATATCCCAAAAAAAAAATTTAAACGCTCCGACACAATCCATCTTTATCTTCATCCGATAGGTCGAAGTGAATTCATTGGCGTTTCAATGGCGTTTGAATGCGTTAGGCCGAGTTTAGAATCCGTAAGCCGAGTTTGGCGTCCAGAAGCAGTGTTAGACTTTTAACAATATCTCAACAATTTGTTTCTCTTTATCAAATCTTGCGGTACGTACGGAAAGGTAAGTAAATTTGGAAGCCATCATTAATAATAATATTCCATTTGGTGCTAAACTGCGCTAGATTAAGAACGGCTAAGGGCGGGTTGTGCTTAATAGGCCGGAAATGGGGTAGTTAACCATACATCCAAAAATTTCCTTATGAAGCTGATTTGTGTCTGTATAGGCTGGTCTGCTGCTAGAATTGTTTGTTGGGTAATGAATATCTTAGGAAAGTAATTGCTGATGACCTGGATTTTGTTTTAAATTACTGGAAAATCAGAGAATATCAGGGAATTTGGTTTTCTTCATTGAGTCGACACCCTTACCTTACCTTACCAATCAGGCTAAGGCCTTGTTGTCCTCTGCTGTCCGAAGAAGTCGTCTCCACTCTACTCGATCCATGGCCACAGTTCGCCAGCCTCGTAGTCTGCGAAGGGTCCGCAGGTCGCCTTCTACTTGGTCGATCCACCTTGCCCGCTGCGCGCCTCTTCTTCTTGTTCCTGTTGGGTCGCTTTCTAGAACCATTTTCACTGGGTCGTCGTGCGGCATTCTTACGACGTGCCCAGCCCACCGTAGTCGCCCAATTTTTGCAATGTGGACGATGGATGGTTCTCCCAGCAGCTGGTGCAATTCGTGGTTCATTCGCCTCCTCCACGTTCCGTCATCCATCTGCACTCCACCGTAGATGGTACGCAACACCTTCCGTTCGAAAACACCAAGGGCGCGTTGGTCCTCCACGAGCATAGTCCAGGTCTCGTGGCCGTAAAGGACCACCGGTCTAATCAGCGTCTTGTAGACAGTCAACTTCGTGCGGCGGCGAATTTTATTCGACCGGAGCGTCCTCCGGAGTCCAAAGTAGGCACGATTCCCTGCCATAATGCGTCTTTGAATTTCTCTGCTGGTATCATTTTCGGCGGTCACCAGTGAGCCCAAATACACGAACTCATCGACCACCTCGATTTCGTCACCGTCAATCTGAACTCGGGGTGGGAGGCTAACATTGTCTTCCCTAGAACCTCTTGCTTTCATATATTTTGTCTTTGATGCGTTGATGACAAGTCCAATCCGTCTAGCTTCAGCCTTCAGTCTGATGTACGTTTCCGCCATCATCTCAAAGTTCCGTGCCATAATGTCAATGTCATCGGCGAAACCAAGGAGCTGGATGGACTTCCTGAATATCGTGCCACTCGTGTCTATCCCAGCTCTTCTGATCACACCTTCTAACGCGATGTTGAACAGCAGACACGAAAGTCCATCACCCTGCCGTAACCCCCTTCGAGATTCAAAGGGACTCGAGAGTGTCCCCGATACTCGAACAACGCACGTCACTCGATCCATCGTCGCCTTGACCAATCGCGTCAGTTTATCCGGAAATCCGTACTCGTGCATAATCTGCCATAGCTGATCTCGATCGATTGTGTCGTATGCGGATTTGAAATCGATGAACAAATGATGTGTGGGCACGTTGTATTCGCGGCATTTCTGCAGAACCTGCCGAATCGCGAAAATTTGGTCCGTGGTAGCGCGGGCACCCATGAATCCCGCCTGGTATTGCCCCACGAACTCTCTTGCATATGGTGACAGACGGCGGCATAGAATTTGGGAGAGTACCTTGTAGGCGGCGCTCAGCAGTGTGATCGCGCGGTAGTTGCAGCAATCCAACTTGTCGCCCTTTTTGTAGATTGGGCATACGACACCTTCCATCCACTCCTCCGGTAATATCTCCTCCTCCCAAATCTTGGCAATTACCCAGTGCAGCGCTCTAGCCAGTGCTTCACCACCGTATTTCAATAGCTCACTTGGTAGTTGATCTACACCAGTTGCTTTGTTGTTCTTCAGCCGACCGATCTCCTCCTCAACTTCTTGAAGATCAGGGGCCGGTAGCCTGTCGTCTTCTGCGCGTGCTCCAAGGTCTGTTGCCGTGCCACCTTCGTTTTCTGCTGCTTCACCGTTGAGGTGCTCGTCATAGTACTGCTTCCACCTCTCAATCACCTCACACTCGTTCGTGAGAAGGTTACCGTCCAAGTCCTTGCACATATCGGCTTGCGGCACGTAGCCTTTGCGCGAACTATTTAGCTTCTCGTAGAACTTCCGTGTGTCGTTTACGCGGTACAGATTTTCCATCGCCTCGCGATCTCGATCTTCCTGCTGACGCTTCTTCCTTCGGAAAACCGAGTTTTGTCTGTTCCGCGCTTGTCTGTATCGCTCCACATTCAATCTCGTGCGGTGTTGCAGCATTCTCGCCCGTGCTGCATTCTTCTCCTCTACTAACAGTTTGCATTCGCCGTCAAACCAGTCATTTCTTCGGTCCGGGATTGCAGTACCTAGTGCCGCTACAGCAGTACTACCTATGGCTGAACGGATGTCCCTCCAGCCATCTTCAAGAGAAGCTGCGCCAAGCTGCTCTTCCGTGGGTAGTGCAACTTCCAGCTGCTGCGCGTAGTCCTGGGCAACTCCGGTGTCCCGTAGTTGCTCAATGTTGGGTCGTGGCGTTCGACTTCGACGTGTGTTATGCACCGTCGAGAGTTTTGAGCGCATGCATACTGCAACTAGGTAGTGGTCCGAATCTATGTTCGCACTGCGGTACGTGCGGACGTTGATAATGTCGGAGAAGAATTTCCCGTCGATTAGAACGTGATCGATTTGGTTTTCTGTGTGTTGGTCAGGTGATCTCCAGGTGGCTTTGTGGATATCCTTGCGGGGGAAAAAGGTACTTCGAACTACCATACCCCGGGAGGCTGCAAAGTTCACGCATCGTTGGCCGTTGTCGTTCGATACGGCATGCAGGCTGTTTGGCCCGATTGCCGGTCTATACATTGCCTCCCGTCCTACCTGAGCGTTCATGTCGCCGATGACGATTTTGACGTCCCGTTGCGAACAGCCGTCGTACACCTGCTCCAGCTGCGCATAGAACGCTTCTTTCTCGTCGTCGGGTCTCCCTTCGTGTGGGCAGTGCACGTTGATGATGCTGTAGTTGAAGAAACGGCCCTTAATCCTCAACTTGCACATCCTCGCGTTGATCGGCTGCCAACCAATCACGCGTTGGCGCATCTTACCCAGCACTACAAAGCCGGTTCCCAGCTCGTTGGTGGTGCCACAGCTCTGGTAGAAAGTAGCCGCTCGATGCCCGCTTTTCCATACCTTTTGTCCCGTCCAGCAAAGTTCCTGCAGTGCTACGACTTCGAAGTTGCGTGGTTGAAGTTCGTCATAGATTAACCTATCGCAACCCGGGAAGCCGAGCGATTTGCAGTTCCATGTTCCGAGTTTCCAATCGTAGTCCTTATTTCGTCGCGTAGGTCTGTGCCGATTGTTCCGATCCGTATTTCTTTCTTCGGTATTTGACACCCTGGGTCAGTTAAAAAAAATGCTTCTGCACCCTAATATGTATAAACGTGCATCAGATTGGAGTTTTTTTCCTTGATTTGTTTTCCGTAGATCTTGTTTTCCGTGCTGAGCACCAATGCTACCGACGCCAGGAAGGCAGCTCCCACATCTGGACCCTACCTATCAACTCATGAACCGGGGACCAACGGCTTTACTTCCCTTCCGAAAGAAGGCGTGATCAGAGATGTTATGCCTTAGAACATCCCGCGGGGCCAACTGGGATTAAACCCAGGCCTGCTGGGGTGAGAGATAATCACGCTTACCACTACACCACCGACGCCGCCAGATTGGATTTGAAAATTTTAAAATTATAACCGCTCTGCGATTTACATTTAGATTTTAGCTTGTGAACTAGATTCCAATAGCTCCCATTAGTACTAGAATGCTTTCTGTATCAAAAATCCAAGAATCATGTAACTGGTTTGTTCAGGACTGGTTGGAACGTGTCATAGCAGTTTTGAGGGTAAACATTGAATCATCAGTCCAGCAGAAGGCCTTTAATTCGATAACGAGAGGCTTTTCCACGAAACCCCCACAATATTCGGTAAGTAAATTGACCCTGCTAGGGAACGTTGGATAGCCCTGCTCAGCTTCATCTTCCAACGTAAATATGTGTGTTGCAAAGTGTTACAGGCCAAGGGGTAAGCGGGAAGCGAATTTAAAAGAAAATAGACCCTATCTGTTATGGTATCACCTTGATAGTTAATCGCGCCAATCCCCGTACATCCAACTGGTCAGTTTTATCGCTGAATTTAATTCACAAATCGCATGAATCAGTCAAAATCACAGTCAACGGTACACAGCAAATCCATTTCACTTCCAATTCTGCGAATACATTAGTCAATCCTCCTGATAAGCAATGTGTTGTCTTCTTCCTGCGGTGCTGCGTTGTGGTTTGTTCTGATAACGCACACATCATCGTTATTGTAGGTATCATCCACCAACAATGGGACATGGTGTGTGCATTGTCAACTTCGGGTCGTAAAACCTCCAACTGAAGACACAGATGAGTCATGTCGCAGCAGCAACCGCAAAACTGCACCAATTTCCCAAATCTATCTCATGAATGGTTTCTGCTGCAGTCTAGCAGAGAAGTAATTTTCACCTAGAATTCCAAACGAGAAATGACACATGTCACAAGTGAACTGTGTGTGTGTGTGTATGTTGAGTGCACACTTGAGAGCGGCCATTAATCGCCTGCCATCGTCTTCTTTCTAATGAAAGAGGTGAAGCACGTCATTTTCGTTTTGCTGTAAATTACACTTTAGTGTCAAAAGTTGTGCTTCATCATAGGACCCGCTGCTCTAATGCTTTCCAGTATTGTCGCTCCAAAGGTTCTGTAGGGCTAGAAAGTGGCTGCCATTCACTCGTTTGTGCACACACGAGCATATGTGAATGAGTGGGAAGATAGCTATTACGGTAGAACGAGTTGTGGCATGCAATTTCCAGCTGGAGTCAGTTTTGAAATGACGACAATGATAATTTCTCCCAGCTCAGAACTTTAGCTTTCTTTGTCACTGTCACCAGCAGCGTTGCCCGTATTCCAGATTTTTCTGGATTTTCCTGAATGTTCAGTCGTCTTGCCAGATCACGTTAATTTCCGGATTTTTTAAAATATGTTCTCGATTTTCCCAGATTTTAAATCCATGTTGATTTTAAAAATATCATTGCAATTCATTTACCCTCTCATCAAAACAAAAAAACATTTATTAAATGCCATCAACATTCATTAAACACTATTGAAACATTGTAGGGTAAGATGGGGCAAGACAACTTTTTGAAAATATTGAATACATTTTCAATATATTTTCGTGGATTTATCATGCAGCATTGCTGGTTTAGATATTGAATTTGCAATGTTCCTTAACAGGTCATAGTTAAGTCGCATTTTACACTTTTTTGCTGCAAATGTGAAATATCAGGTTCATTGTTGAATGCGTTGAAGTATGAAATAATCATGACACCCATCACCCATTCTTGACCGTTCCACACTTCCTAGATCTTACTCCACTTGGTCTTAACCACCTTGCTCGTATCTATCCAGCTTTCGTGACTTTCTGGATACTGGGATCGCCATAGAGTTACGCCAGCTCGTGGTTCATCCTTCTCCTCCATACACCGTTTTCACATAGAGGTAACTCTAAGACCAGAAGGTTCCGAAGAAACGAGCTCAACTTTTTGGCTCAGCTCTGGTACTCTCTTCGGTCCCAAGCTAATCGATTCACCCCACTAACCCCTCATTTTCTCTGTCAAACGTTCATAGCGAATCAAAACAAACATAGTGTAGACTAGAATGGGGTACGTTAGTCGTTTTGCTTTTGACCAATAGGTTAGTCAAGTAGTGAGCCAATTTAAAATCGTTGGTTTCGTCTCATATACCCCGCCAAAGATGGTCCTAAGCACTCGTCGTTCGAAAACACCCAGTGCTTGCAGGTCCTCCTCGAGGTGATTTAAGGTGTACAAAGCTGATTAACAGCAGGCTGAATATATTGTTGATTAGTAGTACATGAAGCTAATTGTATCCCCATAATTCAATCTCAATAAGTTAGCTGATCTAAATATTGAACAAGCCTCATTCAAGCTTAACACTACTCCACAAATAAGCAATGCACTACAAAGGTTTTGATAGCCTGATTTGTTAAATGTAGACACTAGCTACATTTAACAAATCAGGCTATCAAAACCTTTGTAGTGCATTGGGCATCGTTGCATTTCCGGCATTTTAGTTCTTCTGAATTCACTGCCTACCTTTCCGATCCCAAGCAGCGGCAGCAGTAGAGACAAGGTAGAGGAGATTTTTAGGAATAGCTACAGGTAGACAGTGGGCTGCGACGACGTCGAAAGTATTAACATTTGTATTTCTGTGTTTTGACTGCTATATTGCACTGAATTTTCAGACAGCATTCCAAAAAATATAACTCAATTATGGCACTAAAATAGCTTCCACATGACCATCGAAATAAATCGCGCACTTGTGTTCACACTCCCGAAATTCGAAGGTAATTTCTTAGACTTATAACAATATAAATATGTAAATTCAATTAGTCAGGACCTTGTTGCAGTCCCATAAAAATATATAAGATATGAAGTGGTCTTCCATTATTTTTTTTCTAAATAAAACAAGGGTTGGAAAAGACTGTTATTGAATGCCTTAAAAAGCTTATAATTTATATAGCTGTTAAGCTTTCGGCTTATTAAAATCACCAGATTTAGATGTTTAAAAGCTGAACAAAGGTTAACGTGGTCTAATCATAACAATTATTCAAACTAAGGCTGAATTAAAATCGATTAAACAACACTTGTTAAGCATCAAATTGTTACCTAGGTACCGGTCGCATCAGCGTCTTGTACATGGTACATTTAGTATGGGGGTGAAGTTTACCCAACCTCATGGTCTTTTGGAGTCCGTAGTACGACTTCCGGCAATTATGCGTCTACGAATTTCTCTACTGCAGTTGTTATCCGACGTCACCAATGATCTCCGTCGATTGTCCATGATTTCAGAGTTAACAAGATAATTATGCGTTTGGTACGATATTTTAGTTAATAAGCTACGGAACGAAGTCAATGAGAACGCGTGATATGAAGGTTTCCACCCATTATTCCCAAAAACTAAAGAAGCGCTACAACCGAATCAATTTTTATCTTCATCCGATAGGCCGAAGTGAATTCATTGGCGTTTCAATGCGTTAGGCCGAGTTTAGAATCCTTAGGCCGAGTTTGGCGTCAAGAAGCAGTGTAAGACTTTTGACAATATCTCAACGATTGGTTTCTCTTTATCAAATCTTACGGTACATACGGAAAGGTAAATACATTTGAAAGCCATGATTAATAATAACATTCCGTTTGGTGCTAAACTGTGATAGATTAAGAAAGACTAAGAGGAGGTTGTGCTTAATAGGCCGGAAATGGGGTAGTTAACCCTACTTTGTCTTCGACGTATTCACCTATAATCCAACCTCACCTTCTCTGCTTCACGTTTCAGCCTGGTGTATTGCTCCGCCACGGCCCGAAACGTTCTTCCGACAATGTCCACGTCGTCAGCGAAGCAGATGAACTGGCTGGACTTATTGAAGATCGTGCCCCGTATGTTAAAGCCCGTACGTTTCATAACACCTTCTAGTGCAATTTTGAACAGGAGGCAGGATAGACCATCGCCTTGTCAAAGTCATATGCGAGTTTCAAACGGGTCCGATAATGCACCCGATATCTTCACGCAGCACTGTACACCATCCATCGTAGTCCTGATCAGTCTGGTCAGTTTCCCGGGAAAACCGTTTTCGTCCATAATCTTCCATAGCTCTTCACGGTCAATAGTGTAAAAGCGGCCTTGAAATCGATGAATAGGTGGTAGGGACTTGATATTCTCGACACTTTTGGTTAATCTGCCGCAACGTAAAGATTTGGTCCGTTGTTGATCGCCCGTCCGCAAAACCGGCTGGATAACTTCACACAAATCTACTTCCTAGTGGCGATAGACGGTGAAAGACTTGTCGCCTTTTTTAAAACCTAAAAATTTAATTTGAAATTCTTCTCGACAGAAATCCCTCCAAATTCATCTCACAATTTCTAAGGACTTCATGTCAGAATATTTCTGAAATTCTGGTCAGAACTTCTCCTTCGAAAATTTTATGGCAATCCTCCCCAAGTAACATTGCAAGCTTTATAGAGGTTTTATAGCATTCTACAAAGCTAAATCGTGGTCTACAGAACCCTCATAAAACCAAAATTGTTACTTGGGCCCTCAATATTTGTTTGAAATCAACACTTTGAATACTTTTTAATTTTATTAAAAATTCCAGGGTACGCAAGATTCTATCGATTGTTCTGTAATTTGTTATAACCCTTACAATGCTTCCATGTCTCAAAGCCTTGACAATTATGATTCCACGACTCATGAGTGTGACATTATTTTTTTTTCAAATTTGTTATCTTAATTTTTTTTAAATCTCACATTTTAATTATTTCTTTTCCAAATCTTGCCTCCCGAAGATTGTAATTAATCACAAATTTCAAAGCCCCATAATCTTGGGAATCTTCTTAAATCATTTTTTTTTATCCTTTCAGTAATTTTTTTTTTCAGTAAATAACCTTTCAGTAATATTTTTCAAGCATTTGTCTATTGGAAATGAGTATTAAATTTCACGAACCATGTTTAGTTTCACGTTGAGCGAGTTCCAACGTCAGTAGATGTTACATTTTTTTCAGCACACTTCAAGGGTGTTATATCATGGAAATTTCAAGATCTAAAAACTTTCGAAAATTTAGCTATGTTGATTAGAGGACATTAACGAAGTTCCATTAATTAAAAAAATGCTTGAAGTTTTAGCAAGCAACGATATTTACAAGAAATTCCAGAGAACTTCTAAGAAATTTAGATATTTTTAGATTGTTACGTTGTGAAGTTCCGAGTTCTTTGAGGACAATCAGATGACATCACAAAAATCCCATTAACTTAAGGAAATTTGCAGTGACTTACAAGGAGTACCTTAGAATTATGGGATATTCCGAGAATTCTATTATTGATCTGAAGACTTTAGAAGACAAGTTCCGTGAGCGTTTATAAATTTTTCAAAACTTAAGGAACATTGTATAACTTAAAGGCAATTCAATCAATATCAGTAAAATTGTGGGTTATTTAAAAAAATACTAATATATTCAGGGCAGTCTAGAGAATTTTAAGGAAATTTAGAAATATTTTGGGCAGTTCTAAAAAATATCAGGAAACTTTAGACTATTGAAGAAGCTGTGAAGTAGTTTCGAAAATCGGCAAATCTTGAGAATTTAAGGGAAAATCATAGAATTATATTAATAATTTCGTTGCGAGAGCTTAAAGAAGTTCCTGAAATTTCAGAATAACTTCGAAAACATCACAGAAGTACATAGATCTTCAGAAACATTTCGAAAACTTCATAAAAGTCTATGGAACTTGATCCGAGAACTTCAGGAACTTATATGGACATTTCGGGAGCATTTAAAATAAGTTTAGTAAAGCTCAAAAAACAAGGGGAATTTCAGGGGAGTTCAGTTTCATTTGTTTCACTAAATTAGCGGAAAATTTCAAGAAGTTCCCAGATTTTCAGAGAACTTTAGAGATGATCAGAAAAATAATTTTAGCATTTTTAGAACAGTTCAATTAAATTCAGGGTAATACAACAAGCTTCATGAGAACTGCAAACACTTTAGAGATGTTCCGAGAACTTCAAGAAATATATTGATTTTGCTAAAAAGCTCAACAAAAAAACTTCAAGAAAGATTAGATATCATCAGAGCAGAGATATTCCAGAGCAGCAAAATTACATAAATTTTAAAAAAGTTTAGAGAAATTCAGTGAATTGCTTAAACTTTAGAGAAGATTCATGATCGTTAGGAAAATTGTGAAAACTTTAGGAAGTCCGATAAAGTTTAGAGAAGTTAAAAACAATGATGAGAAGTATTGTGAGCATCAGGCTAGTTTTTCAAACAACAAAAGAACTTCAAGGCAGTTTCATTAACTTCAGGAATAGTTTGGAAATTTTGAAGTTGTTCTGAAGTCCTCAAAATAGTCCATTACATATTCAACGGAGATTTCTCATGAAAATTCGCTTGGAGTTCTCCTCATCATTCGCTCGTATTCTACCAAAACTCTCATGAAATTATTTCAGAAATTCTTTGGGAACGCTTCTCTGAATTCTCTAAAAAATATCACAAGAATATAGTTAGAATACTTCTCCAACTATCCTCCGATTTCTACTTTCTTTTAATTTTCATTGGAATTGCCTTGAAATTCTCCTCAGTAAGAAATCCTATGGAAATATTTTCATTGAATTCATTTCAGATTTTTCATTTAATCTCACTCCTTCCCTTGGAATTCTAGTCACATTGACAGCCTCATAAGAATTCATTTTCATTTCTCCTTACAAATTCCTTAGAATTCTCCCCTAAATTTCTTATGGAATTATTTTCCGAATTTCTTTGAAGATCTCCTGGAGATATTGTCAGGTTTAACTGTAATACTCCTTATAGCATCCCTGCACCCCCTAAGTATTAACCATAAAATTACGAGGACTTATGCTCCGATTTCAAATGTGTGAATATAATTAGGAATATTGGTTTTTATTTTAAATTGCATTCTTAATATCCTTAGTAAAATAAATATTAAATTTCCTGAGTACTGATGAGATTCCCTGAGAATTCCAGTTTTTCCAGTTTTTCAGGTTAATTTATAAACTTTCTATTGAATCTTTCGCTCTTAAGTTTCCTATCGTACATATTTAAGAGTTAATGAGATTCTAATTGAATAAGTCTAAAACACCAAACATTTATTTGGTATACCATCAGAACGAACCACTGATTTTTTGACGTCAGACTACGTCTGTGATTTCTATATGAGAGTTCACTTTGTGAAAACCGAACATGGAACGTGTAACAAAATTATGAAAGATTTTTAATGTTAATAACTCAGCTGCCCCTGGACCAATTTCAATAATTTTACCACCAATCGATCAGAAATATTCCTACGCATCTGATTATTTTAAGACTTTACCATTTTTTAAGAATGTCACTATTGTTGCTATGATACTTAAAATTATCACCGATTGCCTGCGAAATGCGATTTCCCTAACACAGATTTCAAAGATGAATTGAATCAGGTCTCACCAAACGGTATTTATTCAATCACCGCGTGGTGACTGGTGGTGTTCTCCGGTACACAACGAAGGGCTTCCCGCAAGCAGCTAGCGATCAAGACTGACCTCACCCGCTGATCGGATTCAGTTCCAATTATCGTGTGTGGTGATGTCCGGTCGTCGGCATCAGCAGCAGCAGTGGTGCTTTCGGCACGTGGCGTTGAACATTGTTCTCCAGTACACAACGAAAAGCTGCCTGCAAGCAGCGAGCTGCAGCCCACTTGAGCATCCATAGAAGGAGGAAGATCGGAATCAGTAGCTCTTCGTGAGTTTCTGTGGGCCATAAACAGAGAGAACCCCGCTCAAATTCCTATTCCTACACAAAACACTGCAGTTAACAAATAAGATATAAGACCACGTAGTCCTTCGTCGCCATTGCGTACAACCCCTCTTTTCCTTAGGTATCTTTTTAGTCACTTTTTTACAACTATAAGTCACTATTTAGTAACGTATTTCTTCAACATGGTCACTAAAATCATTATTTTTGACAGCATTGATCGCTACCAGCCCTGCTATCAATTTCCTTTAATTCTAATTTGTATCAAGTTCATTTTTTAGAAATTGATTTCAAAGTATCTCGAAAGATCAATGATTTGTTTTGAATACATTTAGTGACATTCATAGAGTTGAATTTATACTTTCAGCTTTAAAAAATACTGTCTGTAATTTTGCTTTTATTTTTCCCTCAAATAACCTCCGAAAATTTACAGTTGGCCACGTTTTTAAAAATGCGTACAATTTATTTTTTGTTGAATATTAACAACCGGGAAATTTTAAGATTTGAACCTGGAAAACCGGGAAAAAACCGGGAATTTCAAAATGAAAATTCACTGTCCACCCTGCCCATTGGCCATACAGCCCCACTTTCCCCTATCCAAATGTCGGTGGTGCTTGCAGTGTTAATTCGCAAATAAACATTGCTTAGAATTGAAATTTTCAAAAATCATCTTCCAACTGAAACACCGCGTCCCATCAACAGTCCAACAGCTGCGGTGAAATATGAACCATGTCGGCCAATGAACCGTTCACCTTGGTACATCGTTCATCAGGATTCATAAAAGAAGGTGTCTCTCGTCCACCCGGTCCTCTTTTCTCTAGCACTGCCCAAATGAAAAATGCTTCGTTCATTGGGCTCATTCTGTACTACCTTCACGACTTCGTGACTCCCTAGCAAAACGGCTTAATGTTCGTTTTTTGAGTTTCGGTAATTTGATGACAACCTCCTCGCATAATAACGATAAGGTGGGTGAGTGAATGGAATGACTTTCACATATCTACTAGAAGGAGCAGTGAGGAGGGCGATAAAAATGATTAATTAAGCTGTCGTTAATAATGTCCGCTCATTGATTCTAATTTATTTATAATCCACTTCACGGTCATTACCCACTTCCCGTGTTTTCGACTTGCGGAGGAATATGGCGCCACAAGATGTTCCGGGATCGTAAGAACAAGACAACCAACGTCACATTCACCCACCCCGGGTTGAGATTTATCCATAAAGCCAAAATTTACGACCCAGGGAAATTACCATCCCCGGCCGTAAAAGATGAAAGTGAGGGAGGCACTTGTACTAAAATCCTCCTCCTATGGGGTGTAGGACCGCAGGGATTCCGAGTTTGCCTTCTGCCACCAGCGAAGACCGGGCTCCGCGTGGGGCAAGGATGCGGAAAAACAAGGACTGAGATGATGATGATGATGCTGAATGGGAACGACAATGATGAAGCGATAAAAGCGAGTCATGAACAATGAACAAGCGTCCGCACATTGTTGTTGTTGTTGTTGTTGTTGTTGCGGGGGAGGGTCGTAAAATTTGCCACTCGATAAGTTCGGTGGTGGCGTTTCCGAGAATTTGTTCCCAGAATTGGTAGTTAACAAGCTATTTCGAGGCTGTGATATGGGTCGTTGAGCTGCTTAGCTACTATCAGATATAACAAATGAAAACAGAAAATTGGAATCTTATCTCGGTTGTGTTGACCTGGATAAAATTGTTTGGAAAAGAGAAGGATCTGGCTAGCTTTACAATTCTTTTCGCGCAAAAAAAAAACGAAAAACTCAAACAAACGAATGTTTGTACATCACTAATCTAATTAGCAAACAATGAGCAAATTACCTAACCCGAAACACGTATGTGTATGTGTGCACACGACAGGCGGTTGGCAAAGTAGCAAACCAAGCGGTGATCATTGAAGCGTGCGCTGGATGTTGACTTTCGTCGACCGACCGAGGAGCGCTTTTTTCGATGGCTGCGTTGCAATCGACGACGTGTGCTTGAGCAATGCATTCATTGGTGTTTATCAATGAATTATTTTCACCACGCTACTCCGACCCTGACCGGACTCGGCCTGCGGTATCGCGGTGAAGTTGCGAGAGTTTTTAAATGCGGTGTTTTGTAGGCTGACCTTCGGCTGAGGGTTTCCAAGTGATAAAAAAAAGAACCAAGCTCATTGGTACGATTTGCGACGAGAGACACGCATGTCGTGTGCCGCACCGAGTCAGTTTGCAGATAGTGGATAGAGGTGATTTATCGGGTGTCTTGAGTTATGACACCACCTGGAGGAACCGTGCACGGAAGGCTTCAGGGGTGGTCAGTTGAGAATGGCGAGATTTATTGACTGCGGTATGGCTCGGTAGCTGAAGTAATTTACGGGGAATGCAGGGTCAGGGCTAAGGAATGATAAATATTACGTGTTATGTCATTTCGTCAGTATCGGTTACAGTACTTCCATCAAAGGAGGTACTGTCCTTTTGTCAAGTGATGAATGTACGACTATTCAATGATCAAGGTCTCAATCAGCGAATCCCAAACCATAACGCAACCAACGATAAAGACAAAACGCTTGCTACTTCTGCCACGATTAACTATCTCTGTAATATACCGTATGCGTGATAATGTTTGCACCATTGAGCAATGCCAAAATTTAAAAACATTCTCAAAAGTTTCGTTTTCGAGTTTTTTTTATTTATTCAAAGGAGGGATGTTTCTCAGAGTCTTAAACTATGTTAATCATCGATCGAGTTTCCACTTGCTGCAATTACGGCCTGCACACGCTTCCGGAATGCACGGCAGGTTTCAATAATGTAGTCTGGACCCATTTCTCTCCAGGTACGGGTCAATGTTTGTCTGAGGCTTGCTGTGCTCGGGTAGCGTTTAGAACAGGCCTTGGTCTTCATAACGCGCCATATTGAGTGATCCAGCGGATTAAGATCGGGGCTGGATGGCGCCCACATATCCTTCGTCCAGAACGGAAGATGTTCCTGCATCCACTTCTGAGTGCGGTTCGAAATGTGGCATGGAGCCCCATCTTGTTGAAATACAACATTTGACTTCAGACCATACTATTCTTTGATCCACGGAAGAACATACTTACTTAAAATCCCTATATAGACCTCCGTGTTGACCTTGTCGCCTTCTGGAATGAACACCGGGTTCATTTTTTTTGCCATCGGAAGCCACCAATCCAAACACCATAACGTTAGAAGGATACTTGGTCAGATACACGTTCTTGTGCTCGTCGGCCACGTATTTTACCGGAAGAGAACTAATTTACCGGTCGGTTCCAGAATTTGATACGGGATCGACGGTAAACATGCTCTCGTCGGTGAACAGGATTACCGGATTTTTTCGCTTAAGGAAGTTCAAGATTTTCTTGCATCGTTCGACTCGTAGCTCCCGGATGCGGTTGGTAATCATGTGAGTTTTTTTTCCGTGCCCTCGACTTCGCCCCGCAATCTTCCTTTACGATCTTCCGTGCCGTAAAGTCACTGATCCCGTGTCCCTTTGTCATTTTCCTTATTGAACGCACTGGATTCACCCGAATCTTCCTTTTGATAGCAGCAATAACCCTCGGAACCCGAGCTGACCTCGGACGACCTTTGGCCACCTTCGCGGATAGTTGTCCTTTCTTTTCTCGATCTAAAACCCTTTTGACGGTCCACCGGGACACTCCCACGGCGATTGAAATGTCGTTTTGCGACATTTGCGCGTGGGACAAATCACGAATACGCTGCCACTTCGTCATGGTGAAACTGTCAAACTAAGTAAATCATTTTATTTTATACACAGCCTACTACGGTATGAGCTATAGGTTACGTGCATGCAAAGAAAATAAAGGCATTGTATGCACAGGTGAAACGGGAACCTTATTTGAACGATGGTACAAACATTATCACGCATACGTTAGCTTGATCGGAGTAGAAGGATAATGATAGATTGCTTGTCTGCTTTGTTGCAATATACTCAACCGTGTGAGTACATACACCTGTGTTCAAAACCTGTATTACAAAATACAACATTTTTGGAAGCAATTGTTCAATATATTAGCAGTACTAATAATTTGCATTTCAGCTCAATTTTGAGATTTTAAATTTTATATTTCCTAAAATTCTAACAATCCCCACCCAATTAAAAAATAATAGTTAAAAATGTATAAAATATTTGCAGTACATAAAAATTAAAACCAAAAACATTAATTCGCATTAATGGCCCTTCACTCAATTTCAACTTCTATTCAATATTTACACTACCGACCTTTCTTTAGGTAATAAATTATCGCACTAAAGCTTCATGTTGATCTGAAATTAAAATGCATTTTTCTCCCTTCGGAATTAAATATTCGTGCGCCATACAAAAATGTTAGGTATACTTTGGAAATATTTGAGCTTTTAACACTTTTTTGGTTATTTTTTCTCAAAATTAAAAAAAAACCGTGTATGTTTTTCCCAGAAATAAGATCAGAAGTGACGTCTGTATGCTATCATTTATTGCAAAATATCACAAGAGCCATTTCGAAACAAAATTTACGAGATTGTATCAAAGACGCGATCGTAGATTTGACGTAGGATTACGTGCTCGGTATCAATATTCGGCGACTGCGTTAGGGAATCTACTTTTTTTCCCATCATGGAACGCCTCGTTATTGATGACAAAATTACTTTTTTTTCGTGCACAAATGCAAGGAATTTTTGGTTTACGATCAATCATATAAATTCAAGATTTTGTTTGCTTTCTTCTAGTGTCCTGAAGAAAACTTTTCCTTTACTTGAAGTGTTTCTAATTAATGTATAAGGTCATGTGGTATTCGGTCATTGCGAAAATTTGTATGTACCACTTCAATACAGTTTCGCATTTGACCACAAACGTTTGTTTGCTGGGTTCATTATCAAAGAGCTTTGGGGGGGATGTGGCTGGCAGCAAGACGAGCGAACGTTCAATGAAAATTAACTCTTAAACAACAATAATTTATGGTGGTCCTGAAAAGAACCGTTTTCTCGTCATGGTTGAGTAATGCTGAGGGTGTTCAACACAGATGAAGCTGGCGAACTGTATGTTGTTTGGACCGAGGGTGCAGGGTGGCAAGTGAACCAGGAAAACCAGGAAAACCGAGAAAAAGTCGGGAATTTATTTTCACCAGGAAAAACCGGGAAAAAACCAGGAATTTCATAAGTCCACCAGGAAAATAATCTTGTTTGTATAATTAAAAGAGGTTTTAAATTTTATGTATGTCAAAGTTTCTTTTTATAATTAGGTCAAAACTCACCATTTTGTTCAAGCTTAATCTTTCACAGAACTAAACATTGATGAACAAAATTTACCCTGATAATTTAGTAAATATATTTTGTATTTATTTTTAATTTAATTTTTTCTCTCGAATCAATTGCATGTATGAGTTGTGCTTAATTAATAGCAGACTTAAGCAGTGCCGACGCGTAACAGCTTTGAAGTAGCTGTTCAACATGTTCTTAATAAAAGTTCTATTTCTAAAAACTTCAGATAAGGCCTTCGAACTTCATGCAAGTTCTACAAAATTCGGGAAAGTCTTACAAGTTTCAGGAAAATCCTGTGAACTACTGTGATGACCTATGACGGTCAGGAAATCTCTCCGAACCTTCAGAGAAGTTCTACAAATTTCAGAGAAGTCTTACGAACTTCTGGGAAGTTCATTAATCTTTGGGGAATAACTACGAATTTTACAGAATTTTCTGCAGATTTAATGTAACTTCTACGACTATGACACTTATGGAATTTTTCCAAGCTTCAGAGAAGTCTTCAATACTCTTGGGAAGTCCTCTGAACTTAACATAGTTCTCCAAGCTCAAAAAAGTTCTTAGAACTTCCGAGAAGTTGATTGAACTACAGGTAGTCCTACGAAATTCATGGTAGCTCTTCAAAATTCAGGGAATTTCCAAGAAATTAAGGAAAGATCCACAAACTTTTGGAAAACTCTTCGTTATTTAAAGCCTTATGAACTTCAGGGAAGCTCTTCTAAATTTAGGGTCCTCAGTTAAGTCCTTCAAATTTCAGGGAAGTCCTCAGATCTTCAAGAAAGTTCTTCGAACTTGAAGGAAGTCTTACGAACTTCTGAGAATTTCTACGAACTTTGTGGTACTTCTACGATATTTAAGAAATTCCTATGATTTTCAAAAAACTCCAAACTTCAGGGAAGTCCTAAAATCTTAAAAAAAAAGTCCTTCGAACTTCGGGGAAGTCCCATGAAATTCAGGCAATACAAACTTCAATGAACCCTTCAGGAAAGACCTTAACGCTTCAGGGAAGTTCTACGAACTTTGAGGAGTTTCTATGAACTTCAGCAGTCAGTCTTTTTAATAATAAGAGTTATTAAACCATCGTTGTTTATGAAATCTTTTAATCATATGATTTTGAAATCATGTAATTAAAATTCCGCTAAATAAGATCCTTAATCGTTGAAAATTTGCGGAAAATTAAAAAAAAACGGGAATCCGTAAAATTGTTAGAAGCGCAAAGGTTTGTTTAAAGAGTCCTCATTCATATTACACTTCGCAATTCCACCTTGAGATAAACTAGCCCGTTGGCTAAAAATCTCAATAATAAAGTTAAAAAAATCGCAGTTTCAAAAACAGAAATCTCAAGATTTAGGGGCTTATAGATCTCTAAATTTCAGACATTAGATAGGGCTCCGCGCTAGTCCGTCGTATCTCAGTTTTTCTTCGTCATACACCCCTAAAATCGCTCATTTTACGAGGTTATCGCAAATGTTTCAGTGTCAATCGTAATTACTCTTGTAAGCAAAGATGTTTTTGCAAAAACTTGAGTGAAAACGCTTTGCTATTATAGGTTTAGCACATACAACGGAAATAGGCGCCATGCTACGACGAAGTAGCGCAGCTCCCTTCTAGCTTCTTTACAGCAAACAATCAGATAAAGATTTCACGGGCATTCACAAGAACCTTAATACCTATTTTGGTTTGTGAAATTCCGCATTGCGCGAAGAATGATGGTACAAGGATTTACTTTATTTTTTTATTATTAAAAATTGTTTTTTAAATACATGGTTTTTAAACCAGGAAATGTTTAAATCATTGACCAGGAAAACCAAGAAAAAGCCAGGAATTTCAAAATGGAAATTCACTTGCCACCCTGGAGGGTGACGCACGTGGCATAGATGACCCACAGCGACTCACGAAGAGCTACTGAACCCGATCAGTAGCTGTGCGGCTTCTTCCTCCTTCTTTGATGAATGGACGCTCATGTGGGCTGCAGCTCGCTGCTTGCGGGCAGCCTTTCGTTGTGTACTGGAGAACAATGTTCAACGCCACACGCCGAAAGCACTGCTGCTGCTGCTGATGTTGACGACCGACCGGTGACCACCAAACACGGTGATTGAATAAGCACCGTTCGGTAAGACCGGATGGGATTCGGTTTAGAAATCTGTGTTGGGGAAACCGCTTTTTGCAAGCAATCGATGGTAATTTTGGATCACCATTGCAGCAGTTGGACATTTGTGTAATTTTCAATAGTGACCTTTTGGAAATTGATAAAGTGTTCATTTTATCAGATTCGTAGAAAAAATTCCAATCGATTGGCTTGTTTAGAATTAAAATCCATCCGCTATTGACAGAGTTATAAGTGGTCAAAATCTGACCACTTTTCGTAACGCGGTCGATTTTGGTTTTTTGAAATCGCACCCCCAATATGTTGCCGAAAGACGTAATCTTACGTTAAAAATACAAGGCCCAAATTGGCCGAAGTTTTGCAAAAATGGTAATGATTGGTCATTGCAAACAATTATGCAACCGGAGAATGTGGAGAACAATTTTTCTTAACTATTTGGCCTAGAAGTGCCCTGCTATATTTTAAATCAATTATTTATTCTATTAAACATTTTTAGAAAGAATCCTGATTGAACTCACTGAGAGAATATATCAATCATATTAATTATTTCCTCTCTCTTTCTTATTTTTACAGGTAAAACCATCAAATGATGTCTGCTCGGCTGGTAATTCTTACATTTGCATATTTTAATCAAGGTAAATTTGTTTATCGCTCCCGAATTTCGCTGTATTCCCGTGCCGTTGTTTTTCATTAAAGGGCAATGCTAATGATCGTAAATATCGTCTTGAACATACAAATACTCAAAAACCTCATACAGTTCATTAGTTGATCTAAATTTGTTCGTGAATTGATGGAAGATCCCTTGATTTACTATTCAAAACCGAGGGTATGGAATTATTGGAATCAAGCACAAGTTATTATTTTAATTCTTCAAACTTAAAAACTACAAGGGACGGTCCAATAGGGTTGTACGAACAGTTGACGTAGGACTACGCTCACATATGTTAACTATTTCGATCGAACGTTATTTAAAATTCCCGATATTATCATGACATCCGTCAATCCGAAGTGTAATAATTGATCAGTGTCCATTTTCCGTTTATTACTAATAAGTTTCTTTTTCAGTTCATCTGTAATTATTCTTGTGTTAGAACATATTCCAAACTAACTCTTTCTTTGAAAATTGTGGTGGTTTCTATGGTTTGTGGCCGTTATGATGTTTTATTGTAAAAGGACCGGTTTGGTGAGGTGGTGTGTTTAAGGGGAATTATTTTTGCTGCCCTGAAAAGGACGGGTTTCGTTTGATGCGCATAGTCGTCTGTCGAGCGGCAAGCAAATTACCCGGCTGTTTGCCCTAGGAAAAAGTGTAGCCTTGATATTAGACGGATCTCCACTTTACCATGAATAATGTTTTTTCTTCTTTGCACCACAGCCGGCGTTTCTTGTCAACTCACCGAATCCAGCTGCCAAGTAGACTGAGGCACTGGTACCAACAGGCTTGGCGTTGTTATTCCTAAGCAAACGATCGATGTGACCGACGGGGAACTGCAGTCGAGCAAAGCTTCTCCTTCACCAGAGTTTTTAAGGCGATCCGTTCGCCATGCGATCCAAAGCAAGAAGGAGCACAGGCGCGATGACACTGGTCTTATATAGTGGCTGCAAGTTGACTTCAGACACGTGATTGGTTAATCGTGTGTTGGGCGATCGATATGAACACCTTCAACATTCCAAAGGAAATGCGGCTTCGGCTTGTTTCGTTTGGAATTAACTAGTATGTGATGGCTGTGTTAGGAAAAGCACCTTGTGGTCTAAGCATATGTATGGGAAATTTTGATGCTACCAATTTTAGTTAAATTTCTTAGCTGCTTAACTATTTTCATTTCATAGTACAAATATGCCACAAAATTGCTGAATGAAACCTCCGTCGAATGGCATATTGCATGACATATTTCACATTAATGCTTTTTAGAAATATGCGTCATCAAAACCTGACCCTTTTCGTTACATGTTCATTTTTCATACTTGCAAAGTGTACCCCCATATAGAAAACAAAGACGTAGTCCAGCGTCAAAAAAAACTTAGAAACTAAAATGTTGATTAAGTTTAAACTTTTCAGTGGTTCAGTGGTTCTTTTTCGTCGATTCACTTACCTGTGAGAAGGTTAAAATCCGGTGTAGCCGTAATTAAAGCTAATGAAGTGCAGTACAACGTGCTAATGGGTTTTGCTATGCACAGACGGTTTTGTCTTCCAGGGTTTTGTTCGGCTTGAGGAAAATTAATATAGGTACTAAAGTGGCGTGTTATTTCTTCATATAGATACTCGGATATGGCTGCGTTCCATTCGGCTCCGGTTAATTAATTCTATAAAAAAAATAGGCTAGCAGAGTGTGAACAGTGACGGCTTCCAGTATTGGTAGTAGTGCAAGTAATCTATGCTAATTTGGAGATAATTAGAATACTGATTCTGCTCACTGTGTGTGCAAATATACAGAACGATTCCAACTCCAGCAGCAACATTCGAGGGCATCTCGTTCAGACAACAGGAAAGCGGAATTAAAAAGCCACTATGTATGCATATGTGTGCGCAAGTAATTGTTAGCAACAACCAGAAGGTGTAAAAATAGAATCACGATAGTTATAGCGGTATCTGACGTGTGCATCATCGTCATCACTCAGCTCGCTATAATAATGCCTATTGACGCTTCATCAGAGCGCGCTTCGGTCGATTATGACTGTTCGTTCACACTCATACGGCTAGGCTTATATACAGTAGAAAGGGGCAAATAGCACATTTTTACAATTGGCCATCATCAACAAGCTGAAGACACCTTGCTCTACGGTACTGAAATAGGACATGACTTGCAGTAGAAAAAAAAAAGTCTCGGGTAAGGGTAAGATAATGCATGCAAATTCACACTGTTCGCGCGGTGACATCCGGAATGAACAATTACGGTCTTCCCTCGCCGTTTCATTGAATTCCTCACTCAGCCAGCCCGTAGCTTGTTGGTGGGTCAGCACCTACCATGTTTTCCGCTGTCACGAAGAATCCATAGAGATTCAAAGAACCTCACACTCGGTGGCATTTCCATATATTAGGTTAGAGCTTAAGCTTTGCTATCAAGGACTTAGCGATGACACCACCAGCAGGCCATCAAGAATAACATCATCTCCGATAGGGTAGAAGCCAGAAACCGCAAACTACCGAGTAGAACAATTTCCATATTTCAGACGGTTGACACTCTTGACAGTATTTTAATTGAATTACTACCGCATCATCAACGTTTGGCTGCTGATGCTAATGAATGTGAGGGCTGGGATTGGGAGTTGTACTTGTCGGTAGAAGGGTGAATTAAAGTAACGCCAGGCAGGCCAGAGTCAGTGAGATGACTAATAACTCTCGTCGTCGGCTTCACCATACATATATCTACTAGCTCTATAGAGAACGGCGGCGGTGGTGGTCGTTGTCGTCGTCGTCGTCGGTGTTGCGAATATGGTGTTTTCCATTTTAAAAGGCTGTGCCCCGTCAGCCGTTAAATGTGATTCCGCGATCGTTGTCGCGACCGAAGCTTGGATGCTCGAAAGTGGATGAGCGGGCGCGCTACCGAATCGATTGACGAACGACTAATGTGTGTGGGGGTGATGCCACGGCGCTGACTGTGATGTAGTTAGCATGTACCCCGGTGTATTTGCAAGTGAAATTAGTGTTAATGAAAAGATGGATGAAGAGATGAAGGCTTGAACAGAATGGTGATGAGTTAAGTCAATGGGTGATTCATTGAATGATGAATATGGAAGGCAAGAGAAATCCTCATGTCAATCTATTGACTGCCTTTGTGCGCTGAAAACCTTGTTCAAGCAATGGTTCAAAAAAGGTATTCCTAAAATGTTTGTTCAAATTGATTCTTATTCTAGTATATCGTATATCGTAAACTAGTTAGGTTAATCGAACGTGGATATTCGTTTCTCTGGAGCTTATGGATTTATAGCCCTAGGAATGGAATCCAGAAATGTTCTCCAATCTCTAGAGCCATGATTTTTTTTTAATCTGAGATATTTAAAATACGCAATAAACTTCAAATAAAGTTCAAGAATTTGATAAATTAGTACTCATAAAGGGCGAACACGAAATTATTGCGACACCGAAAATGTCATGCCAATTTTCTTATAATGTTTAGGATCAAACCAAAATTTTAGGGTAGTTTTATACATATATTTACTTCAAAAATCAAAAGAAAAGTTAATCGATGGAGCCTTGAGGATAATATTGAACGCATTTTCGCTTGATGCCATCCATCAAAGTCTTTACAGTGTCATCCGGGACCAGTTTCTCAGTTTTTTCCATTTTCTTAACATGTCCTTCTCGTCTTTGACTGTCTTCTTGCTCTTCCGAAGTTCCCGCTTCATTATTGCCCAGTACTGCTCCACCGGGCGCAGCTCCGGACAGTTTGGCGGATTCATGTAATTTGGAACAAAATGGACAGAATTGGCCTCATACCACTCCATGACACTTTTAGAATAGTGGCATGATGCCAAATCTGGCCAAAATAGCGGAGCTTGGTCGTGCTGCTGCAAGAACGGCAAAAGGCGCTTCTCGAGGCACTCATATTTGTAGATCTCGCCATTTACTGTGCCCTTTGTCACGAAAAGCTCACTCCTCAGTCCGCAAGAGCAGATGGCCTGCCAAATGAGATATTTGGAGGCGAACTTCGACATTTTCTTCTTCTTAAATTTGTCGTCCACATCGAACTTGCTCTTGCCGGTGAAAAACTCCAACCCCGGAATTTGCTTAAAATCGGCTTTTATATACGTTTCGTCGTCCATCACACAGCAGCCATATTTTGTCAGCATCTTCTCGTAGAGCTTCCGTGCCCGAGTTTTAGCCGTCGATTGTTGCCGCTCATCGCGATTTGGGAAGTTCTGTACCTTGTATGTATGTAGTCCAGCTCTCTGCTTTGCATTCTGGACGTAGCTCTGCGACATGCCGATCTTTTTAGCCAAATCACGGCTTGAGACGTTGGGATTTGCTTTAATCACCTTTCCCTCCGTCTTTTTGTTCTCCGGTCCCGGTTTTCTTCCAGCTCCTTTGCCGTGGTCCAACGTCAACCGCTCCTGGAACCGCTTCAACACTCTGGAGACGGTTGAATGGTGAATGTTCAACATTTTTCCCAACTGCCGGTGCGACAGGTCAGGAAATTCCAGGTGTTTTAAAGAATTTGTTCTCTCAACTCGCGTTGGTTCACCTCCATTTTCGTTGAATCGAAAAACACGACTTCGAGTTTGACAGCATGTACACAATACACATCAATGAGAAAGTGTGCAAAATTTGGTTGATTTTTACCCAATGGTAAAAAAGTTATGCCCTGTTGAATGTGTCGCAATAATTTCGTGTTCGCCCTTTATTCTAAAAAAAGTAAGAGGTTGTATTCTAGACACGACCGTAGATTTGACGTAGGATTACGTGCTCGGTATCAATATTCGGCAACTGTGTTAGGGAAACCACTTTTTCCCATCTGGAAAACGCCTAGTTTTCTGATAACAATATGCACGGATTTTTTGGTTTATTCAATAGATTAAAAAAGCGAGGAATTTCTTGCTAAAATTTTCCAATCGCGAGATATTCGCGATCATTCATATAAATTCGAGATTTTTTAATTCGAAGTGTTTCTGGTTAGTTGACAAGGTCATGTGATATTCGATCATTGCGAGAATTTTTATGTTCCACTTCAATACTGTTACGCATTTGACCACAAACGTTTGGTTGCTGGGCACAATAACAACGTGCTTTGGGGTGATGTGACTGGCAGCAAGGCGAGCAAACTTTCTATGAAAATTAAGTCTTAAGCAACATGGTGGTCCTGAAAAGATCCGTTTTGTCGTGATGGTTGAGTAATGCTGAGCTATTAGGGTGTTCAATACGGATGAGGCTGGCGAGCTGATTGTTGTTTGGAACGAGGGTGATGCACTTCGCATAGATGGCCTACAGAGACTCACGAAAAGCTACTAAATACGATCAGTAGTTGTGCGGCTTCTTCTTCCTTCTTCAGTGAATGGACGCTCATGTGTTCTGCAGCTCGCTGTTTGCGGGAAGCCTTTCGTTGGGTACTGGAGAACAATGTTCAACGCCACTCGCCGAAATCAATGCTGCTGCTGCTGATGACGACCGACCGGACATCACCACTCACCACACACGGTGATTGAATAAGCATCGTTCGACGGGACCTGTTGGAATTTGATTTTGAAATCTGTGTTAGAGAAAGTGCCTCTCGGTGATAATTTTGATCACCATTGCAACAGTGTTCTTTTTAGAAGATTCGTAGAAACATTTTCAATCGATTGGCTTGTTTAGAATTTAAATTCCATCCGCTATTGACAGAGTTATAAGTGGTAAAAAACTGACCCCCAATATGTTGCCGAAAGACGTAATCCTACGTACAAATTGGTCATCAAATATTATAAATTAACAATATGGTTCACTCTTCTAATATCCCCAAGACACGATTTTTCCCGACACTAGCGGCGCTAGTGACACAAAAGGTGACTTGTA
This sequence comes from Ochlerotatus camptorhynchus, assembly GCF_037179485.1. Classification (NCBI taxonomy): domain Eukaryota; kingdom Metazoa; phylum Arthropoda; class Insecta; order Diptera; family Culicidae; genus Ochlerotatus; species Ochlerotatus camptorhynchus. The sequence goes on along the minus strand of NW_027040931.1, from coordinate 334,957 downwards.
CACTGTAAATTGAGCGCTTAGCAGTTGACAGCTCAATATCAAAAAAACTATCAAAAACAACTCACAATTGAGTAAAGTTTTACTCAGTTTTGTGAAAAATTACCTGTTTTAATTAATAATATAATTTTATTCAAACTGGAAATTATGGAAAAACAGAATATAATATGTAATAAAGCTTGAGTCATTTAATATCTAGACGCACTGTTTATTTTACTGCAGTGCTCCTAGCGGTCGGATCTGGATCTGTTTTGACAGCAGTTTGTTTTGAAATGTTTCCTCTTTCAGTGCTTGTTTAAAAGAAGTTATACTCGATGGAAGCCACGAACCGAAAATTAATTTTGGATACCCACTTGGAAAATCCGACGGGGTCAGGTTCAAAAATTGCGAATTCGTTAAAATTGGCTAAATTGACCGTGTCCAGTGTTGTCAAACGTTTCCGTGAGCGGCATACTATCGATCGGCCGGATCAAGCAAGCACCGTAGAGGAACTAAGAATCGGAAGCTGCATTTGAAGGTGTTGAGAACGGTTAGGGCAAACCCAGGGCTGTCGGATTATGATATCGCCAATAAATTCAATGCCAGCCAAAGCACCGTCAGAAGGATTACGATCTTTTCGGGCCAGTAAGCAACCAAACAGGACGCTGAAGCAGAATCTAGTGCTTTGACTATATGTTTTAGTATTACTTCTACGTGAAGTCAACGATTTACATAGTTGAAGATGCTAATTTCAAATAACAGACTGTAGTGGTAATTGTTATAAGATAGATGGAGTAGATGAAAGCATAGAGTTGATAGTTCCGTTAGAGTACGGCAGTGTGAAGATTGCATATAGATGTTAGAACAGCGAGCTAGGACAACTTTTATGGAAGGTACAAATCGGTTTTTCCATCTCTCTTTACCAAACTCCCCCTTTGGAGAGGGATGGTGAGGGGTGTCCCCCCCGCCACCACTGGCCAAAAAAATTAGTATCTTCAACTAAGAATCTAGTGGCCAAAAAAAGTGCCCGGAAGCTGTACAATGAGGTTCTTACAAAGTACAAAGGATGCATCCTCATGGACGACAAAACGTACGTGAAGATGGATTATAGGCAGCTTTCCGGACGGGGGGGCGACCCCGGCGTAGTGGTTAACATCCATACCTCTCACGCCAAAGTCACGAGTTCAAATCTCACCCCCGGACAAGTCACGAATGACCCAAGAGTGTTAAAGTAACTATAATAAAAAAAAAAAAAAAAAAAAAAGTTTCCGGACAAAAGTTCTATTAGACCACTTGTCGAGGTGATGTCCCCAGCAAGTTCAAATTCGTTTTTGCCGATAAATTTGCAAGAAAGCTTTTGGTCTGGCAAAGTATTTGCAGCTGTGGACAAAAAACCCAGTTTTCGTGTCAAACAAGACTATGGATTCCAAAATGTACAAGCAGGAGTTCCTGAAAAAAACGTATTCTTCCGTACATTAAGGCTCACAATGGATCTGTAAAGTTTTGGCCTGATTTGGCAAGCTGCCACTACAGTGGAGAAGTTCTACAGTGATATCGAGACAACGGGGTAGATTTCTTCGAAGAGGACATCAATCTACCCAATATCGGTTCATTAGCAAGTGCCGTGGCGGCGTGGTAAACTGCAGCGGCTTCCGCGAAGAAAAGCGAGCATCCATCCGTGTACCAGTGCGTGTAGTTACCGTAATTTGCTCCGAGAAGGTTGGCGACTGATCTACGTCGTGCTGCTCAGTTATCCTGCCCTGAAGCGGTCCTTAATCCGGTTGTCAATTTTTATTCGTGAAAAGAGCCAACTTCCCAAGTAACCAAAAGTTCTGATAAAAGGCTATTTATGGCTTAAGCACCTTGGTTGAAGGTGGTCTATAGAATTCTAAGCAGCCTCATTTTTAAGTCGTTATAAGAACTTGAAAGTTCCGGTACCATAATTGAAGAGCATTCTTAGCAGCCTCTGGCGGAACTTGAACGGAACTTTTAGAAAATAAATTAAAAAAGGTTTTTGTCCTCTACACCAATTCTATATTTAGTTCGCACTTTTATGAAAGTTATTTCTAAAGGCAGGTATTAATGTGTATTGATTTATCAGCATTAGTATTAGTAATGGAGCTGTAGAAGAATTAAACCCAGTCCTTCTGCGTGAGAGTCTCAGCACGAACCACTACGTCATCTGAAATATATTAAAGTGAGCTGTTGTCCCGCCTATTGTTGGAGTTTTCTGAGCCTGCTGACTGACTTGAGTACGAAACACAACACCTTGATGAATTTAAATTGGTGTTTGCCCACATGTTATTCCATCACACTTGTGGCGCAGTGGTTAGCAATCGTAGATCACATGCCGACTACACGGGTTCGAATCCAGGAAGTTACTTTTTATTTTATTTTTTTTGATAGAATGTTGCATAAATATAAGAATTATGATTTATTCGGGCCACTGATTATTTCATTATTTACGTACATTAAATTTTGTTACAAAAAAAGATTGTGCGGATTGCTTCATGTGGCTTGAAAGTTCTGTCGGAACTTTATTTGAACTTTATGCAACTTGAAAGTTCTGTCAGAGCTTTATTTGAACTTTATGGAACTTGAAAGTTCTGTCGGAACTTTATTTGAACTTTATGGAACTTGGAAGTGTTGAATGCGGAACTTTTGGTTACTTGGGTTTTCTCTCCATGCCAATGAACTTTGGCCACTTTGGCGATGGCTGGGGTGGAGGGCAGGAGACCCGAGTCTGAACGTATGTAGGTGTTGTATGACAGGGCATAATGTATCGTCACTTCCAGCACGCAGACGGTTTTTTTGTTGGTATTGGTTGACCGTTAAGCGTAATTGGAGTACCCTGACTCGGGGTAGAGACGAACAGACGTTGCATCGGACGGATTTGTTTGCATATAGTTGGAAGCCAACCGAGCTGGCCCATTTGGCTACCACGGATGTCGTCCCTTGAGCCCGAAGCTTAGTTCGAACTACGGTTGGTCCCGTGGCTACTACCAGTACATCGTCGGCGTAGACGAAAATCCGCATGTTCCTGAGTAATCGGTCAAAGTAACCGTTCATTGCACTCAGGAATAGGGTGACAGCAATAACCGACCCTTACAGCACACCGAGACTCGGAACGAACGATCAGCAAGATGTGCCCCTTCAAACCCCAGCTTACCATTTTCTTCATAACGGCAGGCGTCCAGGTGCGATTAAATGCTTTGGAAATGTCCAGCGAGACAATTTCCACATGGACGTATGCCTCCTTGAGTACATCCCCCAGTGTGGCGAAGCATGTTGATGTGCCGAAACCTTGCCTGAAGGCGTGCTGTCTGTGATCCAATAGGCTATTTGAGATCAAGAAAAACTTGAGTCTGCGGCTTATCATTCGCTCGAGCACTTTGACCATGCATGCGGTAAGCGCTATGGGCCGGTACTTGGTTACATCTTTAACTGTTTCATTGACCTTTGGAATGGCAACAACCAGGATTTCCTCCGTGACCCAAAATTGGTTTATGAGGTCAAGCATGCGCTGCTTACCTTCTGTAGGCAAGTTTTTGAGTAGAGGGTAACCGATTTCATCGGGACCTGCCGATTTGCCGCTGCTCCTGCTTAGGGAATGTTGCAGCTCATACCAAGAAGCGGAATGGTGAAACTGTCGATGGATAATAATGTTGACTTGGCTGAACATTGGAAGTCGTCATCATATCCAGAGACGGCAGAGATTTCAGCGAAGTATTTGCTTAACTCGTTGGCGACAGCAGCTGGTTCAGACACGGTGATTCCGTACGTTTGGATGTGGAGCGGGGTTGAAAACCGTTTCCACTGAGCGCGTTAACTCTATTCCAGAGCTCAGCTGAGGATTGCAATGTGTTAATACTCTCCAAAAAATTGGACCTGTTGTTTGGCGTGCAGCGTTCGGTGCTGAGTGAGGGCTTCTTCACTGCCTAATTTGTCCCGGGATTTCACTGCGCTCTTAGTATCCTCGGTCCACCAACGGAGAGCTTTCCGTCCAGGAGTACTGCTGGTTTTTGGAATTGTGGCTGCATCGTGGATGACTTTGGATGTTCACTAGGTTGCGAGTTTGTAGCAGCGATTGGAAGGATCTCTGGAAGCCTTCCCAGTCAGCTTTATCGTATCTCTGGGGCCGTAGCGGTCGACAACTGCATCTGAATCGGGTAGTGGTCGCTGCCGTAGAGGTTGGAGTAGGTGCACCAAGTGATCTTTCCCGCTATTGAGCGGCTGACCGTGGACATATCGATGGCTGTGGTGTAGCGACCGGTGAAAAAAGTAGGGCTTCCGTCGTTGAGCACTACCATGCCTTCCTGTTCAAAGAGATCCATTAGGGTATTTCCTCTGGGATCAGTACGAGGGCAGCCCCAGGTGGGGTGATGTCCGTTGAGTTCGCCGACGAACATCCTCGTTTCAGGGAGTATACTGAAAGCGTCGCAGATTTTGTTGAAAAATTCCAAAGGTAGAAAATAATTTTACCATTCTCGATTTTCTGGGATCAGGTAATAATGTTCCAATTGAGATTTCAATTTCTTCGCAATTAAAGCTGTTTTCGAGAGATATAGTAGCATCAACATTGTTATGTTTTACACTGCTCTTGTTCGTTGGAGCCATATCTACACAGATGCCGTTTAATGAAGTAGTAATTTTGAATTTCCGTACAATAAAAACATTTTTTTCAGACGTTTGACCTGGTGGAATTAGACCAAATGACCCTCTGCCACACTAAATAAAAGTTGCCCCTTTTCTTGCTGTTTCGTATCATGGTTACGTATTTTGCACGTTTCGTCTCACTATGCAGTCTTTGGATATCAGGTTTTATCTAGTGGAAGAACTGTTAAACGAGAAAGCAGTTAAATAGGTTTGTATGTAACCGTTAATTCCAATAAACATAATCTAATTCCATTAAATCCAACTCGTTACAAACGATTTAAAATAAATGGATTCTCTAAACATTGAAAAAATTACCTTAATATCCTGTTAGAAGACTCTGTTGAAATGTATAATTATACATGTTTAATAGACTGAAAAAGCCAAAATTTAAGTTAAAGATTATGAAACAAGCCGAAACAAAAACAAGGCTCGCTCTATCAGCAAAATTGCACGACAATTCCAAGTGCACGTAATTATTACATAATTCAGTGTAAATTTACGATATATAAATACGTTCACGATACTAAATGATTCGATTTCATTATCGCCGCTGACGAACTTTAATCCGATCGAGTGCTTCCACCTGCTTGGAGCATTGCTTCTGCAAATCCCGACCAATTCAAATTTTAATAACGCGATTTTCATTAATTGCACGTCTCATTAAAACCGCTTTATCAAGTTTTTTTTTTCTGCATACATATTACAAAAACTTCCCACGTCAACCTCGCTTTCGCTTCTTCTGATCCCGGTGGCAATTTTTACTCTCAGTTTTTATTTTTCGTTGTAATCCGTGACCAAACAACCCGTTTTGCGTGACAGGCTGTTTAATTGTCCTTCCTCATTTTGCGTTGCTTGGCTAATGCCGTGCCGTCGTAAGATGATAGTGAAAGTCAACGATACCGACCATTTGGCAAACAAGTTTTCCGCGAGCAACAGTTGAGATGATTTGAACTCGAATGCATCAAGGCGGTAGGTAAGGTGCCATCTTCCGTGATTACACCTGCTGCAGTACTGGTTTGTTGGAGAGTTTGTTTTCTCAAACTGGACTACGACGACGATGACGACGACGACGGCGACGACAAAGACGACCAAGACGACCAAGACGATGAAGTTCAAAGAAAGAAAAATCCAATCAAGCAAAACTCGTACTTCAAGTCGCTAGGTGAATCCATAAACATGGCCCAGATTGACGCTCACCTAGAGAGAGAGAGAGAGCTCTAGCCAGGGATGCCAAGTATGCTTAGGAAAAATCTTCAACGAAATGGACGAGCATGTCTTCACACTTACTTTTCACTTGTGTTCAATATTGCTGATTAATAAAACTGAGTGAGTGACAAAACAGAAGTGAAGTTAAGGGGAAATAATTTGATTTCAGCGAACTTCGTAAAAGTTCAAAGATCGTTATAGAACTTTGAAGATCTACTGGAAACCTCGTAGAACTGCAGGGGGTTTCAAAGACGTTTGGGGAACTTCATAAAAGTTAAGGGAACTTTCTAGAAGTGCAGTAAATTTTGTAGAAGTTTCTCTAGCTTTGTAGTAGCCTAGCGAATTAAGTTGAACTTCGGGGGGACTTTGTGTGAGTATTGTAGAAGCTCCGTTAACTTAGTAGAAGTTCAGCTAATTTTGTAGAAGCTCATTGTAAATTTGGGCTTTTAAAAAGTATTAAGTTTTTAATAATGAAGGTTCACGGAAATTTATGAGCAAAACTAAGAATTTCATATTTTTGAAAAATTGCAGCTCAGTTGCTACAGTGCTTTTCCGATTTTGTCAGCCCCCGATTTTGTCAGCCTTTTTCCCCGATTTTGTCAGCCTGAAGATTTTGCTGAACTTTTTGGTTATTAAGCATGAATTCTCAAGCATTTCGCTCCAAAGGACACTTAATTGTTTTGTCGCAGCAATAACAGAGGTAACTCACATAAACTTCAATTATTGCGACTCTGCACAGCTGTATTGAGTCCCTCCCGATAAAGGTAACTAGTTGGCGGATAGAGCTGGGATGGCTGCAATACAAGTTATGGGCAGATACCCCATTCAAGAAGAAGGTTTCGTGATCGCCAAATTTAACGGAATATTCATATGCAGTTGCTACGTACCCGATGGACGATGGAGCAGTTCCATGAAACGCTGGTTGGACTTACCGAAGAGCTGATCGGACGAAGACCGGTAGTCATCGGAGGAGACTTCAATGCTTAGGCAGTGGAGTGGAGAAACAGATGTACCAACGGAAGAGGGCACATTCTGCTGAAAGCTCTGGTGAAGCTGGAAATTTAGGCTGTTCAATAAAGGCACCACCAGCACTTTTCGCAGAGATGGCCGGGAATACATTATCGACGTCACTTTATGCGGACTGCAGTTCGTCGCTGGTGGAAACCATGAATTGTAGAGTGTGTGAAGGATATACTCTTAGTGACCATCAGGCAATCCGATATGGCATCGGCCAACGGAATCCTGAGGCAGTACAGAGGACGATAACTTGCGACCTGAAGTGAAAGACGAGTTGAAAGAATCGTTAGGGAGAGCATGCCGAGGAAACTGGACCTAAATAACAGACGGCCTCCAACTTACTGCTGCAACGAGGCAATTACCACCATCCGCGCTAGTTTTCTCAGAGCCAGAAGACATGTTCAGAGAGCAAGAACACAAGCAGACAGAGAGGAACGTAGAAGAATGTTCCGAGCACATAAACGAGAGATAAAGCAGAGCAAGTCAAACTGTCAATTGGAGCTGGGTCGAGACGCACACCGTATCATGATGACGAAGATCAGACCATGGAAGGACTTTTCTCGAAGCACGATCCAACGACCTGGCCACCTAGTTACATCGTACGGAGACGGAGAGGGAGATAACGACGAAGTCACCAACGAGCAACTCGTAGCAGTGGCTGCTGGATATCGGAAAACTCTTGGAGAGGATCATCCTAAAGCGGCTGACGAAATCCACGGAGAGTGAGCAAGGATTGTCTGAGAGGCAGTTCGGATTTCGAAAAGGAAGAGCAAAAGTGGATGAAATTTCGACAGTTGTCGAGAGAGCCGAGAAGGCGTAGAAACAGAAGTGGAGATGAGATCGATATTACGCTGTGATAACGATCGACGTCAAGAATGCGTTCAACATCTCCAGCTGGGAGGCCGACGCTACTTCCAGAACCGGGTTCTGATCTACGAGCCAAATATGGGACAGAGATCGATGGGAATTCCACAAGGCTCCATCCATGGTCCAACGCTCTGGAACCTGATTTGAAACGGCTGTCTAAAGCTGAAGCTACCCAAAAGAGTTGAGATCGTTGGCTTTGCGGACGACGTTCGGTGATTTTTTACAGATTTCCTGTAATTTTTTCACAGATATTCGGTGAAAAATTACAGGAAATTTGTGAAAAATCACCGAACTGTTTACCGAACGTTCAGCTGTTGAGATTTCGGTAAAATTTCACAGATTTCGGTGAAATAATCTTAGTGTGTATGGTCTCCACAATTCTACGCTGCCGACCAAAGACAACGGCGTCACACCGAGACGCCGCCGCGGCCGCCGAGGTAAAAACAGCTTGATGAACTGACCGCGCACAGGTCTAGTTCAGTGAACCTATGAAGAATTACATCGAACTTTGAAGACATTAAGTGAACTTTAGAGAATTTTGTGGGAATTCCGGGAGCTTTGTTGAACTTCAGGATTTTTTTTTTCTAATTTCAGGGAACTTCGTAAAATTTCATGGACTTCGTTCAGGGAACATCATAGAAATTCAGAAACCTTCATAGAAATTTGGGGACCTTCAGAGAAGTTTACACATAGATGTTCAGGAAACTTTCTAGAACTGCAGCAAATGTTGAAGAAGCTCAGTGAACTTTGTAGGATGTCATCGAACTTTGTATAAATTAAGCGAACTTTATAGAGTTTCATCAACTTTAGATAAATTTAGTGAGTTTTTGCAAAAATTCAGAGAGCTTTGTTGAACTTCCGGAATTCTTCTCTAGCTGCAGGGAGCTTCGCAAAACTACATGGACTTCGTATAGAGGTTCAGAAAACTTCTTAGAAATTTAGGAAGCTTCGGAGAAATTCAGGGAATTTCAAAGAAGTTTACGAAATTTCATACAAGTTCAGGAACCGTTCACATTTTGAAGAAATTCAGCTAACTTTGTAGTAGCTTCGCGAATTATGTTGAACTTCGGAGGACTTTGTAGAGGTTCCGTAAGTTTTGTAGAAGTTCAGCAAATTTTGAAGAAATTCAGTTACTTTTGTAGAAGTTCAGCTTTGTAGAAGCACAGTGGAATTTCATCGAACTTTGTAGAAACTAAGCAAACTTTAGATAAATTTAGTGAGTTTTGTAAAAATTCACTTATGTTTGTTGATTCAGGATTTTTTTCAGCACTGCCGTAAAACTTCATGGACTTCGTACAGAGGTTCAGGGAACATCGTCGAAATTCAGGAAACTTCGTAAAAATTCAGGGAACTTCAAAGAAGTTCAGCAAGTTCTGTAAAAAATCAGCTAATTAGATGGAAATTCAGTTAATAATGTAAAAGTTCAGCGAATGTTGTAGAAGTTCAGTGAACTTTGAAGAAATTAAGTGAACTTTAGAGTAATGTGGTGAACGTTGTAGAAATTCGAGGAAATTTGTTTTTTTTTCCTTGATTTGTTTTCCGTTGATCTTGTTTTCCGTGCTGAGCACCAATGCTACCGACGCTGGGAGGCAGCTCCCACACCTGGACATTACCTATCGACCCATCAACTCATGAACCGGGGACCAACGGCTTTACTTCCCTTCCGAAGGAAGGCGTGATCAGAGATGTTTTGCCTCAGAACATCCCGGCGGTGCCGACTGGGATTAAACTCAGGCCTGCTAGGGTGAGAGATAATCACGCTTACCACTACACCACCAGCGCTGCTGAGGAACTTTGTTGAACATCATGATTTTTTTTCTAACTTCCGGGGACTCCGTTAAACATCATATACTTAGTAAAGAGATTCAGGGAACATCGTCAAAATTCTGAAAGCTTTGTAGAAATTTTCTGGTGATTTCAAAAAAGTTTACAGAAATTCATAAAAGTTTAGTTTTCTGGAAGTGCAGCAAGAAGCTTCGGAGAAATTCAGGGAATTTCAAAGAAGTTCACGAAATTTCATACAAGTTCAGGAACCGTTCACATTTTGTAGAAGTTCAGCTAACTTTGTAGTAGCTTAACAAATTATGTTGAACTTCAGGGAACTTCTTAGAAGTTCATCGATTTTTGTAGAAATTTAAAAAAAAAATGGTAGAATTTCAGATAATTATGCAGAAGTTCAGCGAATTTTGTATAAGTGCAGTGCACTTTGTAGTATTTCGTCGAGCGTTGTAGAAATTAAGCGAAGTTTAGGAAAATTTAGTGAATTTTGTAGCAATTCAGGAAGCTTTGTTGAACTTCAGAATTTTTCAGCCTGCAGAGAATTTCGAAAATCTTCAGGGTACATCGCTGAAATTCCGGAAACTTTAAAGAAATTCAGAAAATTTAAAATAAAACTTCATAATGCGAGAACTTTGTAAAAGTTTGAGGAACTTCGTAGAAGTTATGAAAACAGTGTTAAATTAGAAAGAACCTCATAAAAGTTCGGGACGTTGTTTTTATATCTCAGGCCACTTCGTTGAAGTTCGATAGACTTGCAGGAAATTCCATAAAAGTTCAGGAAAAGTTCGTGAAATCACCGAGAAACGTTGAAGCGCAGCGCACTCTTTAGCGAATTACGTAGCATTTCAAGAAACTTCATAGAAGTACTGGGACCGCAGTTGAAGTTTGGTTTGGTCGTTTCGACTTTTTCGATGTATTTTGGACCTTTCCAATGACATTGTTTTTAAGCTTGCCGATTAATTTTTTTCTTCGACTTTTTCGATCATGTTTTTTTCGACTTTTTCAATATATTTTTTTTTTGTATTTAAAAATGATTTTTTTTTTCCTTTTTCGATTATATTTTTGTCGATTTTTTCCCTGAAATATTTATTTGTTTACTTTTTGATGATTTTTTTTACTTTTTCGATTATTTTTTTCGTATTTTTCAAAGTTTTTTTTTTGACTTTTTCAATGCATTTTTTATTTAATGTTTCGATGATTTTTCCCTATTTTTCAATGAATTTTATTTTCGAATTTTTTGATTAATTTTTTTATGACCTTATTATATTTTATTTTTTTACATTTTCGATTATATTTTTTTTTCTTTTTCCACGAAATTTTTCTTCGAAATTGTCAATTATTTTTTTTAAAGAAATTTTTCCCGACTTGACTATGAGCTTTTTTTTGTTTAACTTTACCGAATTTTTTTCCCACTTTTTCGATATATTTTTCATATATTTTGATGTTTTTTTTTTACTTTTCTAATGAATTTATTTCCGGACTTTTTAAATAAATTGTATTATCTTCTTTTTCGAATTTTTCGATGAAATTTCATAATGACTTTTCCGATGAAGTATTTTTTTTTTCGATATTTTCGATGAAATTGTATTTCTACTTTTTCTTTATATGTTCGTTTTCAACTTTTTCATTTTATTTTTTTACTTTTACCATGAAATTTTCCTTCAAAATTGTCAATTATATTTTTTCGACTTTTTCAATTATATTTTATTTAAATTTTTTTGAAAAAAATTATTTTCTTGTTGAAATATTTTCTTGAATTTTCAATGAAATTTATTTTAGACTCTTTCGATGAAATTTGTTTTTTGATTATATTATCTGTTCGACTTTTTTTTATTATTTAATTTTTCTACGATTTTTTTTTTCATATGTTTTGATGATTTTTTTTTATATTTTATTATTTTTTTTTCATTGCCGATGAATTTTTCTCACCTTTTCGGTGAATTTTTCTTTCGACTTTTTCGAAGATTTTTTGTTTTTACTTTTTTATGAAACTTGTTTGACTGTTTCGAAGAAATTTTTTTTCGACTTCAATGCAAATTTTTGTTGACTTTTTCGGAAAACCAAAAATTGAAATTTACGATGAATTTTTGTTTTGACCTTGTCAATGATTTTTTTTTACTTTTTCGATCTTTTTTTTGCCAAACTTCCAAAGCCAGTGTTGAAATTTTTGTTTCCACCAACTACCAAAACCGTCATTTTTGAAGTAATTAATTTGGGTTGTTAGTGGAACGTTAAAACAGGGATTCATTACCTTATTGTGACGATTGCCGAGTCCTTGAAGGTGTTCCTTATTAAAGAGTTGTTTAAATTTTTCTTCTTTACTTTACTTAAATCTTTGGTCATTGGTTACGTAGGGTCCGCTTCTGCACATTGTTGTTTCATTTTTATACCTGTGATCTTCATAAGATGAGTACTTAAGAGGAAGCTCACCGGCATAAAAATAAAAAAATATTTTCGGTACGTTTTTATTTTTCTAAAAATATTGGGAAAAATTATCAAAAATCCAAGAAAATCAGTTTCTTCCTTAGATTTTTGTCAAAAATTACATGCAAAAATTTTTTTTCTATCCCATCATGAAAAAAAATTGGACTCTCAGAAAAACCGAAAAGTTGATGTTTTGTGGTTTTTTGAGTCCAACTTTATGCCATAATGACTTATAAAACATGTTTTTGCACGTGAATTTTCTTTAAAAAATTAGAAAAAATGAGATTTTTTTTAGATTTTTTATACTTTTTTTCAATATTTTTAGAAAAATCAAAACGTAATTATTTTTTTCGAAGCGGTGAACTTCCCCTTAAGGGGAAGTTTACTGCACAGAAAAAAAAAAACTTTTTGATTTAAATAAAAATATTGGAAAGATATCAAAAATCTAATATTTTATTATTTTATTATTTTTTTATTGTTTTAAAGATTTTTCACGTGTAAAATATGTAATTATGGAATGGACCTTTGGTTTTGCTGAGGGTTCAATTTTTTATCATGAGGAGAAAATTAAGTTTTACGTGTATGGGCCATGGATAATTCGTAGAAGTTCAGGGAACTTCCTACAAGCTAACCTTAAATGTAAATGCTAAGGAGATAGAAAAGGAGCTCAAGGAGCTTCGTTTGAGCTCATGGAACTGAGTATAAGTTCAAGAAACTTTGTATACCAACTTATAATTGTAGGTAACTTCGTGGAATATAAGAGAATTATGATAATTTCCTCAGTTTTTTTTTATAAGATATCACTGAAGTCCATAAGAAATTTTTCAAGACTGCAGGTATATCAAGTATTATTCTGAAGATCTGCAACTGTTAAAAAATTCAAATGCCGTACCTCAGATTTTATTCCAAGACGAAAAGTTGGTCAGGATGTATTCAAAACATCTACAACTGATCAACGATTTCAGTTACGTCCTTTGGATCCGGTTGATGATGTAATATTCTGAACATCTTGAACTCTTCAAAAATTCAAATGACGACTCTCATATAACGGAGATGAAGTAGCCCGTGGCCAAAAATCCCCTAAATAAAGTATCAAAATAAGACTCTCAGATACTCTCCTAGACGGTAGATTAATCAGAGAGTATTTAATAGATCTTCAGCTGTTCGTAGATTTTAATTAAGTCATATGGATACTTTACAAGGCTTCAGCAGTGTCGTAGTGCCTGACAAGTTTTCTAAGATGCTATCTCTTTTTGTTGGTAATTTATGATCAATTCTGAGTATCGATATGCTCTTTTCAAAAGTGAACTAAATGAGTTATGCAAAAATTACCTTCACAGTTTTTTCACTGGATATAAATGAAATCATGATCCTTCAAATGGAACTCATAACATAAATATCCACTTTCGCTATTTTTAGAAACGAACACTTGAAAACTACGTATTTTTCAGTGAAAATCGCTTAAAACTTTTCAACAAAATGCGATAACTACTATGTTGCTTCGGCAAAAATGTGTGCCATAATTTTTTTTTTCTATATACAGGATGTTAGGTTCCTTAGTGAAAATAATTGCAGGGGCGATAGAAGATCATATTTGAAGTAAAAAGTTGTTCTACGCATATGATCAAATCTCAAACATTACTGAGTTATTGAACTTTTTCTGTTTTGGTCTATGCTTGCCATAAATTCGCCAGCTCTTCTGGAGAATAGGGGAAATGGATGTAATGTTGGCCTATGTGCCCCTAATTTGGGCCCATACATAAATTCAGCAACCGACTAAATTTTCAATAGCGACCAAAAATATCCATTAGTACCGTCCCAATGACGCGTTCATCTAGATAAAATTGATAAATAACAGATTTTTAGCGATGGGCCCAATCCTAGATCCATAGGCCAACATTAGAGCCATTTCCCCTATATGTTTGTTTTCTGCAAGCTGTATGTTTCTGTTTTGATTTTTCTTCTTGGTCTCACTTATCGCACTTATCAGACCGTCATTCCGCGTGGCGATCAAGTGTGCTATGCGCGCTGCAAACAGACGTCAACAGCAACGCACGGTGGGGTTGAATTCGTGTTTTACGCAACCGTTAATGATGTGTTTAGTACGAAATTGCGACAAAACTTAACAAGATAGAAAATTAGCGTCAAAGAGAGAGTTGTAGAGCGCATTGAGAGGCATCTTTTGGTTAGACAGAACAATACACTTTATTACGTATTTTTTGAATTAATAAGGGGAAACCCGTAAGAAAACACAAGTTTTAGACTCGTTTATCCCTAAAATGTGTCTAAATGCAGCTTACTTGAGGTAGAAATTACACTTTTAAGTAGGAATGGAGGCAAGAGTTTTGTGCTAAATGGCATAGTTTTCGAGTTAGAGCCAATTTATAGCAAGCATAGACCAAAACAGAAAAAAATTCAATAACTCAGTAATCTAATCTGAAAATATACCGTTGAAAACCGATTTTTCAGAGGCCACCTAAGTTACTTATTAAAAACAAGTTTTCTCTCTGTAATGGATCACGATTTATCCATTACAGAGAGAAAATGGCTTGCTTCAGCAAAGTTGTTTCAAATATTTTTTCTACAGCTTTGTTGAACGTTACACTGGTCTATCTCGTTGGATATCTGAAACTCGTCAACTGTGTGGTCGACCCTAATGTTTTTCACATAAAAAGATTAACACAATAAATAAAAAAAACCTTCCCCAAAACAATATGTATCTTATTTATTTTTTTTTTTTTCATTCATCTTGGGTCATTCGTGACTTGTCCGGGGGTGAGATTTGAACTCGTGACTTTGGCGTGAGAGGTATGGATGTTAACCACTACGCCGGGGTCGCCCCCTAATATATCTTAAATTAATGATTAAGATACAAACAATTTATTCCATATAAATACGGTTTCTGGACCACTGTGCAGTGGGTTTCACCTAGATTAAGTATTATTCCGAATTTTGAATAATTCTCGCGCGTTAGTCACACTTAAACTGTTGAAGTAGAATGCAAGTTATCACAATCGAATTTTTAGGATGAAGAAAATGACAGTGTTCTCTTCCTGCTAGACTCCGATTGTCAAACAATCCACCGTCAATACTTAGCAACTAGTATTTTTAAAGAATTTATTTTGATAAGATAATTATAAATGGAGTCATCATCTTAATTTCTATAGCAAAAATATGCATTTGCCAGCTTAAAATTCATAAAAAATCATAACAATCCTGAATTTCAACGTGTCTTCAAAAATCTTCTCAAAACATTAAATGTCTTCTTCCTGAGGGGAAGAATTTGAAATATCTTCATAATGAAGACATATCTTCAAATCTGACATCCCTGGCTCTACCGGATCGGTCTTCTTTCTCTGCTGTACGTATGCATACAGAGCGAACCGTGTGATGTGAATTCCGTGGGATATCGGTCCCCGGCAGTTGCCTGAGACGAGGTCATACGTATGCATGACAAACAGGTAGGAAGATCCTCAGCATAAACGAAAATGAAATGGAGTGCTGTCAGGGCTCAACAGCAGAATGGGAAAGGAAATAAGGATGCAACAATGTTACGTTGCCGTCGTACATTTTTGAGCACGACTTGAAAGGCGGTTCCGATAAGACTGCGCTTCCTTCGTGTTCTATTCATGAGAGTTGAGAGTGCACACTGCTGCAGCTTAGCGACGAGATGCACCTCCAAATGGAACCTTATATGAGCATGTGTACATCTGCCATGGCCTAGGTTGTATATTTTTCTCCACTGGATTCCTACACCATATCGTCGTAGAAGGGAATGAAGCAAATACTCGATTCCTTCGTTTGTGTCATTTGTTTCTACTTCCAAGGAATCCTATTCAAATTCTGTGTCTTCTCACTAGCATAATATATTGTATGATAGGACGCCCATAGGCGAGACTAGGTTTGGTTCATGGCGGGGGGGGGGAGGGGTTGACATCAATTTTCTGCAATTTTCAAAACATTCTTCTTCAATTACCAACCTGCACTTGTAGTCCACAGGAACAGTTCAGAATTAAGTATTAACTAGAGTTTCCCAGTCGTTTTTCCTAGCGACATCATTGGTACAAGAGCTGCGTGTGATACTGAATAGGTTGGAAGAAAACCCAACCAAGAAAGAGAAATGTAATACTCAAGTGTCGAATCGTTATTGGAACACTGACAATTTATCGATACTTTCCACTGGCGGCACCTTCCTCCCTATCTGAAGATGTTTATGCTTCTATCTCTTTCTACCTTTTGTGCTCGATTCGGAAATCGATCTCCCAACGTAGTGGAATAACCTGAAACGATTTGTTGTTGTTCACAACGTTCCAACACAAGAAGCTTAAAACGCTTAACATGCTACTTACATAGTTTTTCGATTTTCTGTCTAAATGAAAGCCACCCATTCTTGAAACTGCCTACAACAAGTGAAGCATAATTTAATTTTAATATTTTTCCAATTTACATTTATTACCGCCTGCCCGAGGCAGGACGTGCTGGAGCTTCTAAAGGCGACCTCCACAATCTAGTTCTAAACGTTACCGAACTGTCCGCTGCTTGCCGTGAGCAGTGATTCCCCAAAAAATCTGCTCCAACCAACAGCAACGGCAGCAGGAATATTTTAATGGCGAAATAGCCCATCATTAACATACAAATCTGAAGCCATAATTTTGCGCGAGGACCTCCTCATCCTTCTGCGAAAAAATTGCCAGGAAGTTTGGCAAAGGAAGCGTCCGGCAGTGTATCGTACCAACAACAAGGCTGCAACTCCGAAACATCCACATACACAACCAACCAAATGAAACGAACGGAAAAGAACTCATTTATATTCCACATCGTCTAGACATAAATCGCTTTCGCCGCATTAAGACACGAGACTCTTTCCGGCTTTGGAATCTTTGGATTTTACTTTTTCGTTTGGTAGGTACCCCGGTTGGTTTGCTGTTTTCTGTTTTTGTTTTGTGGAAACCGAAGGAGATACGGCAAAACGAGCGGGAAGGAGTTTCTGGAGATTCTGTGCACCGGATAAAGAGTGCATGCTAAAGGTAAATATGTTTTGGACTATTGCGTGACTCCTAACTTCCACTTTAACGTGTTTTTATTTCACGATCTCGATTAAAGTTTAACTACCCAATTCAACAACACCAACTGATAGTCAAAATCTTCAAATGAATCATATTCATATTCAGTAGAAACAATTAGAAATTGCTGCAATCAAAATTGCTCTTGTTCCATGCCCAAAATGTAAGTCCATAGAACGGACTCCATGCTTGCCGAAACTTTTCCATTCCCATGACGTAATGATTGATGGACTCCACCGTACGGTTCCTTCCTGGTATCGCACAAAATCCAACCTCAAAATGCGTAACTTTTTTCTTTTCTACTTCGAGAGGAATTATCCATCCCCCTCCTCTCGTCAACAACTTTCCCACGTATTGCTCAAGTCCGCAATTTTACTCCAATTTCCTCGTTTCACCTTCCCTTTCGTAGGTAACAAATTGTTGTGATTTTTATTCGATCCCCTTCCTTCCCCATTCCAATCGTTAGAGGTGGTATCGTTGAAATCAAAGTTTTACTCCCGAAAAAAAATGAAGCTTTCCAACACGTCGCCCAGACGTGATTGATTGCCGCTGCACGCAGTGTTTCTCTGGTGGCCCAAATGCCGTAGGGTGGTAAATTTCGGCTCGCGTTTCTTCCAGGGCTGTGGAGTCGGACTGGGAGTCGGAGTCGAAGAAAAAGTACCGACTCCGGTTAAAAACTCTGGCTGTTTTGCAAAAATAATTTAAAATTTGTACCTAATTTGGTCCACGTGCAATTTTTTTGGCTCATGACCGATTCGATTGAATGTGAATGCGTATCAGAAAAAAAAAACTAACATGAACTGTCTAAGCTCAGCTATACTCATCATTTTTGATCAAATAAACCTGCCTTTACTACAGATGAAAACACAATGCTTTCAAAGTTCATTTTTTTTTTTGACGTGGAATTACGTTTTTCGGCAACATATTGGAGGTGCAATTTCAAAAAACCATAATCGACTGCGTTACGAAAAGTGGTCAGGTTTTGACCACTTATAACTCTGTCAATAGCGGGATGGATTTCAATTCTAAACAAGCCAAGGAAATTTTTCTACGAATCTGCTAAAATGACCACTTTATCATTTTTCAATAGGTCATTATTGAAAATTACACAAATGTTCAACTGGTGCAATGGTGATCAAAATTATCAAAAAGCGCTTTTCCTAACACAGACTTCAAAATCGAATTCCAGCCGGTCTCGCCGAACGGTGCTTATTCAATCACCGTGTGTGGTGGTATCCGGTCGGTCACCATCAGCAACAGCAGCAGCAGCAACAGTGCTTCGGCGCGTGGTGTTGAACATTGTTCTCCAGTACACAAGCGAGCTGCAGCCCACATGAGCGTCCATTCATCGAAGAAGGAGGAAGAAGCCACACCGCTACTGATCGGATTCAGTAGCTCTTCGTGAGACGCTGTGAGCCATCTATGCCAAGCGCGTAACCATCGTTCCAAAAAATATACAGCTCATCAGTCTCATCAGGAATTTTAAAACAATTAGACGCTATAATGATACTCTGCACATGTTAGACACAAGAAGAGGCCAAAAAGCAAGCGTCCGACACACAAAACCCGCCAAATCCACTTGCAGTCACAATCAACGATTCTACGAATCGTGAGCGCTCACGAATCATAAAACCGCCGACTGCGGCACTCTGAAATCGAAATTGACAGACTCTATGCGTCAAACACCCGCCCTCCAATCTCCACCCGCATCCAACAGCACAAATCTCCATTACAACATCTAACGAATTCAAAACTCCGAAAATCACTCATCTATAGCAAGTGCCAAAAATTCCGTGCGTTTTGTGCACGAAAATGTGTAATTTTGTCATCAAAAAACGAGGCGTTTCCGTGATGGGAAAAAGTGGTTTCTCTAACACAGTCGCCGAATATTGATACCGAGGGTCAAATCTACGGTCCTGTCTTGGATACAACCTCTTACTATTTTATTTCAAGTTTCACGTTGGCATGATGTAAAATTTGGATTCTATAACAAAAGGTCGAATGACAAAACATTGAATGATACAAGGTCGATGGTACTAAAGATCGAATTGACAAGACGTTGAATGATGGGAAGAAGGAGGACAAAAGATCGAATAAAGAGAAGGGTGATAAAAGATCTATTGGCCGAGGGACAAAATAAAAAGGTCGAATGGTCAACATGTTAAATGACAAAAGGTCGAATGGAAAATAGGTTTAATCATTCAAAGAGTGACGAAAGGTCAAATGATAAGAAGGGGGGAAAAAGGTTGAATGATGAGAAGGAGGACAAACAGTTGAATAGTGCGAAGAAACTTCCTGAGGTGGAGAAACATTTGGAGAAAATTAGGATGTTCATCCGGTGAAAGACAGAGGGTTTTCGGAACAGTCAAAAGAAACTAAGATGCGTCGCGTAACCTCACTTTTTACCTGTGTACCAACTTTAAAAACGTGATATTTAGCAACATTTATAATCAAACCGAATGCAAATCCATAGAATCTTCTAGTTTTACCAGGATGTCCATCCAACCGGGAATTCGGATTTACCGAGAAAAATGCTGGAAAACCCAAATTGCACCGGGAAAGATCTGTATACACATTTTTTTTTTCCTTTATTTAACTCATCCCAAGTAACAATTTTTTTCTTGAAGAATCCTTTAAACCTTTAAACTAGCAATGTTACTTGGAATTAATCAACATTATAGCACAAACACCATTATATTCTCTTGCTTACAACTTGCATATTATTCTTTTCTCTCACTCGCAATACGTTCGCGCCCGGATCAAGTGGTGATTTTGTCGTTGTTCCTACTACAATAGCTAAATTTATAGAATTTCATATGGTGTCATTGGAAGAAAACTGCTTGAATTCTTTTGCTACAGTTTCCGAGTGAAGTAGTTCTAGTATAAAGGCTGAGCGAGATATTTCCTGTTTCGAAGCTACTTCAAGATAGAGAAGCAGATTCATGCTATCTCAAACTCCATGCAAACTCCGATCATGATTGGCATGCCAATGTTCGACACCGGACACAATCAACGAAATATAAAAGAATTATGAGATGATTGGTGTGCAGATAAATAAAACATTAATTTCTGCACTTTATGCTAACCAAGATTAGGAAATCTTCGAATACCGAGGTTAGTCTGTAAATCATAAAGATCTGAATCCATACTTCTCACTCCAAAATCATGAGTTCAAATCTCACCCGCATAAGATATTGAATGATCCAATATTTTGAGATATTTTCAAAAATCATTATTGGATTTTCCTTGCATTTCTTTTCTCAATTCCAATTCCCAATTGAGAATAACAGGGTGGCCAGCAAACCGGGAATACCGGGAAAAACCCGGGAATTCGACGAGAGAACCGGGAAAAATAAATTAACCATACCATAGGAACAATATTTTACGGGTTTGACGGAATATTCAACCTAGCGTTGAAAAATCTCAGCCCGAGGGTGCACTCGCTGCTAGCTGCCACCTTCAACAGATGCTTGGAGCTGCACTACTTTCCAAGCATCTGGAAGGTGGCAAAAATCATCCCGATCCGCAAACCTGGAAAAGACCCTTCACTACCGTCAAGCTACAGACCGATTAGCCTGCTCTCAGCGCTGAGCAAGCTGTTCGAAAAATTGATCCTCAGCCGACTAAACAAGTTTGTGGAGGAACATGACATTCTTCTTCCGGAACAGTTCGGGTTCCGCAAGGGGCATTCCACCAATCATCAGCTAGTGCGGGTGATGAATAACATCCGAAGTAACAAAGCTGTATCCAAGTCCACAGCCATGGCCTTGTTAGACGTCGAAAAGGCGTTTGACAATGTCTGGCACGACGGACTTATATACAAGCTTTGTAACTCTAATTTTCCACCATACCTTGTGAAAATCACCCGTAACTATCTCCAGCAAAGGTCGTTCAGGGTGTCGTTGAATAGTTCCCTTTCGGGACAATTTCCGATCCCAGCAGGTGTTCCGCAAGGGAG
Source organism: Ochlerotatus camptorhynchus (assembly GCF_037179485.1). Taxonomy (NCBI): domain Eukaryota; kingdom Metazoa; phylum Arthropoda; class Insecta; order Diptera; family Culicidae; genus Ochlerotatus; species Ochlerotatus camptorhynchus. The sequence continues at coordinate 314,011 of NW_027040931.1, read as the reverse complement.
TCTGCTGGGACCACTGCTTTACAGCATCTACACGTCGGACATCCCTCCTCTAGGAGACGGTTGCGTGTTCTTTCTGTTTGCAGATGACACCGCGATAGCCGTCAAGGGTAGGATGCCTCGTGAAATTACGAACAAGCTCCAACGATGCCTTGACACCTTTACTGATTATGCCACCACGTGGAAAATCAAAATCAACGCCTCGAAAACCCAAGCGATCATGTTCCTTCACAGACAATCATTAAAACTTAAACCGTCTCCCTCCTGTACCGTAATAATGGATGGTACAAGGGTCGAGTGGTCCACTGATGTTACTTATCTCGGGATGTTGTTCGATGAGAAGCTCCTGTTCCGCTCGCACATAGAGAAAACCCTAGTTAAGTGCTCCGCCTTGGTTAGGTGTTTGTATCCGCTCATTTGCCGCAGATCCCGCCTCTCAAGGCAAAACAAACTGGCTGTTTACAAACAGATCATAGCCCCCGCGATCTTCTATGCCGCCCCGGTGTGGGAATCGTGCGCTCAGACCCACAGGAACAAAATCCAGGTTGCACAGAATAGAGTGTTGAGGATGATCCTAGATCGTCCATTCGACACAAGAATAGCAGACCTCCATCAAGAGGCAGAAATTCCCAAAGTAAATTCCAAAATTGATGATATGACAACTAAATTTATTCAAAAATGCAATCTTTCTGAACATGCTTTAATAAGCAATTTGTACATAGTAGGTTAAGTGTATATAGTAGAGTAGGTTAGTTTTAAGCTGTAAATAGTAGTATTAAGTAGTTTCTCTTCAAATTCTAAAAACAAAACAAACCAATCCCACCAAGGTGGTCGACCGTGTACTAAGTCTAGGACTAATTCTGTAAAACAAATTTTGAATTTTGCCCATACCTAAAGATGAAGAAAGCAATTAAATCACTTAGTAAAAATTTATATGGTAATCGTCCAAGTTAAACTAAAATAAAGATCATTTAAACTTAAACTTAAAAACTGAAATAAACCGACCTATCGCCATTCACGCCAAGCATGTCACAATTATGCCAAAGGACATTCAGCTGGCTCTTCGTATTTATGGTGAACGCTCTCAATTTTTCCTTCGAAATCTATCAAAACCGGCCCTTTTTAGAGCCACTAAAAGATTCCACAAGAGAGTTGGGAAGGAAATTTCTGCTGCTTACAACTGATCGCATCACAGTGAATCCTGATCTAAAAATTAGCAACCAGCAAGTGCCCTAGAACCAAAAGCGATGCGATGCTATGACGATGACTGAGGACGAAGCAGAAGGGGGGAAAGCCAATTCGCTTTTTCGATTTCCTCTTTTGTGATGACCATAGCTTCCTATTTCGCACTATTTCTGCTATGCTCTTCTATCATCCACAACAATAAACGTATCAATGAATGTGTTTGCCGTCGACTTAACGTTATCTGACCGTGCACTTCGTAGTTGCTTCTCCGTGAATGATCACAACTAATCCACTTGCACAGAGAACTACATAGATGGGTGCATGGGATAAGCTTTCCATCTTCAATGTACAAGCACATTAATTCATTCTATAGATCAATTCACAGCGCCGGCCACGTCCTCCCGGTCTTTTGGGGGAGGGAAGGATGATTAGTTCGACGTCCGGTTGTTACTAGAGACCGAGAATACCTCTACATCTCCACGGCTATCTCGGGAGGGATAGTAGTGTAAGTGAGGTAGGTTATTTTTAGATTAGGATTCACTGTGATGCGATCGGGTTAAAGCAGAATTTGTTCTTTATTTAAATCTAGTGGGGATAGAATAAGGCAAAGTGAAACATTGCAAGGGGGGGGGGATTGAACTCCCTACCTTCTGCTCAGTAAGCAGAAACGGTAACCACTGAACTACCGAATCTCGTCGTAATGCTGTATCGACATGTTTCGTCTACTTACTACTCTCTGACGACTGTGCTGGGGAAGCAGCATATGCATGTACGTAATTGGTGGATTTGTTAATTATTTCGATGCTTTTGGACAATGCTTGACATTTACTACTTTTTCAATAGTTTCTTGTTGAACATAAACAGTCAAAAGCATTGATATCGATGCGTAAGCGTAGCCCTGATCGATTGGTGATAAAATTATTGAAATTGGTTCAGGGGCAGCTGAGTTATTAACGTTCAAAATCTTTCATAATTTGTTACATGTTCCATTTTCAGTTTCAGAAATCAAAGACGTAGTCCTACGTCAATATAACCAGAGTGCATTAGTTTCAAGTCCGTTATCTTCAAGAAAAATTAGATTTTACAATTTTTTTTTATTGTCTATGATCTCGAGATATCACACATTTTCTAAGGTTTCGAAAAAAAAAAAAACTCTGGTTCCGATATCTCTTCGTCATCTTGAAAGTTTTCCAAGCCTAATATGTTGAAATATGGTCTAGGAAACTTTCCAAGCGCTAGAATTTTTTTCAAAGACCTGAATTTCGATAACTCTTTGAAGGAAGGAAGCTTTAGTATCGGCAAACGTCGAAAAATCATGTAGTAGAATCTTCTTTTTTTAAAGTTCTTTTCCAATCCCAGATTTTTGACAAATTCTATGTCCAAAATCATGAAATCTTTTCTATATTTTAGAAACATTAAATTTTTCTCGGACTGTGAACTTACATTCTTACATATCGTAAATTATTCTACGCTTTCTTAATTTGTCAATTTGATCGCGAATTACTAAATTCCAGCACTAAACAAAAAAAAAATCAATATCTCTAAAATGTACAACAACTTTTTTGAAGATCGCATCGTCTTTTTGCAGGAAATCTTCAGAATCGTCATCAATCTTCTTTCTATCTACTCAGCGTGCGCGAAGCCAACCACCGCAAAACGCATTTTTACTGCATCGTAGATGGAGTCGCTCCCCTCGAAGGGAATATGTGTTATGACGGGAATAAAGATAAATGCTTCCTCTGTAAGTCGGAGGAGCACCGGGCGAATACCTGCCCCAAGCGGTTGGTTTTGTAAATCAAATGAGAAATCTTGTTGGCATTTCATTGAACTAACTGTCAATCAATCTTTGTTTTTCTTTTAATATGGTAAAAATTTGCCTCCCTCAGCTCAGTCGGTAAAGGCGCAGCTACAAAGAAAGACCATGCTGGAGGAGGCTGGCGATTCCCGGTCAAGTCTAGGAATTTTTCGAGTCGGAAAATTTCTCGTCTTCCCTGGGCATAGAGTATATGATTGTGCTTGCCACAAAATTATAATAATGCAAAAATGGTACAGGCATCGAAAGCTCTCAATTAATAACTGTGAAAGTGCATCTAGAACACTAAGTTGAGAGCACGCAACAAGCTAATATGTGATAAACAATAAGCTTGAAGTGTCAAGAAGAATTGAAAAAGAAGAAGAAAATTGTTGTACAATGTTAGAAACTGATGATTTTCTATGAAATCACCAGTGTTATAATAAAAATTCCAACATTTAGGCGCAACTGCATTTAAACAAAATATTTTCCATAATATCTGCAGAAAATATATTTTCTACAACTTTTGAACGAACCCAAATTTAATAAAAATATCTCATAGAAAGTCACTCGAAAGCTATTTGATTGAGAGGTTTATCAATTTCACCCAATGTCTATATTTTCCAATTTGAGAATTAAAAAAATGATTTTCGAATACGCTATTTTGAAATTTTATCCAGTCTAAAAATGGCGGAAATTATGGTTGACCATAACAAGCAATTATGTAAATTTTCATGTACATCGGAGCAGGTCGCATCAGATCGATTTGTTATTTGGCTTGGAACTGTTCTTTACAATTTGATTTGAAAGTTATGACAAATGCCAATACAAATGTTACACAATGTATGAAATCGTTCCTTTTTTTAAACTTTAGTATTTTTAGTATTTAAAACTTTGACGAATTTCGAATTTATAAGAGCCCATTTTCATTGCAAAAGTTTGTAAACAATTTTGTTAGACGTGCTTAAAGTTAAACATGCTTAAAAATGTAATGGAACTTTTCGCTTCTTTTTCGGAATTTCGAAAATGTAATGGAACTTTTCGCTTCTTTTTCGGAATTTCGAAGAAATTCCAATTTTGAATTTTAATCCGAGTCATAGTCATCCGACTATACGTCTACAGCCCTTGGTTTCTTCTATTTTTGGGATCCATCCAATGAGCTTTTCGTCGCGAGCTTTTGTTTCCATACTACTCGACAGAAACGTCTCAATCCGATTCAGGGAATCGTGGGTTGACTGGCTTCAGGGCCGTCTTGTGATCAGCTGCGATTGAATCCGACTACCCGGTTTTTCGAACCGTGGGAAATAAACAAATCGTTATTGTAATCGCATCGAATTCGAGTGGTGGTGGCACTCAAAAGACAATCCATGTGCATGGCACTCAACTTGGCGTATCTTTACTGGATTGGATAAAAAAAAACACAATCCTCAGGGTCGTCGTCGAATCAAATTTAGAATGGTGCCGCCGGAGTTGGCTTGTGGGTCAAATATTTCGGGCGGGTGAAGATGTGTTCAACAAGTTGTTCTCGACGCCCACCTTGGCAGCAGAACAACGGCTCTGGTGGTCAAACATATTTCGTCGACAGCTATTGTGATTGTGTGTGGCATTTAAGTATTCATTTGCATAGACTGCGGGGCGGCCATCTATCGATTTAAGTTTATGATTCCGTGTGGGATGATGACGATTGCCTGAATGGTTGCTCAGTGTCCGTTTTTGGGAACCGCGACGAGCTCTAGGTGTTGTCGCCAACAAATTTAGGGTTATAACATTTATTAGCGCCGCCATATGGGTAAGGTTGGATGGATTGTAGCGTTTATGGCTTTATTCCTTATTAGCGGTTGATTTTTATTATGAATACAGACGAGAACGCATGGACGCATTTATGCCTTCTTGGGAGTAGCTGTATATGATGCTGCGAGGTCAATTTGATAAGGAAGTAGGTACATTGTTTACAGAAAGCCGTTTGTACATGAACTTTACTCTGCGTAGTAAAAGCGGGGACCATGAAATTGTTGACACAAGTTACGAAATAAGTCATGTGAGATTGTACTTGGTGATTTGCGTCAATGATGTATAGCTTATAGGAGTGCCTTAGTAGTGAAATCCTGGCCTGAATTGTATTGGTTCGCATCACAATTTTATCATATACTTTTTTTAAATTTTCCTGGCTTCAAATTAGCAGACTAGTCTCAGAATTCTAGATAATATTGGATCAGAATCCATGATACGGACAGCATAATCTTCTATAAGATCATACTAGATATAAGATAATTTATCCATGGAATCTCAGATTGGTTTAAAGCAGAATTTCGGACGGAATTCCTACGAAATACTGAAAAAAAAATCCTTTCTATATCCTGATGTGATTCCTCAAATCACAGACAGGAAGTCCTGAGAATATCAAACGGTATTTTCTATGAATTCCATACCGAATTTCTTCTATTATTCAGACGAGATTGTTTCAGAAATTCTCATACAAGGCTCTCCTCGAATTCCAGACGACATTGCTTCACTATATTTGACGGAATTCCGGACGGGGTTTTCTAGGAATGTGTTGTGTGTAGTAGAAGGAAGAGTTCTGCGATGGAATCCGAAATAACATCTCTGCACCGATTATAATTTGCCTTCCGTCTTCATAAAACATCGAAACACAAAAAGTGTAACTTTTGATTACTGGGATTCACTACGATCAATTGAATAAAATATGGAACAACAATCTTGTTACTCTGTTCACTCATTGTTGTCGAGCCCAGTGTTCTGCATTTTCGAAACAGAGAAAAGAAAATGAACTCTCCACAGAATCGCTTAATTTCGAGCAATATCATGTTCGCGTAAGTCATCGTGTTTCTTGTTATCGAGTCACGATGAACATTCCTCTTTTCAAACATGACTGGACTATCGCTTGTTTCGTTCGTCAAGTGCTTCAGTTCATTTCATTTGAAGCAAAGACTTGTTTCAATTGACGCAATGAATGACTCGAAAACTGCTTCCTTCGTTTTTTCCACTTTCATTGCAATTCGGGGCTCATTCGACTTGTCACGACCTGATGACGCAGGCATCAACATATAGTATCCGAACAAAATCGGTTGCCGATAGGGATGGCATCTGGATTATATGTAGTAATAATAAATTATTAAATATTAAACGAAAATTAAATTAACTACGCCATTCTGGAGTCCAAGATGGCGGCCATCGGGGTCAGGGAAAGTGTTAAATACCCTACAATAGGGTATTTTTGGAACGGAGACGGCGCGTGGATGCTAAAAATCGATACACGATGGCATTTTGGAATTCAATATAGTGGCAATTGGTTTTATAAAGTGTCAAAAACCCTAAGATATGGGTATTTTCGGAACGGCAACAACGCGTAGATGCCAAAAATCGATATCCGACGCTATGTTGGAATCCAATATGGCGGCCATCAGGAATCATAAAGTGTCAAATATCCTACAATATGGATATTTTTGGAACGGGGACGACGCGTAGATGCCGAAAATCGGTATTCGACGCCATTTTGGAATCCAAGATGGTGGCCATCAAGTTTCATAAAACGTGTCAAATACCCTAAGATATGAGTATTTAATAACGGAGACAACACGTGACTGCCGAAAATCGATATCTGATGCTATGGTGGACTCCAATACAGGGCGTCAGAAAAAGTGTCAAATACCCTATAATATGGTTATTTTCAGAACAGGGACAACGCGTTGATGCCAAAAATCGATAACCGATGCCATTTTGGAATCCAATATGGCGGCCATCGGGTTTCACAAAAAGTGTTAAATACCCTAAGATCTGGGTATTTTCGGAACGGGGACGACGCGAAAATCGATATTCGATGCCATTTGTAGGCTATTTGACACTTCTTCTGAAATCTGAAGCCACCATCTTGAATTTAAAGATGGCGTCGGACATCGATTTCTGGCTTCAAGATGTCACCCCGCTTCTTAAAAAAACCCACTTTGATCGGTATTTGGCAGTATTTCATAGTTTGTCTGAACCAAAGTCACCTTCTTGGATCAATTTTCGGCAACTATGTCTCATCCCATTCTGAAAATAACCATATATTAGGTTATTTGACACTTTTCCGCAAATCGGAAGCCGCCGTCTTGGATTACAAAATGGCGTCGGATATTGATTTCCAATCTCCAGACGTCACCCCAATTCCGAAAATACCCGTATTAATGGGACGGCATCAGCATTTCCCATTTTTTTCTGAAATAGGAAGCCGTCATATTGGATTTCAAATATCGTCGGATATCGATTTCCGGCTTTTAGACGTTACCCTGAATCTAAAAAAAAAACGTATGTTTGGGTATTTGATAGAATTTACAGCCGGATGCCGCCATCATGGATTTCAACATGGCGTCGGATATTGGTTTCCAATCTCCAGACGTCACCCCGATTCCAAAAATATCCATATTGATGGGACGGCATCAGCATTTCCCATTTTTTTCTGAAATAGGAAGCCGCCATATTGGATTTCAAAATGGCGTCGGATATCGATTTCCGGCCTCTAGACGCCATCCCGATTCCAATACCTATATTGATGGGTATTTGACAATATTTCCCACTTGTTCTGAAATCGGAAGCCGCCATCTTGGATTTTGAAATGGCGTCGCATATACCGACTACAAAAATATCAATATTGATGTGTATTTGACTGTATTTCGACTTATTCGTAAATCGGAAGCCACCATCTTCAATTCCAAAATGGCGTCGGATATCGGTTTTCATCCTCTAGACATCATCCCGATTCGAAAAATACCTTTATTGATAAGCATTTGACAGCATTTTCAACTTTTTCTTAAACTGGAAGCCGCCATCTTGGATTTCAAAATTTTTATTCTCTAGACGTCACCCTGATTTAAAAAAAATATCCATATTGATTGGTAAATAAACCACCCGACAATGATAAATTTGACATCTACGTGCACAGATCTATGCGCATGCGCTTAAATGAACCGAGTGAACAATCAACAAAAGTCATAAAAACTGCACGAATTCGGATCGAACAGCTTCGCTTCGATGGAAAAGTAAGTTCATTTGACAATGAAAGAAGAAATGAACATGAGTTAAGTCGAAACAAACAGCATGAAACTGATCGAAAGAGGTTCGGTTGATTTTGACGGGGATCTGCTCGAAGAGAAGACATAATGACTTTCAATTGAAAGTGATGTTTGACAGCTTAATCGTCACTTGACGATTTTCGATTGAAAGTGACTTTGTGGGGCCCCGAGCCAGCCAGAAGTTGGGAGTCCCATAATTGCCAGGAAAATATTGAAAAGTATATGTTAGGGTAAGTATGCCAGTTTGTGGCCCTAGTGATCCTCTAATGGGCACTATCTCAAATTTCACATTGTTTTAAATTTTCCATCTACGCTAATAAAACAATGAAAAATTATTTTCAAATTTGATGTCCTCTGCTGTCCGAAAAAGAGGTCTCCACTCTAGTCGATCCATGGCCACACTTCGCCAGCCTCGTAGTTTGCGAAGAGTCCGCAGGTCACCTTTAGCTTGGTCGATCCACCTAGCCTTCTTCTTCTCGTTCCAGTTAGGTCGCTTTCGAGATCTATTTTCACTAGGTCGTTGTCCAACATTTTTACGACGTGCCCAGCCCACCGTAGTCGCTCATATTTTGCCGTGTGGACGATGGATAGTTTTCCCAGCAGCTGGTCTAATTCATGGTTCAGTTCCGCCTTCCATCTGCACTCCACCGTAGATGGTCCGCAGCACCTTCTGTTCGAAAACACCCCGAGCATAGTCCTGGTGTCAAAGTCAATCGGTCGGATGTTGCAGGCGGTGGCCGCCTCATATCTTTCGATACAGATCTTTGTTTTCTTTGTTGGGAATCATCAGCAATATTCGAATCAGAGTCTACCTCGGAACAACTGCTTCCGTGCTTCTTTTTCTTCTTCGACTTTTTAGGCTTGGCCATTTTATTGAGCTCTTGATATTTTATAGTCAAAAGCTTATCCAAGCCAACCTCTTCACTCTTCTCTGACCCCATGGAGCTTTGAACCTTTTTTTGTATTTTTCGGTCAGCAATTTGTCCAAGTCTTTACCTTTATCATCACCATCATGTTGCTGGTTGTGACTCTCTGTGCAAAATTGCTGGTTGTGACTCTCAAAAACCTAAATTATTGAAAGGTTTTATGTGTCAAAGTCAAACACATACTAAGCCTTTATAACCTCTTCCTGTAACTAACAAGTAAAACATGTGATCTTAACATCTTATGCTTTAATTATTCCATGTTTTTATGCTCATTGAGCATTTGCAACCTTGAATTCAGCATCGCTACTTACTCTTTTTCTCCTTCTTGTCTTTTTTGCCCTTCTTCTCCTTGGTTCTCTTATCATTCTTCAGCAGCCGATGCAACTTCTTCAATTTGACCGGATTCTCGAGAATCTCCTGTCGGCTTTCAATTTCTTTCTGCCATCAGCGGATCCTCCATCAATTTTCGAACCATGTCTACCTGGTCCCTCCAGCCCCTTGTACTACCGGATCGAAAACGGAATGCACTCATGTTCCACATGATTCTTCGGCTGCGTGATTCCTACACTGGGACCAGCGTTCTTCTGCGAATCCAGCTTTTCAAAATTCTTATCTACCGCACGACCCATTAAATATTCGTCCCGATTGACTTGCGGCCCTTTGTACGCACTGAGACACAAGTGTATCACAATTAATCATTTTGTTCGACCATTTTCCACAGAGATGGCGCTGTTCCGCTGGTAGGAAGTGATAAAAATCCCCATATAAAAATTGAGAGAAGTGGGAATAATTCGCTTTCGGTGCATATTCAGGTCAAAAAAAGTGAACGACAACCTAAAGAAATTAGTCGGGGGCTTTCTCGTTCAGTTTTTCCCCGGAAATTAATGCTAAACAAGCTATAATTAAATAAAAATTATTTTTTTCCATACAATTTTACCTGATTTACTACCAGTCTCCAGAGAGCAAAAAAAAAATTCAAATTTGAGAGGGACATTCTCTCTCACGAGCTCAATCTCTCAACATGCCATGTATTTTGATGACACTCGATTTGTCATTTCCCTTTCACAGATTACAAAATAGAGTACCTGGCACTACAAAACATGTCTGGTACCTCTACATATGCATTTGCTTTAACATTTGAAGTCCCTCCTTTTTTACATATTCTGCGCAAAAGATACTTTATGCCCCGCCCCATATATAAAATTTGGCGGGAAATTCTGTGAGGGGTGAGCTATTTTGTGTGCAGAATGTGTAAAAAAGGAGGAACTTCGAATAATAATCTAAATGCATATATAGAGGTACCAGACATGTTTTGCACTTCAGTGTCCTCTGTGAACAATTATAGGAAAACAGATTGTGTCTAGTTTCCGATAGATGTCACTGCAAACAACAGCTGTGACATCTGATGGAACATGAATGCAGAAGCTTGACAAAATGATCAATTGAATTTATGGTGTTCGGGACATATTTATATTATAATATTTATACATGAAATGGATGTGCTTCGCAGTTTGCGCAAATTTAGGTGTGGAACACATGAAGGTGACATGCAGATTATTTCTTTTTTTGAGTGAAATATTGCTAATCATGTATTTCTATTTATTAACACTCCGAACACGATGCTTCCCGTAAAAAGTGTAACGGCAATCTCGCAATGTTTGAACAATCATAGCTCAGCCATTTATTGACGAATGTTATTAATATTATTCGGTGTCAATAGATTTTAAATCCATCGATATATTGCTGGGCAATGAATTTTAAAACATTTCCAATTTTCCATTACACATTTTACCGAAGGCATCGTGTTCGGAGTCCTACCCAGGTCAGTTTTAGAAAAGCTGTCATTGGGTGTAAACCTACACAGTTAGCATTCACCACGAATTATAGCCATAAATATTCCCTAACCATGTCAACTCACATTACCAAACAATCATCAACTCGTCGCATCAAAATAATGAATCCAACTCATCAGCTCGTCGTCGCCTCTTCCAAATTGACCAACTTGGCTAGATCCTACGTTCCGCCGCCGACTCAGGCTCGTAACACACTACTGCGACAAACAAACGAGAAAAGTTTAATTAAAAATCTGTCTCACTGTTGATACGTCTGTGCTGGGTTTGTGGAAAGTTATTTACCTTGCAACTCATCAGACTCCCAGCAGACTGACTGTCAAGACTTTCCTCCACGCTTTGCCAACCGCACTCACATATAATGATTGAGTATATGGAACTCATCACAACAAAAACGGCAAACCGAGAAAACATACGGCACGCAAAAAAAAAATGCCTCGCAGTTATTATATTCCTGTTTATTTTGGGCTTCTCCATTCTAATTTCCTTTGTCAACCCCCCCTCCACCAGTCCATCTCATCCAGTTCTTTTTATAATTATAATTTTCTCCCATCCCCGAAGAACATTATCCAGCCAAACTCGAGTTGACGTTTTCCCATCTCGGTGTTCATTATAACTGTGTTTGTTGACTTATTTCTTCTGCTGGTGCTGCGCTGTTTTGTTTTATTAGCGTATTTTTTTTTTCTTCTGTTGTCTTTCAGCAGTTTTCTTCCCGGATCTTGAAGGTCAATGCTATTTATTCATGAAAAAGTTGGACGGTAGAGAACGCCGCTGAGCCGACGACGACGACGACGACGGTTGTGACTGTGACAAAAGAGAAGCGAAACAATCCGTTAGATACGGGTCAAAGTTTTTCCTCGAAGTTGCACTTTGCGCCTCACTGGAAGTTCAGGCTCCAATTGAAATGTGAAAAGACAAAGTTGAAAGATGCTGCAGCTCCGTTCTTTTTCTCACCGTTTTGCAGTGAGATCATTATGCATTCTAATGCTCTTCTAGCATCACGGGCGCGCATTCTGCTCACATTCAAAGTAAGTGCCAAGAGTTGAATGAGCAGCAGTTGGGTCTGAGGAGTCCTCCTTGTGTATTGTCGTTGTCTATTAGCTGCCATCATCAGAGCTGCAGCAGTAATAAAGCTAGCAGCAAAGAAAGAGTGTAATTTGCATAAAAATGCAACTTTCTCAATGGGCACAAGGGAACATTTATGATGTAGTGTCACTGTGTGACGGTTGCAACATTCGTTCTGTGATGAATAGCAATGTGTTGATTATGAAGCCAACTTAGCCCAAGCATTCTCTTTTGTGCGTGGCAGCGAATGGCGAACAGATGTGGGAAGAAGCGAACGTGAAGAGTTCATTGCGCTAGAACTAGATAGATGGTATATTTATTCTGGTTGGAAATATGAATAGCTAATGTGTTGATGAAGCATCATGTTGCTAGTCACATTGGCCATTGTTCAGTATGTGTGACTGCATTAGAACCTGTTTCAAAAGCATTAGCGAGGGTGTAAATGGTTCCTTCTCAGATTAAAATTACCTTAAACAGTGAGTCAATAATCCAGTTCGAGCGTTTTCATGGTACAGGGGAGGGATGGAGGCAGAATTATTTTTGAAGAGTGTTCAACAGGCTGAATTTCATTAGGTCAAATGCGGCACTAAATCCATACTTTGTCATACGACAGCTGTATTGTTATGTATAATTTGAATATAAGCAATAAAAGCATTATGTGCGTTAAATCACACGATGCAGAATAAATCAGTACGGAAAACAAACCAAGGTAAACAAATCAATAATTTCGTCAATATAGTTCAAATGAACTAGACATACCTACTTAAAATTAATATGTTTTCCTCTAATATAGAAGAGTCTGAAATTTCCAACAATTTTCAATATCAGTAAGTTTTTAAAATTCTAAAGCCGTCAAATTTTTTTTAATGATTTAAGAAAGAATCGCAGAAGAATCTAGGTCGGAAGCACTTTATTTTATAAGCTTAGCAACACATCGTTGAACATCATAATAGCAACATATAAATGAATAACGCAGCTTTAAGAATTACTAAAGTAGGACTGTTATTCAAATGCTTACAATAGTCAGCAAAATAAATCGAAGTAGCAAGACGATTTGTACTGCGAAGGTACAATTATTCCATATGGCTTTCTTTCAAATGCTTCTAGAAAATCCATAGTTCAATACGCGCATTCTTAAAAATCAAGTAGATATGACCTAGCTCCGACAAAGTCGTAATGATTTTAGAATCAATCCTGTTTACTGTTATTTTAAGAAGGAAACAAATAGGAAGTATTCAAATCTGAGTGAAAAGACAACAGTTATTTTTTTTTGGAAATAATCTCATGATTATGAGTTAAACACGGATTTTTTTTTTAAATTTATTTCTTATCAATTATCTAATCAACACAAACAGTTATCAACTGGGAAATTTTTAAATAATCATAGATTTGCTATTGTATCGTCTTTTGTAAATTTACAACTACTGCAAGTTTTTCAAACAATATGAAATGAATTTTAACCTTGAAAAGTATCGAGAACATAGTATTCTGATTCATGAACATTAACTTTTTCATCTTTTACATGTTGGATATAATCTGAGAATTTTGGTTCTCCGCAAGGAAATATTGATACAAACTGCTCATGAAAATACCTTCCTGTTGACTTGAAATGCTGTGTAAAGTGAAATTTGCGAAACCAGCTTTGAAATAAGTTTCATTTTACCGATGCACTTGTAGTGTAGCTGCAAAACTTTTTTTCCTTGATTTGTTTTCCGTCGATCTTGTTTTCCGTACTGAGTTCCAATGCTACCGACGCCAAGGAGACTGCTCCCACACCTGTATCCTTCCTATCGACCGGGGATCAACGACTTTACTTCCCTTTCGAAGGAAGGTTTGATCAGAGATCTTGTGCCGCAGAAAATCCCGGCGGTGCCGACTGGGATTGAACCCAGGCCTTTTGGGGTGAGAGGCAATCACGCTTACCACTACACTACCGATGCCGCTTATCTGCAAAACTTTGCGTAACATCGTATTTCAACTGCTTGCGAGAAACGAAAAAAAGTTAAGGGGTGTGTCTGAAGCACGACCGCATTATTGACGTAAGACAACTAGGCTATTTTTGTTGCTCAATTCAATATGAATTACAAAATGAATGATATATGAATGAAATTAAAATCCAACAGGGTAGCAAGTCAACCAGGGAAACCTGGAAAACCGGGGAAAAGTGGGGATTGTTTTTTCATCTGGAAAAAGTTGCTAATTAAAAAATTCCGCCTGGAAATTAATCTTGTTGCAAAGATTTCAATAACTTCTGAATTTTACATAATAATAAATCCAATGTCATCGTTTATAAAATAAAGCAGGTCAATATTAACAATCAGTAGCATTAAAAACAATTGTAATAGGGAGATTACTACCATATTTTTGGAGATAAAATTATTCCAATCTCTAGAATCTGAATCGAAGACGACTCACTCATTTAGATATAATTCTATGCATATCGTTCAGTCTTCAATCTATCATTTTCGAGTTTGCACTCGATGAGAAGCTTTTTTATATTTTCTTTAAGTTTCTCGCCTGTTTTGCGCTTTTTCAGTTCCGAGTCTATGTGCAGTAGGGTGTTTCATTTTGAAAAAAGTGATGAATTTTTGATAGGCCACCCTCCAGTTCGATTCATAGCCCCAAAATATGAACCTGTGCAAAAAATGGTAAAGATTGATGAAGGTTTAGAGGTCGCGCCAATGATTTGGATTTTGTATGGAGATTTTGGTGAATTAGTATGGGAAATTATTGATTTTCGTTTACATTGCTCTAACTTTGGTTGTAGTTGTCCAAACGTTGAAAAAAAAAAATATGTGGTTGTCATGACAATGATCAACAAGCCTGTTGTTGTTGCGATGAAATTGGCGTTGTTGCCTTGTACATATTCATCTGTCAATTTACCCTATTTTGCCATTTTTTCACATTTTTATAATTCTTGATACGCTGCAAAACTGAGCGTAGCAACTGTAGGCTTTTTGTTTATTGCCATAGCAATAACATACTAAATTTTTTCGACATTTGGACAAGTAGAAGCAAAGTTATAGCGATATAAGCGATTTTTTAAATTCTTCCATAGTAATTCCCATACAAATTTCAAATCATTGGCGCGACCTCTAAACCTTCATCAATCTTTACCAATTTTTGCACAGGTTCATATTTTGGGGCTATGAATCGAACTGGAGGGTGGCCCATCAGAAATTCATCACTTTTTTCAGAATGAAGCACCCTAATGTGCAGTCTTCTGCTTGGTTCAGCTGCTTTTCCGCTCGTTCGAGTGAATGAAGTTGCCCATAATTGCATTCACTCTTATTCACTCAAAACCGATTAAAATGCTTCTTCTGCCAAAATATAAAGTTTTGCAATCATTTGCATAACTTTCATAGAAACGGTAAAAAAATAATTTAAAGCAAGAGTGAAAGTCGCCATAAATTTTAATTATACATAAGAACATTTTGGTCTGTTTCTTCGAGAGCGTGGTTTAAAGGTTTGGGCTTAAGTCGTGACTTCATTCGCGTGATGAGTAGACTTATGTCCAACCACTATTTGCTAGATGCACATCTCAATAGAATAAACCTCGTGGACAGCAACATATGTCGGTGTGGAAACGGTTTCGACGACATCGATCACGCAGTTTGGCAATGTACGGATAATGACGCCGTCAGAGAGCGACTTTTGAATACCCTCGAGGCCCAAGGAAGACAACCCTATATCCCTATAAGAGACGTGTTGTGTAC
Organism: Ochlerotatus camptorhynchus; assembly: GCF_037179485.1. Classification (NCBI taxonomy): domain Eukaryota; kingdom Metazoa; phylum Arthropoda; class Insecta; order Diptera; family Culicidae; genus Ochlerotatus; species Ochlerotatus camptorhynchus. Next base: position 298,411 of record NW_027040931.1, on the reverse strand, counting down.
CCGCGATCTCTGCTATATGCAGTCGATTTATGTGTTTCTGCAAATGTCTGGTATAAGAATTTAATTCGTTTGTCTTTTGTATCTCTTTATTAGTTTTTGTTTGTCTTGTCCCCCGTCTCGATGAGTCTCATCGTAGCCATAGCCGGTCGAACTCCAGACGAATCTAGAACCACACTACCGTTCATACTGGCGACATCGCTCTGATGAGACAACGAAACCCTACCCCCAAGCTCCTCCCCTTTTTCTATCCTTCGACAATGCACCCCTCTAACCTCGAGTAAGCTGCGAGTATACGGCCCAACTCCTACTAGACATAGAATTAAGTGAATTTTGTTACAAACAAAGAACAATGAATTATCGGCTCCGTAAAGCTAACGCGATTGAGCCTTACAAATAAACGAACTAGATAAAAAAAAAACACTTTTCTTACCTCATTATGGTACCAATTTATATGAATTGAAAAAATTCAAAATTGTCTAAATTGATTGATGAGGATTAAAGATTAATCGTTCAAATCAAACCTTTGTAGGGGTAAGAGGTGGGACCATCATCATCATCATCATCATCATCATCATCATCATCATCATCATGGTTGTCTCCACGTTGCAGACGTCATTTCGATCAGAAGTGACATTTTCGTGCTAGAATTTATTGAAAAACGACAAAGACGCCATTTCAAAAAAGCTACAAGATCCAAAATTGCCGGAAATTTTATGGGAGAACCGTGAAGAATCAATGAGCCAAACATGCGGTCAGTTAAATTATAGGTTGTATTTTTATTTTGTTTTGTGGATGTAAAACCTTACTATGAATAATATATATTTTTTACCAAAATATATTCTAATGTTCATGGAAATTTATCTTAACCTTTCTACGCTGTTAAAAAAAGTTACGTTTAAGGTGTTTGGGTCATAAATATTAAACCGGATTTGACCCAACGATTTTGAGTGCATTTTCTTACCAAATTTCAAATTATTTGCTCCCAGACTAATCGTTAGATTAGGGCTTAAATAATGTGAATCCGGCCACAAATCTAGGATTGGCCTGAACCGGGTTGGCCATTTTTGTACGGATGAGTTTTTCCCAATAGGTGTCGTAAAATGCATCTGTATCAATGTTGTAACTTCAAACTTCCACCCCACTGTGCATGAAAATGTAGAATATCCGATGACCAAGGTTCCGGAGACACCATAAATGTGGCCATTTTACTATTTTCATAGAATCAATGACTCCTCAAAAATCGCAGAATTTCATGGAGCATTCATCAGAGACAATGCTTATTGTCTAATTTCACATTGGCCATCTGGTGGTCGCGAAACAGGTTCCGGAGGCACTGTAGATATGGCCAGCTTATCATTCTCATAGAACCAAGCCGTGTGGTACCTCAAAATTTGCAGAATTTCATGGACAATTCATCAGAGGCTATTTAAATTGTCTAAGGAGTATTTTCAGCCCAAAACGCTAAAAAAATGTCAGTTTTGTCTCGACCCCTTCCGATTGAATGAAACATTATTCACATGTTTGCTTCAAAGCAGCAATTTTCATCTAAATTTATATTTTTTTCTCAAGAGTAACTTTTGAAAAGGCGTATTCAAAAAAAATATTTTTTTTTTCTTCAAAAAATCATAGCATGAAAACGATTGATCTGATCAAAATGACATCTGAGAAAAAGTTGTAGGTAATTGAATGTTTTTTAAGAAAGAGGTACACTGAAGAAAAAAAACTCTGTAAATTCATAATTGAAAACATAAAACATTGATTTTATCAAACACTCCCCTTCGATTTTAGCGAAAGGAATGACTTAACATTTGGTAAAGAATGTAAGGTGGTAACTTGCCTAAAAATATCCAGATTTAAAAAAAAATACATAAAAAAGGCATCTATATTGTCACGGAAAATAACGATGAAAACAGATGCAAAAGATATGTAGCATTAAATTAACTATTGACTCACATTCCAGCAAACTATTATTAACCACAAAGAAAGATTGAAGCCTTTGGAAAATGGTGGCAGCTGCAGTTGTTCCTTCTGATTTTGTTTTGATATAATTATAAAACTTTTCATAAATTATGATTGTATGCCATTTTTGACAGTTCTGTTCATTGCAGTATTTTGTTTAGAGTCTAGAACGTAGTAATTAAGTATATTTAGAGTATTTTTATAATTGATAATGAAATAATGCTTCAACATATTCGAATTAGAGAAATTATAACAAATAGAGAAAAATTCAAATTGCACTTTTAGGTGGATTATGTTTTTATAACATTTTTTCATACAATTTAACTAAAACAAACATTACCAGCAAACATTGAATCAATTTAAACAAAAAAAATCATCGATTTGTAGTTTTGGCCAACTTGTTGATAGAGGTGATTGTTCAAAAATTGGGACTGCTAAGCCAGCATTTTTTGTTTTGCTGCTATTTTTCGCTCACACACTTACAACCAACGTTGTTTGCACACTTACAACCAACATGCAGTGTAAGCGACAGGTTTTTTTTTAAACTTTATTATATAGAGATTTTTAGCCGAACCCGAGCAGGAACCAACCGATAGCTAATCGATAACAAATGAATATCTTAATGTGGGTATGATAACAGATTTTTGTATGCTTGTGGTATAAACTCTTGTTTTGATATTATTCAGTTATCGAAATATTTTGTAAAATATCATGATGTATTATTTGTGGTATTTTACCTCTTATGTCAGCCTCACCAGGTTGCCAGTTATGCTATTTGCATACCTGAATTCGGTATTAATAAGTTATTTTTTCCTACTCGGGAAGGCTGGTTCATCTCTTTTAAGCGACAGCTGTAAAATATGCAATACAGTCGCAATGTTTGTATGTGTTGTTCAAGTTTGTTATGGGCCATACATTTATAGACCAGTTAAGAGATTACTGTCAAATTTGTGAAACTCCAAAGTGGAAACATTAAACATGCGTAGGAAATCAGTTTGGCACGGCATTTGTGACCAGCATACACCTTCCGGTTGTACGAAACAGGTAAAAAACAGTCCAAATCCGCAGATAAAAAATTTTGTTTTGAATTTCTGTATGGCAAAATAGTGAACTTTTCGTGAACATTAACGGCAAAGAACTCACCAACACTGGGAGACCGTGAGTTCCTGCCCACCTGTCATAAAAACATCTCGGTCGCGGGTTGCGTTGTTCTGCGTCGCGGATTACTAATGTGCGTGTGCAATTATCGGTCCCGGTGAGAAGAAGTTAGACGAGTGTTGCGTGTCGCTAGATCGCGATTCATTCAAAAAACTGCATACAGTCAATAATTGCGCTGTAGTGTGTTGGTGTTTTTCCTCAAGCGAGCTCAAGTCCAAAGTGTCACCGTTCGAGGGATTGTGGGGGAAGATAGTGTGTATTGTTGATCGTAGTCGTCGTCTTTTTCCCCGAATTTTCAAACGACGCGGACTCCCCTGGATCCAGAAAGAAAGAGATAGAGAGAGAGAGAATGAGAGATAGGGAGGAAGAAGAGCACAGCCCTCAGCAATCCATCGTTCATCAATCGAAAAAAAGGTCCCGTTTTCCCTTCGTCCTTGGTGTGTGGTGTCGTGGGCGCGAGTGTGAGTGGTGCTCTTTTTTGTTCTGGCAAAGCTGCCACCGATCCAGTTATCTTTATTCTGTTTTTATTGTTCTGCTCTTCTTCTGTTTTGTTTGTTTAGATATAACTAATACTAATACCTCTTTGTTTCCTCTCTAATATTTCGTCTCTAATTTGTCTGCTATATCCCACCATCACGACGAGAGATGAGCTACCCTACATAGTACAGGCCTATATGGGCGCTCAAAATAGTATGCCGCAAGTAAGTATATCACCAAAACAACTCAAGATCCAGAAATAAAAACCGATGGCGCTGCAGAATAATGACGTAACTTCTACAACGTACTGTAATTTGTACAATAATACTCATATTACTTTAAACAATCGTCACGTCGGTCATAGCTTGTTATGATTGCCTGAACAATGCGTAAAGAGCAAATCGAAACATTGAACGTCGCGTGATAGTGGAGTTTAATCAAGGCCTAAATACTTTTTCGTAGCCTTTTGTTTTCGGATTTGAAAGATCGTCGGTTGCAGTGGCTTGCTTACTGAGCTGAAAAACGCGGTCCCAGGTCCTTACATATTAAAAATGTTTGGTAAGATTGCTTGTTTATCGTGTATTTTGCTAAACCTTTCGTTGTCGTCGGTGCCGGGTTTGAATAGTTATAACAACTTGAGTAACGGTATGATGTGATATGAGGGGCTCGGTGGCCTTAGAGCAGCCGTTTTTGCTTACTGAGCAGAACATCCTGAGTCTAATCTCAAGCCCATCCACATCAAGATTCGTCAATAGTTTTATTTGTTAATATGACTACATGGTAATAACAGCAACTCGATGATTAAAAAAGAGCTCGTTTTCCTAGTAGCAAACGTTTTTGCTTACTGAACAGAAGACCGTGGGTTCAATCCCAAGCTCCTTCGCGTTATACGATCGTTAGGACATCAATTCAGCTTATCGTTTACCAAAACGAACCCTGCTGCAAACCCAACCCTCTTACCCAACATCCCTGTGATTCCTAGTGGAAGTGCAGAGGACTCCTCGGCTTCCATCAAAGCGAGTGCCACGTCAACACATTCCTACCCATTCCTTTCTTGACCTGCGTTCAGGCGCGGCTGGCGCTGGTATTGCCTAATTCGAGATCACCAGTTTTTACACATTGAAGATGATTGCTAGTCGCAGGCATCGTCTATTGGTTCTCTGTGTAATTACAGCTGGTCTGGCAATAACAGAGTAGCAACCGTGGGCGGCCAATCATGCTCATGCTCATGCTCATGCTCTTAGCTCCAGTGATAAATGCTGTAAAGAATGTCATTAGTTTCGTGTACAAACGTTGCCGCAACGGTGCTTGGTTGTTATTCTCGGAAAAGGAAACTATTGCCGCGACGACTAACACGCGAACAACGTTGAGCTGAAGATTAGCTGAAGCGTAATAGGGGAGCGGACTACTTGCCCATTCTGGGCCTATCGTGCAGAAAACATCAAATACCTATATCTATGATTACCCCATAAACGAAACAATTATATGTATGGTACGATATTTTAGTTCAAAAGCTACCAAACGCAGTCAGTAAGAACACGTGAAATTAATGGGTGTACTCAATATTCTCGAAACCTTCGAAGCACTCCGATAGAATCAACTTTTTTCTCCATCCGATAGGCCGAAGTGCATCACCATTGAATTTCAATGCGTGAGGCTAAATTTCGTTGTAATTTAATCGACTCATTTAAATTTGCTTATGTTCTAAGATCTCACAAATTAAAACTAAAAAAAAATATGATGATGAGAAGTCACAGTTGATACATGTGTTCATGATAATCGATGTCAGCGGATTCTCATGGATACGTTATGTAATTGAACAAATTTAAACTGTGTTATGTTTATCTTTATATGTATTGATCGTGCATATTCATTGTTCATTTTGTAAAAAAATACTAATGCACACTGGGCCAGGAACCGTAATTAGCAAGACAAAACCTCTAGCGATTGGGTTTGCATTATATTGAAATGGTGTCTTTGGCAAAGTTTCTTGGTTTAACATGTGCCTTCATCTGGCAGTGGAAATGAGTTCCAATTTTTTCCGCATAGATGGTGCTGCGATACTAACTTTCTTATTTCACATGCTAGAGGTTTTATGTCTTCGGAAAAGTTGTAGAACATTGAAAAATATAAAAAAATGCCGAAGGGTTCAAAGTTCTAGGTCTTCAAATAACAAAGATATAGTGAATATTATAAAATTTAACTGAAATTTACGTTTTTTGTACTATTTTCCATACAAACGACAAATCCTTCATTTTCAACGCCGTTTATCTTTCAAGTCGGATAATTTGTAAGTTATAAGGAAGAGTTCCCAATGTTTTGGGGCGATACAAGCGAAATATTAGCCAAAATAGTGAAAATTATCATGATTTTCATAATCTGGTTTCTCGAAAAGTAGCAAGTTTTAGCAAAAAGTCATTTACTATCTGAAATGTACCATTTATCATCAATCAAAGGTGAAAGTCTGCCGGATATATAATTTTATATATTTGAGATAAATTCATAGACTACAATGTTTATTCAAGCAGCGTTCACCAACGCACGGCTTGCTGGCTGCATGCGATGGAAACGATGGAATATTAGAGTGATGCAAAATTTGAAATTTTCGCTCCACAATACTTAAACGATTCCAAATCGGATCCTGACTAACCTCTCAAAATTTGAACCCATTTGGTGAGAAACTGAGATGGCACAAACCATTTGAAGTTTGTATGGGAATTACTATGGTAAAACCAAGATTTTTGTTCATGTCTATCTAATAATTCACCATATCGGTCTGCTTCAAAAGCTTTTAATTTTACTTATAGGAAATTTTCCCAGCTACAACTTTGCTCAAGACCACTTTTTGAATAAATGCAAGGATCGAAAGTTATTAATGGTTCAATGCACTGATGTCTTATGATCATGCTCAATCAACTGCTCAGCAGGCAACATTGGTGTTTCTGGGGCGTTGAATAGGACACAAAAACTATGGCTACTATGTCACACTGCAAAATACAGTGTTGCCTACAGAGCAGCTGCTTGATCATGTCATAAGTTTACAAATCTCTTAAATAATTAATAACTATTTCCTGTCTCGTTTTACATAGAAACAATTTTCAGCAAAGTTGTAGCTGAGAAAATTTTCTATAAAAATAGCTATCAAACTATTTTGCAGCTCAATATGGAAAAAGACTAGAAGGCAATGAACAAAAAGTTGAGATTTCCCATAGAAATTTACATGTAAACTTCAAATGGTTTGTGCGAAGTCTGTTTCTAACCAAATGAGTTGTAACTTTTGAAGGCTAATCACGACCCGATTGGAAACCATTTAAGCACTGTGGAGCGAAAAAGTCAAATTTTGCATCAGTCTAATGGAATATGTCTCTTATGCTTCGCTAGCTGCACGTTGGCGAACGCTGTACTTATGTATGCACAAAGCTTTTTCATGTATATTCTCGAACATGTGTGCTTGTGTGATGAGATATCTAGATTCAAAGTATTTTTTTAAATTCTAACAACTACCTGTTATCTTGCATTGTCGATTATTGCATCAGCATTCCATTTCAGATATCTCAAATATATAAAATTATATGTCCGGCAAACTTTCACCTTTGATTGATGATAAATGGTACATTTCGGAAAGTAAATGACTTTTTGCTAAAACTTGCTACTTTTCGAGAAACCAGATTATAAAAATCATGGTAATTTTCACTATTTTGGCTAATATTTCGCTTGTATCGACCCAAAACATTGGGAACTCTTCCTTATAACTTGCAAATTATCCGACTTAAAAGATAAATGGCGTTAAAAATGAAGGATTTGTCGTTTGTATGGAAAATAGTACAAAAAACGTAAATTTCAGTTAAATTTTACAATATTCACTATATCTTTGTTATTTGAAGACCTAAAACTTTGAGTCCTTGGGCATTTTTTATATTTTTTAATGTTCTACAACTTTGCCGAAGACATAAAACCTCTAGCATGTGAAATAAGAAAGTTAGTATCGCAGCACCATCTATGCGGAGAAAATTGGAACTAATTTCCACTGCCCGATGAAGGTGCATGTTAAACCAAGAAACTTTGCCAAAGACACCATTTCAATATAATGCAAACCCAATGCGCTAGAGGTTTTGTCTTGCTAATTTCGGTTCCTGGCCCAGTGTGTAATGGGCGCAAAAAAATGCCACGCCGATTCACGCCGCCGCCGCCTAAATATGGTATTAGCGTGACGCCACCGCTGCCGGGTATAATTACTCCACACGCCGCCGCCGACCTTTTTTGAATCGGCGCACACCTCTACGTCTTGGATCAAATACTCCTAGAATTCTGATGTGCGGAGTTAGGAGTATTTTGCGAATTTCAATATTCAAAGGATGTTAAACGTGGTAAAGGCTTTCACCGTTACTATTCCATTATTTGACTGTTTAGTTCTTCCTTGATTTTGGCGTTTGTTGAATTATTATTAATCGCTAGGAAGTTAATACTGTACTAGAAAGCCTTACACAAAAGTTGCATAAAGATGTTTTAAGTATAAATTATGATTAAAGTCAGATATTGTTTAGATATCCTAATAATAAAACAAAACAGCCAGAAGAGATTACATTAAATGGAAAAACATTTAAAGTAAGTGACCGTTTAAAATGTTTAGCAGTATGTTTATTAGCAACACTGAACAGAAAGTTAAACAACAGAGGCAGATGTATAAACACTTTGAAAACTAGTATGATGAAAGTAGGATTTTGTAAAACAATTTGTCCGAGCTAGGAGCTAGGGAAGATTATGTACATAATTACACTCCAGCGCTTCTCTGAGGTACCAAAGTAGCTGTTGTATGTATGTATGTATGTAAGGTAGCCACCATCCCTTCAAAGATCTTGTCTTGTATGCAGCTCCACTTAATAGCAAGATCAATTTGAGCTACCGATCTGAATTCACAATATCGCTGTTTGAAGGGCCAAAAACGGGGGGTGGACCCGTAAGCAGAGACACTTACGCGAAATCCACGGGAATTTGAGAATCTCCTTCCAACGATACGATCCAACAAATCGAGTAACGCAATTCGCAATACTTATTAAGCTTCCTACAGGATGGTTTGTTAAGAAGGGTGCGTCAATCTCACTGAAACTGTTGGAGTAGAATTTACACCACCACAATCGAATCGGTAGGATAAAGAAAATGATAGTGTTTATTCCCTCCTAGACTCCGGTTGTCATACCACTCCATCGTCCAGTTTCAGGTCAAATGATACCCTGATGCTCCCACCCAACCCAGTATTTATTTATATAATGTAAATATATGTAATGGTGAAATGAAGTATATCGGAACATTAAAATATGAAATGTAGGGAATACAATTAAATGGATGCAATAAAAATTATAAATATTGTACACATAATAAGATGCACCTTTATGTCTCCTCTGCTTACAATGGTAGGTGGATGTAACACTGAAATGTCAAGGTTATAGCAATAATAGCAAGTAAATATGTTTAGCTCGAAGGATACTTAATATTCTCTTTTTAGAGTAATTGAAAAAGAGTGATGAATAACTAACAGGACTAACAATAAAATTGAAATTGAATCTCATCTAAATGATGTCATGCATGACGAGAAACAAAACCTGAAAAATAATTATTTATGTATATAAGTTATCCACTATCCCTTCCGATCTAAATTCACAACAATAATAAAATAATTATCAAGCTAAAATTAAACGAAACATAAAATATTATGAGAAGTGCGTAACATAATAAGATATACAATGAGATATATATGTTAAACTGTATAGTTTTGCTTTGAGTAAAATATAAAATAATCAACGTACTGCAATTCATCAGGTGAATTATTTTATTAAATGATTTCTACATGATTTTTTATAGGAAGAGTTTTTGTAGCGAGATACCTTTTAACGAATGTTCAATGCTTCAATTAAGTGTACAGCTACAGTACCCGTTCGATCCTGACATGGTTAGATTTTGGCCACACAAATTTATTGGGTTTGTTGCCAAAATCGACCGGGTACTGTACTATAATCGATGGGAACGAATTGATAAGATAATGTAAAATAATTTAGTCATGAGCTGAAAAATAAAATGAAAAAAATAAATATGATATGGCAATGTTGCTATCCCATCAATTAGAAAATGAGATAAAACAATATGTCATGAAATATATGACCAACAAACATATTGAATAGTAAAATCTTATATAGTTTGAAACGTAATTATTCTCTGTTGATTTATGCAACCATCCAACTTCCCCTGCACTGTTATATAAAACATGTTATAATCATTATATAACTGTATTTGAGAGTCGAATATCTCGCTGGTAAAGATGCATCGATACTTGTCCCCGGCAGCAAAAAAATTAACTTTTCTGAAATATTAATATAGCATTTTTCCACATTTCCTCAGCCAGACACTTTTAGGAAAACTCCCTTCAACCCAAGATTCAGACCTCAATTCTAGACTAGACTAGAGATACTAGACAGTTAAGCTACCAAAACGAGATACCCGCTGCAATATTGAAAAGGATTATGATGTAAGATTAGATTATTTTAAAATTATTAATTTTAATAATAAAATTATTAATTATATAATAAAATAGAAAAAGAACATACATTAAATTAGTTATGATAGCATCTGCTGCAATGTGGAACAGTAATAGTGTACCCGTTCGATTCTTGTAACAAGCCTGAAAATTTAGTGTTGATAAAATCTAACGGTTCTATTTTGAAACATAATTTATGATTTCGTTGATTTTTGACTGCCGTTAGTTATCTTTATGACATAAAAGTTATTACAGTGTTATTACAATGAGCAAAAATACATTATTTTCAAAATTTGTTCTATTTTGGCACGGTGCCAAAATCGAATGATTGCCAAAATATAATTGTACCAAAATCGAACGGGTACTGTACTATAAAACAAATTTTTATATGTTTAGAAAACCTCTAAATAATTCTTGTGTTGTTGTTCTGTCTAAATAATTATGTCGCAATGTTATGAAAAAATAAGAAAATTATACTAGGTATATCAAATTTGTTTTAAGCAAAAACACTCTTTTAGTGGATATTTTCCACAAATGCTATATACAACTATATGAAAATGAATATGGATGATTAGGGGAGGGGAGGAATGGGGGTCTAAAACTGCTTAGAACCGCATTGCATATGGGCAGCCCCTTACTTGACTACCAGAAATCCTTTTATTTATATCAAACTGCTGTGGGCCGCTGAATCTCACTCAGTGACCGAGCAAGATCACGTCGCTATCTTCTCCCCTTCCATGCAAATCCAGTTCTGCCGCCGTGAAAAGGAAGGTCCCTCTTCTTCTCATTCTTGACTCCGGATGTTGAACTTCGCTCCGCAATCCAGCGCCAATCACCAACGGACATCGACTGTCATCATTAACGGCAATCGAATGACTAGGTAGGCGGCTTCCACACCTGGTCAAATATCGCACCTGTCAACACATGGGCCACGACCAATGAGGCTCAGAGTTCTGAGTAAGCCCCATTGGCAAATCAAAGCCGGCACTCGTGGAGAATAGAAGAACTATGAGAGCGATGACGGCTTCAAAACTTTACACGGTGAGGCACACGAGTGCAATCCCCAAACGCTCCTACCCTGCAAATGGAGCATTCTACCTAAATCCGGTTAGTGCTACGCTAGTAGAAAACTTAAGGACTTCTTAATAGACATATAATATAGAAAAAATAGTTTCTTTTCAGATTTTTATGTGTAGATATAGATTTCAGCTTTTCTACAACTGTAGCAGCAACCAGATTCAAACAAAACGCCCCATCCGCAAAACAAATGCATTCCGAGGTTGCACCCGCACACCTCCCCGCGGAAAATCCCGAAACCATCATCACTCCCACAACCCCTCCACTCTCCACGAGCGCCAACTTTGATTTGCCAATAAACAGAGAAAAATTATAATTTCGACAGTGAGCACTCATAAGGGCGTACACGCGATGATCGATTCTCTTCATCGATTTTCTCTTTTCTTAATAACTCGCTAGATTTAACGTTTGTCGGTGCGTTTGTTGTTGCTTTTGAAAGCCAATACAACCTATTACAACTCTACATTGAACAAATTCTACAAAATTGTTTCGCTTAGCTGTAGCAATGCAAAGAGAAAAACGATGAAGAGAATCGATCATCGCGCACACGCCCCTATGCATGCTCACTGTCGAATTCACACATCGATTATACATGAGTAAATATCTACACGGTTAGAAAAAAGTACCCAAAATTAAGTTCTTTTCACTCATCTCGGCACTATAGTGCAGGAACCCAAAAGTAGGTAAAGCTGGTCAAAGTAATTTTCATTTACTTGTGTGCAGTTCGTATGGAATTTTCCACTTGCTTTTTAACCAAAAGTAAGTTAGTTGTACCCAACAGTAGGTAAATATGGTTATACTCAACGTTGGGTTCCCACACTTTACTACCCCTGTTGGGTGGGTTTACTCCTCCGTTTTTGACAAAATTAGAAGGAGAAAAAGGAGACGAACTAGTCAAAAGTAGGTAAAAGTGAACTTTCCGTTGGGTACTTTTTTCTTACCGTGTATAAGAAAAACCCACCAAAAATAAAAATAGACAACAACATACACGGCAAATGAATCCAACTCATATCCGAGCCCATGCAAACTCGCAAAAGCGCAGGACATCCACAGAATGAGTAAATCTCCACTCAAATATGAGTAAATATCTCCCATTAATACCCGAGCAGAGATCCACCCTATCCACACCTCCGCGAACCCAAGTGAACGGGACGCAAACATGAGCCAAATTCACTTGCCGTACACCCTACAACCCGCGTCACTGAGTATTATTCAACGGCAGTGTATGTGAATCGCTCTTTCGAAAAAGCATTAGTTCACCCTAGGCCATCTGTTGGCAGATAGCTTAACGACATTTAAAGAAGAATATACTTGAAGCAGCTTACGATGAGCAGACAAAATGAAGGATGGACAATGTTGTCAGCTGAAACCGAATCGATCATAAATTGCTAGCATGTGGAACAAATAAATCGGTTAAAATAGCTAAATTTAGCAAACCAGTCATTCTCACTGAAAAATAAGTTATTTAAATGGACGATTGATATACAATAATTTCAATAAATATCAGTGACTGAAGAATATTTCAATGATTTTTTTCAATTAAATTAACAAAAAAACTTATCTTCTGTAATCCTCCGGTGTTCTGGCATCCCAGTAACAAAAGCTCAAGTATGATGCTATTTTGAATGCAAGATTCAGCAGGTCGTCGCTTTGGTTTGCAGAAAACTATCACTCACACCACAAACCTATTTGCCTCGGACACCATTTTGTTCGTTGCTTCGTCATCTTCTGACCAATTTATCGTTTAACGGGCATTAAAAAAATTACAACACTTGGTGCTTCAATCACCATTTCAATTTTGTTTCCTTTGTTAAAACTGAGGTCTCAACCACCGCAAAAAAAAAACTTTCCTCATTACGGAATGAAATCATTTTTTACAAAACACTTTATGCACTACACATTGACTCTCGTTGCACGAATCAACACAAACAACCGCTCAACACGACATCTTGAAGGAAACTGCTGAGGTACCAAAGTAGCTGTTCTTACAAAAAGAGCAAGATTTCTATAGCTAATTACGAAACACTTATTTTACGAAATATATACAGCCAATGTTTTAAGCAAAAATAAAATCTTAAATTCAACGCTAAGAAATTGATTGACGGCAAAATCATCAACATAAGAGCTAGAGTAGGTAGAATTAGTAATAACGGTCATATTTTATGGAGAGAGAATAACCATCCCATCAGATTAGTATTTAATATGGTTTTCAAAAAGAAAAAATGAAGGACGTCCTAGCTTTACTTCACTAAATTCACTAAATCAGGACTTAAGTAAGGTATCAAAGAATAAACCACAACGAATATGTGCTTTTGGCAGAAGAAAAGAAAAAAATAAGTTCAAGCTGAAGAGATTTATAAAGACGAAAATAGAGAAATTTCAGATGGAGAGTCTTCAGATGATGAAAGCAAAACTGATAGGATGTATAAACACTGGAAAAAAATTACTCAAAGTTGCTATGGGTTTTACTCATCTGTTTTCTTGATACATTTTAAGTTAAATTTCACTTTCGGTTAATTAAAAACAAAGAAGAAAATAGTCAAGAAATTGGCAAGCAGAATAGTAATCCACTTAATGGGAACTCAAAATATGAGATGCACGCTCAAGATACTTTAGCAGAGAACTTTTTAATTGCTTAAGTACTTATATTAAGGAAAACAAGCTCTGCGTGCATTTCACAAATAATGCAATGTATGTATAAAAATAAACAATTATCAGGTAGGTAAGTTTCTTAATCATAAAGGTAAATAACCTTTTATTTTTTTTATTTTTATAATTGACATTATATTATGCTATGAATCATTAAATGCTGGGAGGGTTCACCTGATTGAATCGAAATGGATGGGAAGAGTGGAAAAGCCAATTTCTTGTCTTTAAAATTGCGTCAATAGAGGGCGGGCTTTTCCCCCACTCATTGGGGCATCCTCCTGTTAGATGGCCTGTCTTGTGGCCGGGTTTATGGTCCTGTTGTTGAAAGGAGATTCTTATTTATCCCGAGGATGTACGTGGACGATGTTGCCCACGGATGCACCCAAACCGCTATTGGCCCTTCATACAATGGCAGGTTGAGTACAATTAGAGGTTATTAAACTTGATCAAGTTGAACAGCGAGGATAGTGCACAGTTGTCTTGCTACAATGAGTGGTAGTTCCATATCATCATCATCATAACTTGTTGGGTAACATACTCCTATGTGCGATGCTCGGAAACATGATGTATCCTCAAGCAAAAAATGAGCGCGAAAAGACTTCAATTACCCCTCAGACAATAATAGTTGAAGCTATTGCCGAACCCGTCATTTACCCTACCTTGAATTAAAAATTTAAATATTGATTTATTTCTATTTTTTTGGGATATTGCTTGAGAATAACAAAGGGAAAGTTACTGCACTTTTAGTGTAAGTTTTCGAACATTTTTTTAAAAGTTTGAACGAACCCAAATACGTTTTCTGCAAATCACATTTCACACGCATTAATTTGTTACACCCCCCAAAAAAAACCGGAAGCCGGTAAACCCATAAACCTCCATATTTAATGTGACCCATCTTGTCTTTTTTATGCGGGCACTTTCTCGTGTTCTTTTCCGGCACTTGGATGCTCAAAAGAAAACTCATGCATCCATTTTCAAGCTTCAGCATACACATTTTTAACCTTTTAACTAACCCGCCTTGTGCCATCTACCTCTCAGCATCCGTCCCCCGTTTTCCGGTTACAACTTTTTCTCCACCGCAAGCACATTGTATTAGCTCCGGTTATTGTTTCCATAAAACAAGCAAACGAATCATAATTTTTCCGCATTTTCCTCGACTCCTTCCCCCCACCCCCCACCCCCCTCCCTCCTCTTTTCTAGACTAGACCTAACAGATTTCTTTAACTGTTCGCGAAAAATGGCTCTCGCGGAAGAAAGCATAAATGGATAAACCGTATGGCACAAATGAATGTCTTTATGTTGCCACCAACCAGCCCCCCCCCCCTCCTTCCCTTCCAAAGTGGAGCAGGCAACAGTCACTTGTTGTTTTCTTTGCATCTATTATTGCGCTATTATTACCGCCTGGGCTGAGACTACATGTGCATGTTCAACCACTTACAAGGTGCTCGTCGTCTTGGTCGTGGTCGCAACTGCTAAAGTGCAACTGCAACTCTTACTACGATGTGTACATGGGGTACATCCAAGAGGTTCGGCGAAGACGACAGCGACGGCGTTTTGTTTCTCGTTCCCCCCATTATGCATTGTTTATGCAATTGTATGCAACTGTTTTCCGTTGCTCGCAGATTCCACATCAAACACACAGACTCTGCACTCGCTGGCTGGCGGTCCACGGGCCGGGAAAAGAAGATGATGTTTACTCAGTTAGCAGTCATGTTATATTTTCTCTCTCACAGCGGCATCATAATAGATTTATAATTGCTGGAAATCGTTTCTTGATGGGCTTTTCGGATGGTGCTTTTTCCTGCTCTTCATGTATGCTACATATATGGTGACATTGCGACGTCGGTATGGTTTAAAGTGATGCGCCTTTGGGGAGGTGATAAAAGCCAAATTTCATCTCTTTTTTATTTTTAAAAGCATCAGTTTCCGCACGGGTGGTCACCAAAGCTCGTTTCATAAGAGTTGCGTTTATGATGAATTAACGATGTTTTCTTTTTCTTCTCCTTTTTGTTGCAGGTGAGATGGTTGATGCTGAAAACGTTGATGGGGTCATGCATGGGAGGTAATTTTCATGATTTTTTCCTGTTATATGGACTCAGTACTGATGCTTTCATGGCCTCGATAGTCAATAAAGGCTCTACATTGCTAAAGTGGTGAGTTCGATTTCCGGGTTGCACCATTGAGCTCTGAAAACATTATGAACATTGCTCAAACAATTTCTACTGCACAATCGTTATTTGTTTTAATATTTATTATTTCACATAATTTGACATCCAAGTTCTCATGAAATTATTCATATTCTAAGTTAAAAGATAACAAAGAATGTAGAGTGCTTCTTGAACTCTTCTACAAACAGAAATAAGAGCAAGCTTACCGCTGAAAAAAATGTTTTGATTTTTTCTAAAAAAAAATTAGAGAAAGATATCGAAAATCGAAAGAAATCTATTCTTCTATTCTCAAGATTTTTGTTTTTATCTTTTTTTCTATGTCTTCATGGCAAAAAGTTGAATTCTAACTACCACAAAAATCATTTACATTTTTTCGGGAAACTAACACCCAACAGGGAAATGTATCATTCCGTTAAAGATTTGCATAAAAATCATGCAGACATTGTAATGTTCCACTAAATGAACAGATTCAGAAATGTGGTCGTCGGAAGGCATTTAAATAATTTTGTAATTTTATGTTAGCTAATTTTTGGAACAAAGTTTAACTCTCCAAGTGCACTGCGGCTTGAAAATCATCCCTTGAAGATTTTCATCAAAAATACTCATTCTAGAAAAACACGCATGTACGCTACAGTATATTGTAAGAACTATAGATAAGTGTTGCAAGAAATCATGCAGAGGCTGTAAGAAATTCACCCTTTCTTCATAAGTAAAAAATTTGGTTTTATGAGGGTTCCATAAAACAGCAAAAAAGGTTATCTTCCATTTAATTCCACTTAATTAATTTTGGTATCCATGACAGATACTTATTTCGACTACAATGTGCAGTCTTCATCAGTGTCATTCCCACTAAAGAGCTTATCAAAATCATCCCCTAGGTAAAAAAAAAGTCAAGCTCATAGGTATAAAAATGAAACTACAATGTGTTGAATCGGAACCTACCTAACTAATAAAAACCAAAGATTTAAGTAAGCTAAAGGAGAAAAATCTATAAAACTCTCTAATAAGGAAAATCCATGATTTATACACGTATAATGCCTTAAAGCTCGATAAAACGTGGAATATTACTTTGGGGCTGTTCATTAACTACGTAGACGGTTTTTTAGGATTCTTAGACAATTGTCCATACATTTTTTTTATTTGTATAGGCCAATGATAATTGTCAACAACCCCCCCCCCCCCCTAAACTGTCAACGTAGTTTATGAACAGTCCCTTGGGTTGAAACGTGACTGTTATTTGCTACAGTCATATATTAAACAAAGTCAAAGGCCATACAGCTCCTGTAATTTTCCAACTGTTCATAAAAAGCCATGATAATCCCGGAAACTTTCTTAAGTTCTCTGAACTTCTCTGAAGTTCACGTAAATTACTTAAAAATCTCAAAACTTTCGTGATTTTTCTGGACTTCCTCGAAGTTCTCTAGACTTTCCTGCTATTCTCTTCTCGAACTTTCTACCATTTCCTGGAGTTACTTGAACGGCCTTGAAGATCTATTGAAGTTTTCAAATCTACCCTGATGCTCACGCATCTTTCCTCAAAATCTTTGCACATACCTGAACTGCCCATAAACGAAGAATTAGCTAGTATGCCACCCATGTCAAATCACCAAAAACATCACTATGTGGTATGTATGATCTTTATCAATGACCATGAGAAGATACCTATGAACTGAATTGTTAGACCTGCCATAGGTATAAATGAAGAATTGTCTAATATCTACTTTTTGAGAGCAAAGTTCCTAAATTTTAATCACAGCGACATAGCTTCCGATTGCACTTATATTGATTATTTTAGCTTTATTAACGATGTTTTTGTGATTCAGTTGATTTATCGCTTAAAAATTTAAACCCCTTTTTACCCAGAATTTTGATTTTGGCATATTAGCTATATTTTCATTTATGGGCGGTTACCATCTCTGGACTTCCCTGAAGTTCCCTAGATCCATTATCTTCTCTGAAAACCTCCTAAATTTTACTGGAATTCTAGGTTTCTGAAGCTTTAATAATTTCACAGAAGTTCTCACAACTGCTTCAAAAAAATGTCTGAGTTGATAGAACTGCCCTGGAGTTGTCTGATCTTCTCTGAAGTACAAGGAACTTCTCTAAAAAAAATCCTATTCTCCTAATGTCCTTGGTACTGTTCTGAACTTCATAGAACTATCGTAAGAATCCCTTAACTTCCTTTTTTCCTTAATTTGTTTTTGCGTCGATCTTGTTTTCCGTGCTGAGCACCAATGCTACCGACGCCAGGGAGGCAGCTCCCACACCTGGATCCAATCTATCGACCCATCAACTCATGAACCGGGGACCAACGGTTTTACTTCCCTTCCGAAGGAAGGCGTGATCAGAGATGTTATGCCTCAGGACCCAGGCCTGCTGGGGGTGAGAGGTAATAGCGCTTACCACTACACCTCCGTCGCCGCTCCTTAACTTCCTTCAAAATCCTTTAATTGCCCATATTTATGATCTTTTCTAAGCATCACTGAAGTTCTCTAGATTTCTTGAAAATTTTAAACCTCTAAATTTTCCTCAATTCCTCCATAAAATGGATCGAACTGCAATGATCTTCCCCGAAATTTCCCCAATTCTTGAAACTGTTCTAACGCTTATGGCACTTCATTTAAAATGCTCCCGCATTTTCCAAATGTTTATTGAACTTTCCTGAAGTTTCCCTGATGTTCTGAATATTGCCTAACGTTTTTTGAACTTAATAACATCCCTAAAATTGCCAGACATAAATGACAACTGTAGTTCTTGGACTTTCAATGTAGCTCTCGAAATTTCCAAAATTATCGAAACTCATTTTTCAATTTCTTAAAACTTCCCCAAATTTCTAGACTTTCCTGATGTTACTATAACTGCCCAAAAGATCCCTGAACTGCCTTGGTCTCTAGGCTGGATTTTTCAGTACTTTAAAAAAGTAGTTTTCCTGAAGTTTTGAAAACTTCTTTGAAGCTCACGGAACATTTTTTTTTTATTACTTGAGTACCAATGCTAACGACGCCAGGAAAGCAGCTCCCACACCTTAACCCTACCTATCGACCCATCAACTCATGACCCGGGGACCAACGGCTTTACTTCCCCCGAAGGATTGAATCCAGGCCCAGGCGGAACTTCCTCTAAAATCGCTTATTTTACCTGAACTTTTCTGGACTTCGCTGAAGTTTTTGGTACTTCTTTGAAGTTGCATACATTTTCGAATGTTCCGAAACACTTCCTAAGACCCCAAAATGTTCCGGAAGTTTTCGGATCATTCTTGGAACATCTCATATTTTCTTGGCACTCCTTGAAAGTTCCAGCATTTTTTTTTCTAAAGTTAATAGAAGTTCACTGAAGTTCTCTATGCTTCCTCTCAGTGCTTGAAACTTTGAAAATATAATGAAACTACATTAAAAACTCAAATATTCTTTGAAGTTCTCTAAACTTTCTTGAAGATTTAGGAACATATTAAGAGTTCTCGCAATTTTCTTGAAATTAATGTAACTACCTTTAAGTTCTTTGATCTTTCCTAAGTTCCCGCAATTTTCGGAAGTTCTCGAAATTTCCCTGAAAATCATGAAAAGTCCTTTCAAATGTTCTCACATAATCCATATGTTCACATATCTTTCCAAACGTTTCTGACATTTTTCAGTATACCACGGAACTTTGCGGAAGTTTTCAGAAATTTTGGAACTCCTTCAAAGTTCCAATTATTTCCTTGAAATTTATTGAACTACCCTTAGGTTCTCTAATCTGTCCTGATGTTCTCTAAGCTTCCCTGAAGTTCTTCGTACGGTCCAGACTTTGACTGTTCAAAACCTTTAAACTTCAATGAAGTTTACTGGACATCTGTGAAGATTCCCAAATATTACTGAAGTTGTCTTAAGTTCTCTAAAATTGTATATAGAGAGTAGATAGCGAACAAGGACAACATTGAGGAAAGAACGAATTGGGTTGATCACCTCTCTTTAAGAAGCTCCCCAGTAGGAGAGGAATGGTGAATACTGGGGGGGGGGGGTTAGCCCTCACCATCCCTCTCCAACTGGGAAGTTTAGTAAAGAGAGATGATCAACCCGATTCGTACTTTCCTCAAAGTTGTCCTTGTTCGCTATCTACTCTCTATATACAATTTTCACACTGCCATACTCTAACGGAACATCAGCTCTATACTTTCATCTCCTCATCTATCGTTTAAAACTGGCCACTTTAGTCTGTCATTTGAAATTAGCACCTTCAACTATATGGGGCCTCCCTTAGCTCAGTCGGTAAAGGCGCAGCTGCAAAGCAAGACCATGCTGGAGGTGGCTGGGTGCGATTCCCGGTCCGGTCTAGGAATTTTTCGGGTTGAAAAATTTCTCGGCTTCCCTGTGCATAGAGTATGATTGTACTTGCCACACAATTATACTAATGCAGAAATGGTACAGGCATCGAAAGTTCTCAATTAATAACTGTGGAAGTGCATCTAGAATAGAACACTAAGTTGAGAGCACGCAATCAGCTAATATGCGATATGCAATAAGCTTGAAATGCGAAGAAGAAGAAGAATCTTCAACTATTTAAATCGTTAACTTCACGCAGAAGTAATACAAACAAAATAGTTAAAGTTCTCTAAACTGCTGGAACTTCTAAAGGGTTTTCGAAATTTTCCAGAAATCAATGTATCTGTCTTGAATTTATTGGAATTTACCCTTACTGATGTGCATTTTCTTTAAGTATATGGAACTTCCCTGAAATCATTTGAACCACTCTTAACACTCCGAACACGATGTCTCCGGTAAAATGTGTACCGGCAAACTTGCAGTATTTGAAAAATCAAAGCTCAGTCAGTTATTGACGAATTTCAAATCTATTGACGCCAATTGAAATTTCATGTTTTAAAGATTATTTCGGTATCCATAGATTTAAAGTCTACCGATAAATTGCCGAGCAATAATTTTTCAAACATTGCCAATTTGTCGTTACATATTTTACCGAAGGCATCGTGTTCGGAATGTTAAATTCTCTGAAAATCCCTTCAGATGTCTAGACCAGCGGTTCTCAAACTATATTTGATTGCGACCCACTTTAAGAAATTGTATAAACTCGCATCTCACCAATATTAAATGCGGATGATTAAAATGCGGATGGTTAAAATGATCTTAAAATTGCAAAAAAAAACAATGACATTTAAACGGTTTAAAATACGAACCAGTCAATGGCTGAAAGTCTCTTTAATAAATTAACCTAACCTAACGCCTTATAACGCCAAAATAGCAAAAAAAAAATTGCATACCATGGCTAGAAACGTCAAAATTGTATTGAATTCACGTAAACATGAACGACGTCTTGGACAGGCAAAGTATTGGGTTACAGATGGTACGTTTGCCACAGTTCCTTGTTTGTTTCGGCAACTCGTCACTGTTCATTGAAGTATCGCTCCCTCACATCAGCAGACGGTTCCGCTAGTTTTCATTCTGATGACAACAAAATCAGAATCGTTGTATCGAAAAGCAGGCATGGAAAATCATTTGCATTCATTTCGTACATTCATTTACATTCATTTGCCTCTAACTCTTGTCATCAACAGCATTCCACAAAATGATGCATATAGCTTTTGTAGGTACTGTTATTAGCTACAACTTTTGCTCATAACTCAAATCTGTATCTCTTATGCATCACGAACTAGAGCGGGCAGAACTTGTTACTGTTTTTCAGTGAATGTAAAATACATTCACTGAAAAACAGTAGTGGCTTCTGTTCGCTCTTGTTCGCCATGCAACAGAGATACGGATTTGACTTGTTAACAAAAGATGTAGCAACAGTACCTACAAAAGCTATATACATCATTTTGTGGAATGCTGTTGATGACAAGAGTTAGAGGCAAATGAATGTAAATGAATGTACGAAATGAATGCAAATGATTTTCCATGCCTGTCGAAAAGTATGGCAGGAAATCCTGGAAGCAGCAAGTATGTTTTTTTTGTTATTGAATGAAAAACCACAGAATTAACCATTCTTGATTTCATGAGCTGTTCTTTGGCATCATATTTTATTCAACCTTGGCTGTTTTTTTGTTATTGAATGAAAAATCACAAAATTCACCATTCTTTATTTCATGAGCTGTTCTTTGAGGAAAACCTTTTCTTCTTTGACTTTTGCAATATGTGTGTAAGAATATATTACAACAAATGTGTGATTTTTTTATTTCTAGATGCGATTGATTTCAAGATATAGTTCAAAACTAAGCTGAGTTTTCATTGTAAGATTACTTAACCACTATCGCTACTAATCATGGATCTAAGTAAATATGTAGATACGTCACTTATGATCAAGCATGGGAAAAATCGTTCTATTTTGCATTCTCAACTCACTCACACGCATACAACATCAGAAACGAACAACAGCTTGTGCGAGCCGCACTGATTTCGTTCGTTTTCGCATTGCTTCTATTTTCTTCGATGAATGCAGAATTGAGCAAAACAGACAGTTGAGCGTAACATGAATGATTCTGAGTGTAGTAGTGTGGATGATTCCTCTCTTATTATTTTTTCTATGCTGAGCCTTCTACGATTGCATTCTGCTGAGTGAGCTGAATGAGAATTTTGCAGAAAGAATCACTTTTTATTTTCTAGCTTTAAGCATACATTGACACATTTAAATCGCTATTAATATCGAGAAAACTGTTATACTATAACACATAAACATAAGCGTCACGCAAATAACTTAAAACTGCTGTGGCCAATTCAACTGATTTAAATCAGTGAGCCAAAAACTATCTGACTCGGCTATTTAAATCGTTAGCATTCGGATTTAACGCATTCAATCTGGTTCTCCCTCGCTAGAGAAAATTGTTCGGCTGCCTTTCAGTTTATCCTTTTTTCCTTCTACTGCTGTCAGTTCTGAGTTGAGCTGCAGAGTCACTTGGTAGGAAAAATTTACACTCGTTCGGCAATCTGTTTGTAGGCGAGGATGGCTATTTTGATTCTGTGGTGCTCGCGCGAGTGAATGAATTTTCCCATGCTTGCTTATGATATGATAGATAATGGATTCCAAACTGTGCTTATTAAATAAACTATGTTTGTTTAACTTATATCATTTTTTATTCAACGTTAAGCCTTATTTAAGCATTGTTTACAGGTTTACAGGTTACGCAGGTTTCTAGAGTTGCACAGCAGCAAGGTATTTTATGCCTAACGTCCATTATGCCTAACGTATATTATGCCTAACGTCCATTATGCTTAATGACTTTATGCCTAACGTCCATTATGCCTAACGTCCGTATGCCTAACGTCCGTATGCCTAACGTATTTATGCCTAATGGGGTACACTCCAATGGGCGTTTGTATACAATATTTGCTACATTGCATGAAATGTCTCAGAACTTTACATGATATATAATGTAAACTTATATGATATGTGACGCTCCATTTATGTGCATCATACTGAACAGAAATTTACACTACTTTTTCGAACTGTGTACAAATCAATAAAAAGACGGCCTCAAATGTGCGAAACACTGAAAGAATTATCTAAACACATGAGTTGTATCAAATCAATAATGTAGTATTGAAAGTAATTAGAAAGCCTAATAACGTTGTAAAAAAACCAAACCCACTTTCATCGCCAGAATGGTAATTAAGTAAAAAAAAAGACTTTAATTTGCGAACAATGCCTCAAAATGTTAAAATGGCTGTTAGGAATGTCCTGAACACCCTCAAAATAATCTCGGAAACACTGAAATAACCTTTAAAAATTCAAAACACCTAAAAGGTTTCACAATCGTAAAACAAGATTCAAACGGCCTAGAATTTGCCTAAAAACCTTATCAACAGTCTTATGACAACTCTCATAAAATCATAAAAAATAGCATTAAAAACGCCAAAAATGGTTCTAACAAGCCAAAATGGTTTAGTCTTTCCAAACTGGCAGTATCATGCCAAAATGACTATGAAATTGATTATCCGAGCATAATTCTAAAATAAATTCATAAATTCTGCATGCAATTTTAAAAACCTACAGTCAACTTGTTCGCATTTTTGCGACCCACTTAAAGGCAGCCCGTGACCCAAACCTTGAGAAACGCTGGTATAGACCTAGGTTCTCTGAACTACTTGGAACTTCTTTCAATATTGAACAATTTTGCTCAGGTTCTTTCTACTTCTCTGAAGTTCTTTTGACTTCCCTTCGATTATCTGGATATCCCTGAAGTTCGTAAAACTTCTTTAAAGTTCATGCAGTTTCTTGAAGCTAATGGAACTGCCTTGAAGTTCATGAACTTCCTAAAATGTGTCAAAAGGTTTCGGAACATCTCTTATGTTCCCACAGTTTGTTTATGAAACATCCCTAAAATTCTTGGAATTTCCTTTCATTCTTCAGAACCACCTGTGCGATGCAACCCATAGGTTGAGAATCGCTGGTCCTAAGTACTCTGAACTACTTGGATCTTCTTTCAACAATTTTGCTCAAGTTCTCTCTACTTCTCTGAAGTTCTCTTGATTTCCCTTAAATTCTCTGATATCCCTGAAGTTCGTAAAACTTCTTTAAAGTTCCTGCAGTTTCTTGGACCTAATGGAACCGCTTTGAAGTTCATGAAATTTCCAAAACGTTCCTATATTTTGGAACATCTCGTAGGTTCCCACAGTTTGTTTATGAAACTTCTTTAAAATTCTTGGCATTTCCTTTCATTCCACAGAACTTCTTTAAAGTTCTTACATTTTTTGTGTAATTAATGGAATTACCCTTAGGATCTCTAATATTTCTCGATATTCACGGAACTTCCCTGAAGCTCTCGCTATTCTCCTAATCATGTTCCTAGAATTGCCCTGAAAGAATCTTAAGATTTCTAAACTTCCCCAATGTTCTCTGGAGCTCCGTGAATTTCTTGGATCTTCTATGAAATTTCTCGATTTTTATCTCATGTTTACTAAACTTCCGTGAAGTTCTTAAGAATATCCTTATATTTTTGGAACTCATTCAAGGTTTTCGCTATTTGCATGAAATTAGGGGAACTGTCCTAAAGTTCTCGAAACTAGCCGAAAGTTCTCGGAACTTCCCTGAAGTTCTCGCAAATTTTCTGAAGTTTGGAGAACTGCCCCGAGGTTTACTGAAAAGTTTTTACAGTTTTCCTGACGTTAATGGACCTGGCCTTAAGTTCGGTGATGTTCCCTGAAGTGATTTTCCCAAAATCTTTGGGACTATCTTGAAGCTATCGGAAATTTTACCGTATTTTCACTTAATGTGGGCCAAATAAAACCAAACTATCTGTACCTGAGGTGCTCACATATTTCAAGGTACATTTGAGAAAAAATTTCAAACGTTTGTTTTTGATTTTGGAATATTTTCATTCCACATTTAATGGTACAAATGAAATCTGGATGAAGGCAGGACATTTCTGATGTTGTATGTTTACAGCACAATTTTCCTCATATGAACGCATCTGGAAGTTGCGTCAAACAATTTCCTTATAGATTTTGGTGCGTAGCTTTTATAAGAGGGGCACATGTAGACAAGAGCGTAGCCAGGTTTCGAGTTAGGGAAGGGCGAAAAACAATACTATGGAAAATTTGGCCGAATGCCATGTCCTCGAAAGCCTTTGTGTTGCTGAGTTTAGGGGGGGGGTAGTCGACCACCCTGTCCCACTCCAGCTACGCCTCTGCATGTAGATCAATATGTTGGCACTCATTTTGATTAAAGAATAAGGTATCTAAAACTTATGTGTATTTGCGCCATGATAAATTATTAACATTTGAAAAGAGCCTATTTTATAGAGAAAATCGTTAATATATCCTTATCATTAAGAGATATCAATTCGCTTTGTTGAGTAGAAATGTGTATTTTAAGAAGTTCTAGCGGTTTCTTCAAGACAAATTTCACGAGAAATTTAAAACAACAGATTTAGGTACACCCTGTTTCAATTTGGGAAATAAAATCTAAAATGAGAACGTCAAAAGAGGAAGTAAACTGTTTTGCTCGAAATTAACTCAGCTACGACTTTGCTGGACAAGATACAGTACTGGCAATAATAAAGTTATCACCGTATTTTTTTTTCAATCGAAGATAAAGTAAGCTCCGCTCGTGGTCGGTTGCCATTTATGGAGCTGTCACGTTTTCGGTTTTTCGCGTAAGTGATTTTCCGGTTTTGAAAGACGTTATCGTTCAAGCGGTTATCAACTTTGTACACCTCAATCTGTGCCGAAAGTTTTCGCTGTGTCTAAAACTATGGCAAACGCTGTGCCGAAGCGTGCCAATCAAGTATCCCATAAATTTGGCAACCCTGAAATTTTAATGACTTTTGTGATTGTGCAAGAAAACGAAGCGTGATAAAATAAATTAATTTATACAGCCTAAAACCACTGCTACAGCACGGACATTTCACCAGAATAAGAAACTGGGCAAAACAAACCAAATCTGTTCCAAGAACACTGATTATAGCCCTGGTAGATGCCGGTTTCTTAGCTTTACTCCGTCGGATGGATTCCGGTAAGCTGGACGTGGTTCTTCATCCGTGGCGTTAAATCAAGCAAAGTTATAACACCATCGGATATATGAGACAATCCTCCATCTATTGGTAATGCCAATTTGAATAATTGAATTGTTATTTGTGAAATATCGACTATGGAAGTCAAAAGTGACAATTATGTTATATTGAGGTATACCTGTATTGTTAGATGAATAAAACATTAAATAATGCTTCCAGAAAGCCTATCTATAGCATCGAAGACTGCACAATAGGGTATCATAATATTTATTGAACGAATCCTGATTCCTTAAGGGGGTAGTACACTTTGACCGTCCAAAAAGTAAGGCATTTTCGTTAATTTTTTTAAGCAATAAAACACTCAGGGAGGGCAAATATGTTATAACTCATTTATTAGTCATCCTTCGAACTACAATTTGTATTTTTTTAAACTCGATTGGCGTCTCCCCGTGGCCAGTGCACCAGGTCGCGCGGCCGTTCTCGTGCGGAAGTCGGAAAACGGCGTGGGAAAATACTCCTTTCCATGTGATCCTGGAACATAAATCGAACAAAAATCCTGATAAGTAATGAAATTTGGGTTAGAAATACGTATTCCGATTTTTTTAAATTAATTTTTTCAAAAGTTGTGGCCTTAGGAAAAAAAGGTCAAGTTTTTCACCCTAAAAATGCTTACAAAATCGTGGATTAAAAATCCATTCTTGACAAAATGGAAAATGTGGATACGTATTTCTAAGCAGAATTTAATTCTGAACAAGAAAACCGATATCCAAATTTGATGATAACTGGTTAGAGTTATTTCTCACGCCAGTTTGAAAAACCCCGTTTCGAGATAAACGCGTTTAAAGATAAAAATGCTCTCTCAGCGCGCCGGTACATGTTTTAGGAAATCGCTTCGTAAAGCGGTAAGGAATATTCTGGCGGACTTGGAGTCTTTTCTAAATTAAAGTATTCATCCCAAGGAACATTTTAAGCAAAAAAAATGATTTTTTTTTTTTGAAAAATCAAAGTGTCATTCTTGTCAATGTGTGCCCTAATGTGCCGATCAGTGTGCCGTGATGTGTTTCAACACAGTGTGCAAAGTTGATTACCCCTTTTATAGTTAGTGGTTTTGGTACGGACTATTCGATTAATGTAGTGGTTTTGGTGCCGTTGATTCAGTTGTTTTTGTTTTTGTGAATCATTTAGTAGCGTTTTTTTTATGAGAGGCAGAGTGTTGCCGTTCCGTCGATGGCGGTTGGAGAAGGGGCAGAGAGTGAAAGAAGAGTTTGGTAATTGTGAAGGGTTTCTTTAAGGGCTTCCTTAGTCTGGTATCAAAATTATATAATAACAGTGGAAGTGAGAGAAAAGCTATACTATTGGGATGAGGATTTTTGGTGATGAAGGATGGCTTGAGTTCAGAAGGGAAGAAAGAACGGGTTTGTGAGTGGACGAGCTGTACAGAATGCAGAAAAAGGAATGGTGAAATTGGGCGGTCAGCATAACATTGTGTTTGGAGAAGAACAGGCTCCGGCTCAAAATGTGGTGAGATCAATCGATTTAATAAAAAAATAATCTATTTCTGGAAATAACAAAATGCATTTTTAAATGCAACAATATTCAACAATTAAATACGACAGGGCATCGTTTTCTGACTGTTGCCGCGGGTATTGTGGATTGCTCAGGTACCCGGTTCAAGCTTCAGTTGACTGCGGTGCCTCTTCTTTTCCATTCTAGCCCTGAATAGGCCGGCGTCCATGTGATGTTTTGCTGTACCTGTTGTGGACATTAGTACATCCTTTTCCTTAAATTTGAGGACGCCTTGCCCTGCCTAAAAAAAATCCTATTTAAAATACTGATCTTCACAACATAAAGGGAGATTTGATCAAATTATTCGCTGGGTGCGGTGTAGAAGATGACACAAACACACACACCGTATTTTTTTTTTTTTTGTCATTCCAAAATCATACAAATTTCTGATAGGGGAAATGTCTCTAATTGTTGGCCTATGTATCTAATATTGGGCCCATCGCTAAAAATCTGCTATTTATTAATTTTATCTAGATGAACGCGTTATTGGGACGTTACTAATGGATATTTTTGGTTGCTATTGAAAATTTAGTCGATTGCTAAATTTATATATGGGCCCAAATTAGGGACACTTAGGCCGAACATTACCTGCATTTCCTCTATATTTAAACTGGTAAATAAAATATTCAAGGTTTATTGGCAAAGTTTTGAGCTTGATTGGTTGAGTTTATACGAAGTTTGAGCAAATTTTGTAAAATTATTATTGTTTGTCTACCATTTTTTAAATTGCTATTTCTTGAAGAAGAACAATCCAAATGAGCTGTAATATTTTTTTCTTGTCTAGTCCAAACATTATTCTATCATTGATAGAAAATATACTAAAATCTATCAACAGGGAAAAATCTTAAAATCTCTTAACTCATTTAAAAAGCTACCAACATTTACGGTCAACGGATAACATCATTTTTGATGCAAGACGAGGACTTACAGTTTTCAAAATACCTTCTCAAACACTACAATATGAATAAATTTTGTAACAGAGAAGATGGGAACTGTTGGCCACGAAATGAATAATCAGTGCGTCTTAATTAAATTAAAAAAAAAAAACGAACTGAAGTTACTTTTTCGTGTTGTATAAATTTTAATAAACTTTGCACAAATTTAAATAATAATATTTTAACTACAATCAGAAAAATTAACAGTTCAGTTGGTTCATTGTGCTTCAAGAAATAACAATTTCATTTTCATTTCAAATAAGAATCGATTTAGTATAAACTCAAACTTCTTACAAACTCAAACGTTTAAGGTCAAAATTGTACCAAGAAACCTCTCAGGTGACCCTCAACTAATTAAAACCACAAGGGGGCTGTTTTGGGGAGCGATTGAAGACCACTGTTATAAGCGATTTTCGAAATCACCTTGATGCATTATAGAATCCGGGGTTTCTATTGCCGTATTAAAATTCTATTCGATCACGGGAAGGTAAAAAAGAGCGCCGATGTTTGCAATCATAAAATTGCTATAACAAGATGAACTAAATTTTAAAATAACATGAACCCACAACCCTTTTTTATAGCAAAAACCATAGTGAGACATGAAAATTTCCCAACGGAAAAAAAAACAATTGCTGGATCCGGAACCGAACCAATCGCTCCGGCATGCAATGCTTTTATTCTGCACCGCTTGATACCAGTATCAAACCGGTTCCCGTTCTCCGGCGATACAGGAAACATTCACCAGCTAGAAGAAAATTCAAAACAAAAATAATTGTATGCAAATCGGTGCCCATTTTCCATGCATATTATCAGATTTTTTATTCGTCTGCTACTCTGGCGGGGGAACAAAACTCCATTCCGTATGCAACACTATAATGCCGCATATCTACACCATACGTATGTACGTGCATAGATTGAACTTGTTCGCTGGTCATACCCGTGGTTAATAGTCGCCGGAGTAGCACCGCCCCCCGACCGAACACCCAATAATAAAATGGAATATTGATTGCTGTTTAAAGAGCATCATCTTTCTCCATACTTCGACGAACGAAAAAAGAGGTAGGAAATTATGTCCGGAAGTCGACGTCTGGCTGGATGGACCACCATCATCGTCATAAAACTAACCGTAGTTTCTGAGAGGACGTAAACCACAGCAGAATGTTTTCCATTATTAGAAAAACCGAAAGCGAAATTTACATTTGGGCAATTTAAATCCTCAGTTTATTGCTGGTGATGATGGCCATTATTGTTTACATTTGTGTGATTCGTCTGTAAAACGGTCGGCCGTTTGCGTCATAACGATTAAAAGCGAAGCGAAAGTTCTTTTCGCTTTTTTTTTAATCGCCAAAAAGTGGGATTTGTTTTCCCTGATGCAGATCTCTCAAGCGGTTCAGGTGATTGAGATGCCTACGTGTGGGACTCAGCCACGAACCATACAATTGAGCTGTAAATGTGTGAAATGGTCAACGTAACCATTTAAAGTTTTTTATTTGCAAAAAAACAGCAACAACCACACATTGGACGCACATTGACTTAATTTGAAACAAAGAGATAATCAGAGTTTCAACCAACTTGTGTAATTATCTACACTTGGCTGACCAAATCCACCCGAAAAACTGATGTAACGAGAGATTCATGCTACCCGGTTGAGCGCCTGAGGTCCGCACCCCGCTCGTCCAAAAGGAGTGGTTGCAATGGGATTGCATTAGGCGGTAAAGGTGTCTTGTGCTGTGGCATCATATCTACCCACTAGTAGGAGGTGATGTGTGCAAATTTGGCGCATTTCTGGCACGTGTGCGGATTTATGTAAACGAAGCACCCGGCTGCGACGAGGATGGAATTGTGGCGTCACAGATGGCTGAACGACGGCGCTTCAGGTTGGTGTTGCATTTAAGCACTGGAACTTTCAACATACTAACACAGTTTCGGTGTGTAGGGGTGTGCATTTTTTCGGTAGTTTTGTTTTGCAGTGAAACAGTATAGTATTATGAGCAGGAATGCCATCTGCATATAAAAAAAAATCATAAGCGAGATAGCCGAAAATTTAAAGTCTTCCAACGTCTTCACCACTACTTTTGAAATTTGCCAGCGGGGCACAGTGGTCCAGTAGGGCGGTTTTCATGAAAAACAAACTAAAAAAAAAGTACACAAAGATTAAGTTTAATCAAGTTGGTGTCTTCAGAAAAGTGTTTAGTTAGATAAATATGATCATCTGATGAAGGGGTCGTCCATAAGTTATGTTCCTTAGAAAGCGATTTAATTTTTTTAAACCTATTTTCATACCGATTAACGATATTTGAATGTTGTAAAAAGTTGTAAAACTGATCATTTCCATAAACTTTACTGATGATACCATTTTGCAGATTTGACATTTTAATTGAGATATGAAACAATGTTTATGGAAGTCCCTTATAATCGATGTTTCGAACTATTTTAATAGATTTTTTCATTGCATACTATTACAAGAACATAATTTCGTACTCTAACTCAAAAACAGCAGGACTGTCATGGTAAAATAAGAGCTGGTTACTCGCTGCATTATGTGCCACCACCTTAATTTCACCCGCCCCCTTTCACGAGAGTCCATAATTGTAATGTAGGAGCGAGGAGATGGTTGCCGTACCTTCCCTTGACATTTAAAGCGTACCGAAAGCCTATTTATGCCACTGAGGTATGGGTTTAGTTTGTTTGTAATCAACTCGCCATAGAACTTAAAAATGCTTACAGGGAAGAAAGTCATTCATACAATCCAAATAATTCGATTTGTTAGCTATCGATTTTCGAGACGTATAAAACTTTCGTAAACGATGTAAATCCAGATCCTAAACTTGATAGCCAATCCCTCAACCACTGTTCTATTCTGACATGGTTGTTTTTGGGGCCAGATTTTTCCTAAAATAAAACCCTTATGCGACACATACAACCACATGTCTGCAGGGCCGGTGGTGTAGTGGTAAGCGTGATTACCTCTCATCCCAGCAACCTCACCCCTCAATCCCAGTCGACGCCGCCGAGATGTTCTGAGGTATAACATCTCTGATCATGCCTTCCTTCGGAAGGGAAGTAAAGCCGTTGGTCCCCGGTTCATGAGTTGATGGGTTGATAGGTAGGGTCCAGGTGTGGGTAGCATTGGTGCTCAGCACGGAAAACAAGATCGACGGAAACAAAATCAAAGGAAAAAAAATCAAACCGCATGGTAAGAGTTTTCCTAAAATTGTCGGAACTTCTCCACAGTTCCCAAAATCTTCTAGATGTTCATTGATCAGACTTAAAGATCACGTAATTTTCGACTTTTAGATGCTCTCAGGATTTCCCTGAAATTCTTTCAACTGCCGTGAAGTTCTTTGAACTTCCTAGAAATCCTCCAGATTTTCAGAAATTTCCTTGACTTCCCTGATTTCACAGAGCTTCTGTAAAGTTCCCACAACTTTCCAGAAGGCAATGGAACTGTTTTGAAGTTCTTTGATCATCCCTGAATTATGCTAACGGAATTTCCCTTAAAATCCCCAATATTTTCTGAACTTCTTTTGATTTTCTTGAAGTTCCCGAAATTAACTAAATGTCCTCAGAGCTTCTCTTAAGTTGCGGTGGCTTTCCTTTTTTTTATGATGCTTCTATTATTTTTATGGAATTTTCGAAACTTCTCTGTAGATTCCTTAATTTTACTTTCATATTCGGATCTTCTGTGAAGTTCCCTAAACTTTTCTGAAGTTTTCCTAACTTCTTTTGAGTTCTTTGGACTTCCCTGAAATTATCAGGACTTCTCTAAGGTTAATTTTCATGAAATTCTTAATCCGCGATTTTAAGATAGTCCCTGAAATTCTAGAAATTTTATTGAAATTCATGGAGCTGCCCGAATGTATAGGAACAAATTCTTCACGATCTTCAAACTACCCTGAGCGCATAGGCTTTTCAAAAAAAAATCGGAGCTTCCCTGAAGTTATTGCAATTACCCTATGGATCCAGACTTTCCTCTCTTCTTTCTTCAAAATCTCTAATATGTAACCTATACGTCTCTGGGCTGCCCTGAATGTTTTGGAACTTGCCTGAAAATCATCATGGAATTTATGGATCTAGCAGATCGAGCAATATTCCAGTTTTCGAAAATTCTTTGAATTTATCAGGATTTTCCATAGTGCGTTGGAACTTCGTTCGAACTTCGCAATGTATGACATTGATGTAACTGCTTTAAAGTTATCTGATCTTCCCCCAAACTACTCTAAACTTCTCTAATGCTAATATTTCTACTAAACTTACTAAACAATACTTAACTTCTCAGGAGTTTTTTGATCTTCCCTAAAGGTCTCGATATTTTTTTTAAAGTTTTTGCAGTTGTCTGAAGCTAATGGAACTGCCTTGAAGTTCTCTTATATTTGCTGAAGTCTGACATTTTTCGCAAGTTTTTCAAATCCCTCTGAAAGTTATGGAAATTTTCTTAAACTGTTCCCGAAATTCTCTTGATGTTCTGCTAATTTCCAGATGCTCTCGGAACGTTGCTGAAATTTTCGAAAATTTGTCGGAGCTACTACAATTTACTTGAAGTTAGTGGAAATTAATAAAACTGTCTTAAGAATCTTAAAATTTCCCATTCAGACCTAGGAGCTCTAGGTCTTCTCTTAAATTACAGATATATTTTCAAAAATTCACAACTTACCTTTGTAGGTTGTAAACCACCCCAAAAGTCTGACTTTCTTTAAGATCTTGAAACTTCCCTTAAGTTATCGGAAGTTTTTTCTTTTTATTTATTTATTTATGAAATGTTTAGCCGTAAGCTAGTTCATTTCAATTTATCGGAACTGCCCTAAAGATCTTTAAACTTCCTGAAGCTCTTGAAACTTTTCTTTTAATGTTCTCACAATTTACCTCAAGTTCTCTGGATTTCTGTGAAGTTGAAAGGACTTCCTTTAAATTCTCCAGATATTCCTAAAATTCTCAGAACTTCTTGAAAGTTCGTGCTTCTATGGACTTTTTCTCTAGGGCGCACACATTTGCCGTGTTTGGTTGGTCCCATTCCGCTGATGCCGGCTGTTTGAACCATTTCAATCGAAGGAATTGTTCTAAAATACGTTTAAAACGCTCCAAACTTCTCAGGTGATTGTGTCTATTTTTTTTTTCTTGATTTGTTTTGCGTCGATCTTGTTTTCCGTGCTGAGCACCAATGCTACCGACGCCAAGGAGGCAGCCCCCACACCAAGACCCTGCTTATCGACCCATCAACTCATGAACCGGCATGAACCAACGGCTTTACTTCCCTTCCGAAGGAAGGCGTAATCTGAGATGTTATGCCTCAGAACATCCCGGCGGCGCCGACTGGGATTGAACCCAGACCTGCTGGGGTGAGAGAGTGTGACTATTGTCGGAATCCTCTTTTTCTTCGACTGCTTTTCCACCTGATCTGCTTATTAATCTGCTGTTCTATTATCGGCAACTTGAAATCAGCAGCATTTTGCAGTGCGTTTTTCATTTCAAGACAAACTGATAAAAATACATTTTCTAATTTAGTTGAAGATGCTATTTCTGCGTGAAGTCAACGATTTACATAGTTGAAGATGCTATTTCGAATAACAGACTGAAGTGGTAATTTTTATACGATAGATGAGGAGGAGATGAAAGTATAGAATTGATAGTTCCGTTTAGATTACGGCAGTGTGAAAATTGCATATAGAAAGTAGATAGCGAGCTAGGACAACTTTTAAGGAAGGTACAAATCGGTTTTAACATCTCTCTTTACCAAACTCCCCCTTTGGAGAGAGACATGGTGAGGGGTGTCCCCCCCCCCGCCAGTGGTGGGGGGGAATACCCCTCATCATCCCTCATCTAAACGGAACTATCAATTCTATACTTTCATCTCCTCCTCATCTATCGTATAAAAATTACCACTTCAGTCTGTTATTCGAAATAGCATCTTCAACTATGTAAATCGTTGACTTCACGCAGAAGTAATACTAAACATCAGGGTTGCTTCGACTCACTTGCTATAAAAAATATTATTCGGAATTATGCAATCATTAGATGCAATAATGCGATGTTGTACTTGTTAGTAACAAAACGAGGGAGTAAAGTATGTGTTTGACTCATAAAACCTGTCAATTTCGCTTTGAGAGCGTCACAATCAGCGATCTTATGATTCGTGAGCGTTCACTCAGAGTGAGCGCTCAAGAGTCGTAAAATCTCTGATTGTGACACACTGAAAGCAATATTGACAGATTTTATGTGTCAAACATATACTACATGACCTCTTCTTGTAACTTACAAGTACAAATAAGCATTATACTATATCATGATTTCATTATACCGAAAAACATTTTTCTATAGCAAGTGAATGGAAGTAACCCTGCTAAACATATAGTCGAAGTACATTTTCTAAGCCATAAAAAACATGTTAGATTGAAGCTGAAAGTCTAAGAAATCATTTGAATATATTCAGCGAAGTGTTTCGATGAGAAAATACAGATAAATTACAGTACCGTCACATGTGACTATGTTAGCTATGTATCAATGGAGACGCATGGTAGTCTAGTAGTCTAGGAGTATTGAGCGAAAACCCAAAACTTGACAACTTCAAAAAATATAGCATGATAGCATGATAGTGGTCTACCACCCATTGTAGTACGGAAACTAAGTCCGATATCAGTGGGCTCTATTCTCTGTTTGTCTTGATCAAACTTAATAACCTCTGATTGTCCTCAACATGTCGCTGTATGAAGGGCCAAAAACAAAAAAACAAAATCACCTATACGCATCTACAGGACAATGAAGAATCTCATTCTAGCAACATGATCGCACAATTGGTCAAAAAGACGAGCCCCCAAACAGGAAGATTCCCCATTGAATGGGGAGAAGAGCCCGCCCTTTATCCACGAAATTTTATCACCCTGTCCAAATCGCTTCCATCGGGTGCCTTGTTTGACCCTCCCTTTCCTTTTGTGTATGTATTTAAATGTTTATTTATGTGTTATATATAATGAATCATCACTTATGCGAGTCGATTGTTATGATTATTGTCAATAATACTTACATTCCGATGAAGATGTTACCTATTTTACATTTTATGTTATACCTATCATCACAGAGGCCACATTTGAATCGTTGACCAGGTCCATTAACAATACACTCGTTCCGAGGAGGGGCTCTATGGTACCACTCATCCTGCCCAAGTAACAATTTGGGTTTTATAAAGGTTCTGAAGACCATGATTTTGACCTGTAGAATGCTTTAAAACCACGATAAAACTTGCAGTGTTACTTGGGTATACTTAGTCATCATCTTCTTCTTCTTCTTCTTCTTCAGGTTCGCTCTATGCCCGGAATGAATGCTCGGTGGAAGTTTCGGTTGCGTTCGGGTGTAAATCAAAAACCATTAAACTCAATCTCACCACAGTTTGTTGTGATTTGCAGCTGTTTTGCTAGCTTGATATTCCGAGCTGCGATATCACAGCTTGCAAAATCAACTGCAGTTGTATGCTTGTTGATTTTTGTCTACGAAAATCAACCGTGATCTTGGGCATTGGTGAGATTTGATTTTTCGATATTTTTCCAACACTGCTTACACGAAAATGACATTGCTCGAAGTGGAGCGATTCTGCGGAGAGCTCATTTTCTTTTCTTTGTTTCGAAAATGCAGAATCCTGATTCTAACATGTTAAATCACTCACCTTATCAAGTATCCACATGTCAAATGAAACCAGAATAGTAATTTACTATATTCTCATCATGTATGTATGTTACGCTCACAACTTTTACTGCGTACGTACACACAATTTATTTCTAAATAATATCAATCATGACACTAAATTACTATTATAAGTGATAGGGGAAATGGCTCTAATGTTGGCCTATGGATCTAAGATTGTAACCATCGCTAAAAATCTGCTATTTATCAATTTTATCTAAATGAACGCATCATTTGGACGGTACTTATGGATATTTTCGGTCGCTCTTGAAAATTTAGTCGATTGCTGAATTTATGTATGGGCCCAAATTAGAGGCATTTAGGCCGACATTACATCCATTTTCCCTATGTCATAACAAGATAGCTTATACACTGGAGTCGCTTTTTACGCGGGTGATACGTCCCGCGTAAAAAAAACCGCGTAAATTCCGGAATCCGCGTAAAAAAAAAACCGCGTAAATTCCAAAATCCGCGTAAAAAAAACCGAGTAAAAAAAGACCGTGTAAGAAAAAACCGCGTAAAAAGCGATATACCGCGTAAATTCTGAAATTCGCGTAAAAAAAAACCAAAATCCGCGTAAAAAAAAACCAAGTAAATTCCGGAATCCGCGTAAAAAAAAAACCGCGTAAATTCCGAAATCCGCGTAAAAAAAAACCGCGTAAAAAAAAACCGTGTAAAAAAAAACCGCGTAAAAAGCGACTCCAGTGTAAAACGTAATATCAACTTTTGACTGAAATTGGCGTTAATCTGCACCAATTTTCCTATGATCCGTTATATTTGAAACATGTTTGTGCACTTTTAAAAAATGAATCGATTTAAAAGATCGATTCAAAATGATTGATTAAATCGGTGAATCGATTATTTTCAAAAAAATTAATCGATTCACTAAGATAGATTCTTGCCTCAAGATCGCCCAATGCTAATATACATCTTCACTATCGCAACTACAGGTAATCATCGAAAGTACTGGCATTTTACTCAGGCACTTTTGAGCAAACTGCAATCACCCTCTCATACTCGAAATGTACAGCGATAGGGCATCTTCTGCCTGCAGTTAAGATAGGCAGCATGCTATGATGGTGTGAGTGCACATAGACAGCCCGTGTGGAACACTATCACAACACATCGCTTGTTGAGCAGAAACGCGAACCACTTTTTGATTCATCGATTTGTTTGCACTTCCCCTTCTGTTCTGTGCCTATACGCTCTCTGATCACACCGCAGGGAATACCTTCAAAAAATATAACTCATAAACGAAAAAAAAACACACCAATGATTTTTTGAAATGTTTTGTAAAAAAAAGCCTCAATTTTAAATTACCTTTCATTTGATATTTTGAACTTTGAAATCCGCCCAGTGGTTCAAAAGCTATGAATTTTTGAAGAATGTCATTTTTGAAAAATAAATCGATTTTTTGGACCACCCTAACATGGAAATGGTCACCTTAATGACAAAATACAAAATATGGGTCTGATATTTTGTAAAATCTCGAAAAGTTCAAGAATATGTCTCAGTCCGAGATCCCAATATTATTTCGTGGATCTCATTGTTTTTAAAATAAATGCTCAATATATCTCTTTATAACATTCGACATTCTACTCAACACAGTAGCATTTGGTTTAGCCTAGTGACCTTCGAAAAATTTACAAGTAATAATGAGCAATTTCAATATTCTGATACTCTTTAATATTTTTGAATACTAAATTATGGAACATGTTTTTATTTTTTTATTCCGGTCACTTTAACACTCTTGGGTCACTCGAGACTTTTCCGGTGTAAGATTTTAACTCGTGACTTTGGTGTGAGAGGTATGGATGTGCGATTTGACAATTAAATACTATCTTGGAGTTTAAAATTTTAAAAAAATCTGAAAATGTATTCATGAAAGTATTTTATTTATCATATTAAGCTGTTCATATGGAACCGGAAGCACAATGATGGGCACCCAGTGGCCACACTGGAAACATTTTGGTGATAGAGAATTAGGTCAAATGTATAAGGTCCTGTTTCCCGGATTAAAAAAATCTTCGTATTCTGAAAAATAAAATCTCCGCATTCCCGGGTTTTTCTCAACAATAATCAAATGTGAGAGTATTCAAGAAATACTTAATTGCGTTGCAATTTGATGAGCGTACGTGTTTAAATGATGCTAAATCCAAGATTCTTCGAATCATAAACCAAAATAGTCCGTTCTACATCATACATACACTTTCACTCTTCTACGCATCTTTAAAAAACACATTTCCTTTCAAGCACGTGTGTTCCTACTAGACCCTCATGATTAAGCTCGTTGATGACGGCGGTGGCGGATGCTCGGCAGTGTCTTAATTTCATCCCCCGGATCTGGGATCTCTCTTGGTTCGTGATAATGTTGGCAGAGGAATTTTGGCACGCGAAACCTGTGCATGCCCGCACACCGAGAAGGCATAGTAGCAACGACGACAGGCACGAACAGATCCAGAGGGCTAGAGGGCAATAATCATGTGATGAATCTATTTCAGCCATCATCACCACGTCTTTTTTTTTTTGCTGGCTGCGCGTCTCGACCAACCAAAAAAAAAGCGACGGCTCTAACCGTACGTGACGCATAATTTCGTATGCGGGTGCGAGTGGCAAAGAGATCAATGGAGCGAACTCACAACAGAGCAGGTTTGTTGGGCTTTAGGGGATGCTGCTGCTGCTGCTCGTGTTGAGGTCTGACTGAAGAGAAATGACGCAATATTGAATATGGATGAGGGATGAGGGAGGAGCGAGATCGAGGGAGGGTGCGACTGAAATTAATTCCGGTAGGCTCCAAGTGTTTGTAGTTGAGTTGAATATGATAGTCCTACTTATGTTCCTTCAAGGGTATGCTGTAGCACAAAGAGCAAAATGTGTTTCACGTCAAAACAAGCAGAAAATTGAGTGTCGGCATATGGTTGGCTGTGCATTTGAGTACCATGTATATGCTCGCTCACATACTGATAATCATAAACAAAGCAAATCGTTTATACTCGCTTTTATGCGATGCGTTCTTCCTCGCAGCATCCGCGGGGTGTTCTACTCAGTCACAAACACGTCAGAGTTTACTCAGGAAGCAAGCGTAATAAATTCAATAAACATGAAATATTCCATGGTCTACATTGCCGATTCTGTTTGTAAACAGACCTGCCAGCAGTTTTGGGGTGATCAAAAGTCAGGTTTAAGCTCAGAATCTAAACGGGAAATTTTCTGCTAAAGATTTGTTCCCAGTTCACTTCGAAAGTCAAACACCATATGCTTCCAGTGGCCAGCCAACAAAGCAGTGAGCCTAAAATCCCTCAAACTCAAAGAATTCAACTTTATATCTGTATTTACAAATCCTCCACGCATCACCGATCTCACCAACCGAAGTAAATCTCGACGAGCCATTGACTGTGACTGTAGTGCTTCCACAACTCTTCTTCGCTCGCATTCGTTCGGATTGATGAGAAGGCTGACTGCTAATGACGAAATGAAGCCGCCGGCAGCCGGCAGCCGACACCAGATGGAAGTCGTTCTTTGGGTCCATGACCGACCGGGAGCCAGTATTTGCCAGCTGCCACCAAACAATTGACCAAACTCGAAATATTCTCACCTACCTAGACCACTGTTTGATCAAGTGTGAATATATGTAGGACGAACAAGGTGTGAAGTAGCGTGTTCGTAACAACAAACAGCTCATATTCTAGACGATAGGTACACACACCTGACGACGGAGAAGCTTATATGCTGCCAACCACTACCAGAATCGGAAAGTTCTATAGACTTTGGAACCGTGCAGACTTGCATTCGTGATTAGGATTGAATGTGGGTGCAACGTGCAAGCATGATGGCAAAATCTGTACAACATGCATACCTACTACCGTCCGTCGTCGTCAATGGTGCCGTGATGGACAGTGTCCCATGCCAGACTGTTGGGCTCCATGGCTGGCAAACTTGATTATGACAGAGTGTGCGATTTATATAGTTGCAGGACGTAGGTATATCCGGTGTGATGAATTATTAATGGACCTAGTTAAATAATTCACACAACCGGAGTTCACTCAGAGAGGTCCGCACTTTTCACGCAACCAAACACACGCAACATGGACGGTCAGGATATGGTTGAGTGGTTTGTGGCTCATTGAATTTGAGATCGGTGCTGGCGGTTTGGATCCATGGTGCACTGAGTGCCAATAAAGATTGTTTTGAGCTTTTTGAAGGATTTTGATACTCATTAAACTTAGCTCTGCGATATGATCCATGATATATACATGACTTTGTAAACGAACACCAGCACATTTTAAGATATCTTTCGCTTTTTTTCGAGGCTTGGAAAACTATTTGAAATTGAAATTTTCCTCAGATCATCAGATAAAAAAAAGCATAAATCTTAGGTGTAGTGATTACCTCTCACCCCAGCAGGCTTGGGTTCAATCCCAGTCGGCGCCGCCGGGATGTTCTGAGGCATAACATCTCTGATCACGCCTTCCTTCGGAAGAGAAGTAAAGCCGTTGGTCCCCGGTTCATGAATTGATGGGTCGATAGGTAGGGTCCAGGTGTGGGAGTTGCCTTCCTGGCGTCGGTAGCATTGGTGCTCAGCACGGAAAACAAGATCGACGGAAAACAAATCAGGGGAAAAAAGCATAAATCCAAGGTAACCCTTTCTATTAACATAAATTGAGCATTGATTATCAATCCTGTTTATAGTAAAAATAGTGTAAATTACACGGCAAATGAATCTAACTCATATTTGGGTACCGTTCATTCAAATTCGCAAGATCGTAGTTCACTCATGAAAGAGTAATTTTTTACTCAAATATGAGTAAATGTCACTAATTCTATAAGTAATCTACGTTTTTGCGAATTGGAGTGAACGGTACTCAAATAAGAATCAGTTTCATTTGCCGTGTATGAGGCATATGAGAAAAAAACATTCAGCAATTTTTCTCTCATGTAGGGGAAATGGATGTAATGTCGGCCTAAATGCCCCTAATTTGGGCCGATATATAAATTCAGCAATCGACTAAATTTTCAATAGTGACCAAAAATATCCATTAGTACCGTCCCAATGACGGTAAAACATTGAGCCTCATTTGATGATGATGATGATGATGATGATGATGGTCCCACCTCTTACCCCTACAAAGGTTTGAGCTGGACGATTTATCTTTAAGATAATTAAATATGACATTTTAACCAGGTTGGCAAACAAAATCGAACTGGTTTCAGTTACAGATATAAATTCCCTCTAGAGTTTACAGTTGCTTCACAGCGATATAAATATGGAAAAGCTCAGGCGTCCACCTCTTAGTTCGCCTTTTTGTCCACCTAAAATCTTCATAAGTATTACAAGCAATCAAGAGTTAATGAACAATCAACAAAGCATCCTATTACACTAGTAACCCCGCAATCTGATGCTATCATAATTTTCAGCAA
Organism: Ochlerotatus camptorhynchus; assembly: GCF_037179485.1. NCBI lineage: Eukaryota > Metazoa > Arthropoda > Insecta > Diptera > Culicidae > Ochlerotatus > Ochlerotatus camptorhynchus. The sequence goes on along the minus strand of NW_027040931.1, from coordinate 256,369 downwards.
TGTCAGGAATGCTCACGAACCCCCAACATTTGCCAGAAAACTTACTACTAACTCAAGGTATCTTCCAAATAAGCTTCAAAATTGCATTTTTTTTATCAAATGTTAAATTCAGTCCTCTATATCCGTAATACGCGCGCGAGGCTCAAACCTTTGTAGACTACTATTTTTTTTTTACTACTACTATTAAATCATATATCAAAAATCCATCATCACCATCGTGGCGAACAAAATAGTTTTTGCAGTGCTACAATAATTATTAAAAAGTCGTTATAACAGCTATCCATACAAAGTAATCCGTTAAAAATAACTTCGTCAAGATACATAATTTGTCAATTCATAAAAAAAAATCACTGGATAACCGTTCAAAAGACAGTTTTAACGTGTGAAATGCAATGTCTCTTAAATTCTGCTAATGTTGTTGAACGTTTAATGTGTCTAGGCATCGAATTGAAAACATTTATTCCTTTAAAAAATAATGAATTCTGTGAAGCACAAGTCAAGAAATGTGGTGTTCTTATTTCATCCGCGTTTCTAGTATTATATCTATGATAGTCACTTCCTCTTTCAATTCGATCACACAAATATCGAGGCAGCAAACCGTTAACTACTTTAAAAATGAACACCATAGTCAAATATACAATTCTTTGCTTCACCGACAACCATTGTAAGGCGTCTAGCATCAAAGTTGAGGAAGTGAATCTATTACATCTCAAAATCAAACGCATTATTTTATTCTGCAAGCGCTGTAATCTCGATATTTGTGTTGCATTGGACAGAAATAAAATGGATGGGCAAAAGTCTAGATGAGGAGAGATGATTGATTTGTATAGCTGTATTTTACTGGCAATAGTTAAATCGTTTTTCAATCGACATAGAATTCCATACTTCTTGGCAATTTTCTTGATGACATTGTCAATGTGAGAGTTGAACTTAAGTTTGTCATCAATAATCACGCCAAGATATTTAATCTCCTGAACGCGATCAATAGTCTCATCATCAATTACAACAGAGACGTTCTCATTAAATCGATTCCGCGAAATTACCATAAATTTAGTTTTACTTGTATTCAATTTTAACTGCTTACACTTCAACCATCTACTTAGATACTGCAAATCTTCATTCAAGTGTGAGACGGCAACTTCTAAATCCTTAGCTGCAATGAATAACACAGTATCATCTGCAAAAAGGTTAATGTCGCAAAACCTAAAACACGTCGCAAGTCATTAATATACATAATAAATAAAAGGGGCCCTAATACACTTCCCTGGGGCACTCCAAGGTTGTTCCCCACGGGACTGGAAACAGAATCATTAAAAACAGTCCGTTGAGTTCTGTCAGACAAATAGCTTTCAAACCATTTATATGCAGTACTCGTAATTCCAAAGCGCTTGATTGTACTTAACAGTAAGGGCCTAGAAATTGTTTCAAAAGCGCGTTTCAGATCCAAAAAAAACAGCAACAATCGTATCTTTACGCTCCAAGTTGTCTTTCCACTTTGCTAACACCAAATTTAATGCAGTTTCACAATAATGACCTTCCCGATATCCCGATTGTTCTGGTATCAACAAAGAGTTGCTATTCAAATACTCCAACAGCTGGCCTTTAACAACAAGTTCTAAGATTTTCTCTAATGTGTGCAACATGTTGATGGGACGAAACTCTTCGGCTTTAATCGTCCCAGCAACTTTTTGAATAGGAATCACTAAGGATTCCTTCCAAATTTGTGGCACATGTCCATTCTGCAATGATTCATTAATAAGGTCCAGAAAGATGTGGCCAATGACATGAAAGCAATCTTGAATAACTCTAGCATTAACATTATCTACTCCAGCCGATTTTCCTAATGAAAAACTGTTCCAAAGCTGTTTAACTAAATTTTAATTTAAAAACACTGTCACCTTTGTTTAAGTAATCGAGTCTTGCCATTGCGGTGAAGGTTTCCTAGTTTTGAAGCTTTAAAACTAATGAATGAAAATGTCTGGTATTTACCATACAGTTCAGCTGTTGAAAGTTAGATAGAAATTACCAAGTCGGTGATAATTTTTAAGTGTGTAGGTTCGTTGTAGGCTTTGTTGATTTCATATGTCTTCTGTTCATCTGTCCATTTCTGCCATGCGGGTTTTCGTTTGTAGGAACGCGGCATCCAAAAAAAGTAAGAGGTTGTATCCAAGACACGACCGTAGATTTGACGTAGGATTACGTGTTGGGTACCAATATTCGACGACTGTGTTCGGGAAACCAGTTTTTGCAGGCAATCGGTGATAATTAATCGTGTTACCATTTTTTTCCTCTGTTCGGAACATAACACTACTGTGACCAGTAATTTGATCTATTGTAGTATATCCCGTGTCCTTAGTTTAGTGCATGTCGTATTACTCCATCACTATTGAGAAATGATGAAGTATTCGGTTTTCATACAGTTGTCATTCTTGCCTTCATCGCAAGGAATCGATTCTAAGTGAAAGGTCCCGCTATTTATACCCTTCGGAGTGAACACCCTCGAAAGGCGCGCCCCTTTGTCAATCAAAACTGGATTCCTTAGCAACAAAAACAAACAATGACACCGATAATGACCATGCATCAGAACCCTAGTCTTAACCATTTCAAACTAGGGAACAACGAATAGAAGATTAGGAATCACATAGATGAAGACTAACTTACTCATTACTGAAAAATCCTATTCCCCTAGTTTGAAGTAGTCAGGACTAGGAATGGGTGGTAGATCTTACATCCCGTAACGTACCACGAAAAGGTGATCTACCCACGTTACGGGGCATGGTGTTACCATGCTTCTGTGTTAATTTTTCTTCAGATGTCACTGCTGCTCTTAAAAGTGACATCTATCATAAATTGTCCATACACTTAGTTCCGTTAATTTTTAACAGAGGGCAATGCGGTCAAACCTCTATATATTCTGTTTTATTTAAATCCGAAGTCCCTCCTTTTTTACGTTTTCCGAACAAAAAATACTTCCTAAGCCCCGCCCCTGATAGGATTTCCCACCGTTTTCTAAGAATAGGGTGGGGCAGAAAGTATATTTTGTGCAGTATTTGTTAGGAGGGACTTCGGATGTTAATCCGTCATGTTTTGCAGCGAAAGGTACTCTATTTTGTAGTCTGTGAGAGGGAAATCACAAATAGAGCGTCATCAAAATACATGGCATGTTGAGATACTGAGCTCGTGAGAGTGAATTTTCTCTCCCAAATTTGATTTTTTGGCTCTCTGGGGACTGGAAGTCAAGTTGGTAAAACTGTATGGGGAAAAAATGATTTTTATTTAATAAAAAAGCTTCTCTTGGAAGTTTCTTTGTACTTTCCCCTTGGATTTTTTTTCCACCTAAGATTTTTTTCTGATTCCTCCCGGAAGGTTGGAAGCATCCAACTTCCTCCATTAGAAGCTTCTACTGGCTTCGCTCGAAAGGTTCTTCCGCCAGTTTTTTTTTAGCAATTTCTTCAGGAACTTCAGGCATGCTTCTGGAGTTTTATTCGGTTTATTAGTTTCAGGAAAGCTGCAAACACTTTTAAAAAGTTCTGAAACTTCAGAAAAGTTCACTGAAAGTCTCCTTAATAAAGATATAAAAAAAAAAAAAAAATTCAGAAAAGTTCAGAAAGGGTAAGTTTAAAAATCTGTTAGGATAAGTTCCGATAAATTAAAGACAGTTTCATTATTTTCTATTATTATTAGAGAACCCGGGAATTTCAGGAAAGTCTAGAGAACTCAAGGATACATTTGAAATATTTCCGAAACTTCACAAGTCCAAAGAACTTTAGAGAAATTTAATAGTTTTCAGGACAGTTTTATTTGTTTCAGGAGAATTGAGAGATGTTTAGGGAAGCTCAGAGAATGTCAATTGATTTCAAGGAAAATGTTGAATTTTTAACGGATTTCCGAGAAACTCAGGGAATTTCAGAAAACTTTAGCAAGGTATCGAGAGATGCATGAAAATTATGGAAACGTGAGGGAAATCACATGATCTTCAGAAAGTGGGGATAACATTTTAATGGAAGTTACATGCTTTTTAGTAGCAGTTTCGAGACCTTTAAATATCGAGAACTTCAATTTTGATATTCCATTGACAATTTTGAGAGCATTTAACAAACTCAGAAATCTCCAAAAAAGCAGATAAGAGCCAGCCCCAATAAATTCAGAAAAATTGCACGAACGTTCAAAGAGTTCGGAGAAATTATGGCATATTCCGAAGTCCATTTCTGGAATGTTCCAAAAACTGAGGTGAGGTCTTCAGTGGTGTTTTATGAATATCATATAGCTGGATTATTATAACATACAATGTGGGCCATGAAATGGGGGCCTCCCTTAGCTCAGCCGGTAAAGACGCAGCTTCAAAGCAAGACCATGCTCGAGGTGGCTGGGTTCAATTCCCGGTCCGGTCTAGGAATTTTTCGGGTTGGAAAATTTCTCGACTTCCCTGGGCATAGAAGTATGATTCGACTTGCCACACAATTATACCAATGCAAAAATGGTACAGGCATCGAAAGCTCTCAATTAATAACTGTGGAAGTGCATCTAGAACACTAAGTTGAGACCACGCAATAAGCTAATATGCGATATGCAATAAGCTTGAAATGCGAAGAAGAAGAAGAAAGAAGAGGAATAATTATCCGTGTTTAATGATTTAGTCGTAACTTTATTGCTTGTGTATTGAATTACAACATATTTATGGAAAATGTAGGTACACCAACATAGTTTATGATATTCAAAACGCCTTCAACCTCTTAGGGAAATTATCGACGATGGACGTTAGTTCCTCCACAGATATTGCATCCCAGACTTTTGTCAAACTTGCTTTCAGGTGATCTAAAGATATGTGTGACTCAGTACAGGCTCTGGTCTCAAGAATAGACCAGACGGAATAGTTGGATTTAAATCAGGCCTTCAAATTCACGTTTTATCAAATATCCAGGAAAAAGTTTGCTACAAAGCTCGAGCGTCTTTTTCGCTGGTGCCCAATCCTGTTGAAATATCCAATCGTTGTTACCGAAATGCGTATACGTTCCCAAGGTGCAACTGTGTCCGTCAGCAGCTTCTGGTAGACTAATTGGTTGATTTTGACGCCTTTTTCGATAAATATTAAGGGAGTTTTACCGGAAGCCGTAATTCCCGCCCAAACCATCACCGAAGCTGGATGATGTGATCTTGCAACATTCGGACGGTTAGAAGAACCCTTTGGCAATAGCTGGCGATCGTTTTGGTGGTTGTGGTATTGCTCAACAGTGAAAATCTTCTCATCGGTGAATAAAATCGTGCGATGCCGTCCATTGCCGAAATCCTTAAATAAAATCTTGGATTTTTGGTACCGATTCCTTTTCTTCCTGTCATTTAGGTAATGGTTCTTCGAAAATTTGTAAGAATACAATCCTAAATCCTTGCATAGAATAGTTCGTACTTACTTTGGGTCTTTTTTTTTTTTCCTTTGGTTTGTTTTTTCCGTCGATCTTGTTTTCCGTGCTGAGCACCAATGCTACCGACGTGCCAGGAAGGCAGCTACCACACCTGGACCCTACCTATCGACCCATCAACTCATGAACCGGGGGCCAACGGCTTTACTTCCCATCCGAAGGAAGGCGTGATCAGAGATGTTATGCCTCAGAACATCCCGGCGGCGCCGACTGGGATTGAACCCAGGCCTGCTGGGGTGAGAGGTAATCACGCTTACCACTACACCACCGGCGCCGTTACTTACTTTGGGTCGATTTTCAATGATTTCGCCATTTTTCGGATAGACCGTCTAGAATCTCGATTAATCCTAAGACGAAGTATGTTCCGGTTCTGAGGGGTCCTCGCACTTCTTTTTCTGCCTCTTCCTGAACGGTCCTCCAAATTTCCGAGTTCATGGTACCGTTTTATAGCATCCCGAACTGTTTGCGAAGGCATTTGCAATGTTTTTGCAATACGTGCCGGACGAATTCCTTGTTTGTAAAGCTTAATTACCGCACTTCGTAGTGGACTGGACTTCATTACGGCAATACACGTGAACCGATTCAAGCGAAGCTACAAGCGTTTGTTTATTATGTATCAAGGACTCAATTGGCAGAGGTGTGCTCATTTTAGCATCTGTCAAATTCGAGCTATACACTGAGAGAAAAAAAAACACGGATATTTTTTTCTCACCCTGTACAAGCAAGTTCTTGATTTGTGCTGACATCATCTAGAAATCGCTTTCTTCCAGAATGTTTCCTCATCTTCTCCTTTAATTTTTCGTTCGACAGGTCCACCAGTCCTCTGGCTTCCGACTTTTTCCAAAAGTTTCTTCCAATCTACTTTAGGAAGTTTCTTCTTCAGTCTCCAGCTTTCTTCTGTCTTATCCAGGAAGTTCCATTAAACTTCTACTGGATTTTTTTAATTCTTAATTAAAGAGACTTTTAGCCTATGGCTAGTTCATCTCCGGCCTTCTACTGGATGTGTCTATCGAATTTCCCAGAAGTTTCTTTCGTCCATAACTCCATTTCTCCATAACTTCTTCTTTTTCGCATATCAAGCTTATTGCTTATCGCACATTAGCTTATTGCGTGCTCTAAATGCAGTTCTACAGTTATTAATTGAGAGCTTTCGATGCCAATACTAATGCATGAATTTGTACATTGTGTGGCAAGCACAATGATACCAACAATCAATACGAAACTAACGATTTTAAATTGGTCACTACTTGACTAGCCTATTGGTCCCAAGCAAATCGATTACCGTGCCCCATTCTAGTATAAATTCCAGTACTACACTATGTTTGTTTTGATTCGCTATGGAAGTTTGACAAATAAAATTAAGGGTTCGTGGATTTTCCTATGTTTCGAGGGGTGCATCGATTAGCTTGGGACCGAAGATAGTACCAGAGCTAAACCAAAAAGTTGAGCTCGTTTCTTCGGGACCTTCTGGTCTTAGAGTTACCTCTATGATGATACTCTATGCCCAGGGAAGTCGAGAAAATTTCCAACTCGAAAGATTCCATTGACCGGACCGGGAATCGAACCAGCCGCCTCCGGCTTAACTGACTAGACTATGAGTTTCTCCATAAGCCATTCTCCGTAGGTTTTTCCGCCTAATATTGGATGGGTTTACGGCACTTCTTATGACAACCCCTGGAAATGGCTACTCCTGGAATTTGCTTCAGATTTCCGAAATTATTTTTGCTTCCTCTGGATGTGTCATCCAATTTTTTGGAAAGTTTGTATGAATTTTCACCAACAGTTTCTCAATATTATTCTTGGAAGTTGCCCGGATGTTTTTCCGACTTTCTATTTTTTCAAACTTCCTCAAGAAGAGCTTATTTATTCTCTCTCTGGAAGTATTGTCGGTTTCATTCAGAAGCTAACTCAAACGTCCCTCGGAAATTTCTTCCGACTTTTCTGAAAGTAAATTTTCCGTTCTTAGTCCAAATGTTTTTAATTTTGGTCTTCAAAAACGGTAAAAATATAATAGCAATTAAAATAGTAAAAACCCATATTGATCCACCGGGCAGGTGAATAGAACCTGTGTTACACAGTATAATCTCGTTTTTGATATTATCCATAGATATACGAGGCCTTAATGGATATTTTTATTTTCATTGGTCTCAGTTTCTGCACTGCTCAATTGAACAGCAATTGCTAGTCAACGAGGATAGGCCCTTTTCAAATGTTACGCGAGAATACATTCGTAAAAATGTGGCATCACTGCCTAAGTCACCCCCAATAGCTACGCTAACGGGGCTGATCGGTCAGACAGTTTCCAGATTTGTTTCACGATCTACCAGTTCTAATAGTGATTTTTTTTAAATGAGGGTGATTTGTAGACCATGATTCAAAGCGCCAGTTACACTATCCTCCTTGTGAATATATATTGACATGTGTAACGTCCGCTTAGATGTATAGATGTTTAGATGTATTGACAAAAACAGCGCAGGATGCACGCTATTTCTAAACAACCCAAATTTGAGTAGGATCTACTCATATCCACCAAAATTGAGTAAACAAAGTTGGGACTGACAAGATGACGAATAAATACCTGAATCCGAATGTTAATTTGTTATCTTGTCAGTTACAATCTTGTTTGCTCAATATTCCAGAATATGATAACAGTAACGATTGGATTTTCTCGATCTATTGGTACTACTTCTAGGCTGAGTAAATTTTTCGTAAATTTGCCAGCAGTTTATTAAGGTTTTAAAACATGGAGTAATTTTTTTTTCTTTGATTTGTTTTCTGTCGATCATGTTTTCCGTACTGAGTACCAATGCTATCGACGCCAGGGAGGCAGCTCCCACACCTGGACCCTACCTATCGACCCATCAACTCATGAACCGGGGAACAACGGCTTTACTTCCCTACCGAAGGAAGACGTGATCAGAGATTTTGTGCTTCAGAAAATCCCGGTGGCGCCGACTGGGATTGAACCCAGGCCTTTTGAGGTGAGAGGCAATCACGTTTACCACTACACCACCGGCGCCGCTAAGTTCTTGCACTTTTTGTGATTAAGAATAAACTAAATTATAATTTGGGTTGATCTCATCGACCGTGCACGAGTTTAAAGGGACCAAATCCAACTGGTCTTATTGGGATACATTGTAAACATGAAAACTCTTGGCATCAACACAATTCAAATGCGTACGATTTCTTCTTCAGATGCTAACGCCCAAACTAAGCCTTCCCCTGACCCTGAAAAAAACGGGGTTAAAAGACACACAGGTATTAACCATATTGATCGGATAAGCCATCTCGAAAAAAAGCTTGCCTAGATGAACCACGTCCACAGACGCACATACAGACATCAGCAAATTTCATCTTGCCGGGTCGATTTTTCATGTTCAATTTGATTCTACGATGTCGTAATCAAACTGTCGAGCCAGATCGAGCCGAGTTCTATCTATTGGGAATGTTTTATACAGGTGAGATAGCTTGTGTGGATGGCTATCGATCACAGACGGCAAGATGTGCGGAATCCGATTCTAATACCTATGTTACGGTAGTAAAAATTTGATACCAATAAGTTTGAAAACAATCCGGCATCGCTGGTGTCTTCTGCAGAATGGATAATTCAATGGCGTTTCAATGTGCTGTGACGGAATTGAAACTCATATGACGAAAATGGGGTCAAGAAGAGATGTTAGATTTTTAACAATATCTCAAAAACGTGTTGCTCTTTATCAAATCTAACAGTACGTATGGAAAGGTGAATAAATTCGAATGTCATCTTTGATAGACCCTTTCCATTATTTGTTCAAACCCGATTGTAGAAGAGCGGTATAGTGCAGGTTGTGCTTAGTATGATGGAAATTAGAGCTTAATCCAAACGGTCTATAAATTGGCCGGAATTCAATATGTTTCAAGGGTTGTTTTCCAGAATTCGGATCAGTCAGAAGACTGGTCCTTTGATGATGAGAGAAAAAGCGAAGATGAATAGTTAGTGTGCCGACTGGATTCGACAAAGAGAATACGAGATGTACAGCCTAGGAAATGTGAACTTCGTGCAGACATAGTCAAGGAAAGCCTCATCCTTCGCCCGCCAGTGAATGAAACGTGAGCTGCAACGCCAAATAGTCACTGCACGCAAAAAGTACGGACAATGAGATCCCGGAAAATGTCTCGATAAATTGAGTTCCCGGTCTTTATCAATTGGCTAAAACTTCATAACAATTAGAAAAAATTCAGTCAACTTAATAGGATTAACCTCAGACAATCTTCATAAATATGGAAGTTCAAGACTTCGCCCTTTCACGGAAGGACAAGCAAACAGGAAGCGTCAAATTTATCCACACCGTTGGTCTGAAATTAAGTTTCAATCCCATTTCACGTTAGATCACGCCTTGCTGCTGACTACTCTCCTGCAATCGGATTCAGTAGCATCATCAACGCAGACCAACCAACCAAACCAAACCAAACCATCATCGGAGCAGATGGGATTCGCCTTTTTTCCCCGTTTCCTTATCAAATTTTAACCAGCTTTCGACACACGTAAGTGGGAAAACGTGACGATGTGCTTTTGTGTGTGCCATCGTCGTCGGTCAAATCGTGGTCCCTGTTTTTTTTTTCGCATCCTCAAGTTGGAACCTGATTCCAGGCTGATGGTGGTGGTGTGAAAGCATCATCTTTTGTGCCAGAAGGCAAACCACGCCGCCGCGTCATCCCGGATATGGCAAGACACACCATCACCTCACGCCGTTCTCGACCGGGGCAAACTGAATCAAGTGACACATCCTGTTTGGCAGGACAGCTCCCAGCTTCGTTCGTAGGACGACGACGGGTCCTCATCGTAGTCGTGGTTTGTTTCGGGGGGGGAAGTAAATTTTGCACGACTGAAATAACCTTGCCATTTCATCCCACATTTCCGGGAAGGAGGAATTAGGATTTTTTTCCCTTCTTTTTGGTGGATGGTGCTGTTGGGATGGAAGACCTGAGGAACGTCAGGCAGTAAGATGTTTGCAGACGCAATGGTGACCCATCTAGCGACGTGACGCTTGACGCTATCGACCACGTGCTGACTCCGGACGAAAGTTTTTTTTAATGGTTTTGAGAAGCTCTTCGGTTAATTTTAAGATGGTTATGTTCAGGTTCTTCTTCTCTGGCTAATACATCCCAGCTGGAACTTGTGTCTATCTTCAAAAAAGTGTTGTATCAGTACTTCCACAGTCTAAGTGAATACACCATAGTTGCAATGGCATACTGTGTGACTAGCACAGTGAATCCCATGGAAGTCGAGAAAATTTCTTTGGACTCGGCCGTTACTGACTGATCAAATGTAATGTACTGAGTAACTTACTTTTTCCTCGAAAGCCTCCTCTCTTTCGCTCTGAGACAAGTGCTGTAACATTCCCCTTGAAAAAAAGAACTGGCCAGCATCCCCAAAGGTCCATTCGGGGAAATCACCCAGGAAGCAGGTTAAAAAAAAACTTTTCCACCGAATTAAGTTAACAAACTTCGAACCTCATCGTCATCCTCGTCGCCGTGTCATCGTCGTCATTTGGGGGGTCGCTAAAACATTTTCCCCTCCGGTTGTTAGGTTTTTGTTTCCTATGGGAAAGTTAGTTCAAATTCCACCACCCATTATTTTTCCATACAAGCAACATTTTGCGTTGCACGAAAAAAAAAAAATACCCGCAAAATCAACGATGGCAAAGCGCTCAAACGAGAGCGAGTTTGGAAACTTTTTTTTTTCGTTTGGTTCATCTTGAAGTGATCCAATTGGAAGCTTTTTTTTTTTGGAAAGGGGCGATGAGCAACAGAAAAAAGTTCAAACTCGTTGCAAGGGTTTTAAGTGAAAATGGTTGTAAAACATGTGTTACGATGTTACCGAGTTTGCATTTTTTGTGTGTTGATCGTTTCTCGTGCAGTTTCCACTTATCGCGCTTTTAACCCGCACTTTAACAGGGGGTTTTGCGATGATTTTTTTTCCTATTGTTTTCATTGGTTGTTCAAGGGAATATGCAATAAAAAAGTTGTTGCGGCTAACTGAAACGAATGTCGGAGATTTATCGTCAAATTGAATGGTTTTAATTGTGTTTAGGTTGATTTTTATTTTTAATTTGAGGTACTGAAATTCGGTACTGCGGTTTGATTTGTTTGAAAAGGTTTAGTTAATTGCATTTTATTTTTGTTTTTTCTCTTTACAGGTGAGCTTGGAAAATAATTCGATATATTGATTGTTCAAGGTAAAAATATATGTTTGGTTTCAATAGTGCATACTCTAGCCTTTAAAATAAAAACGATTGTTATAAGAATACAACAACCACAACAGCACAATAATACATGCTGGATAAATAATGCCTCAATTACAAAGACTGAGCCAGGTTTTGAATTAGAGTGAGGACATTTTTATTTGGTGATGGGTTGAATGCCATTAAGTTGAATGAGAAATAACTGCTATGATCTGGATATTTTTTTTTAATTGAGAAATCATTTTTTTAAAATCATTTCGACGTCATAGAATCGTGGAAAATTTTCTTAGCCAAAGGTGGGCCAGTAATAGAAGAACTATATAATTAATGAAAAGCATACCGCCCGATGAAAAAACCTGTTGTTTGACGTACAATTACGTCTTTGTGGACTAGTATACTGGGGTGCAGCCCCGTAACGTGGGCAGATCACCTTTTCGTGGTACGCTACGGGGTGTAAGATCTACCACCGATTCCTAGTCCTGACTACTTCAAAATAGGGAAATAGAATTTTTCAGTAATCCAAGGAACACATCTTAGTCCTTGTTACTTTTTATGCCTTGTTGATAGTGACAAGACTCGGCTTTGTTCACCGAGGATGATCTTGAAACAAGGAAAAAATGAGTTAGTTAGTCTTCATCTATGTGATTCCTAATCTTCTATTCGTTGTTCCATAGTTTGAAGTGGTTAAGACTAGGGTTCTGATGCATGGTCATTACCGGTGTCATCACTTAATTTTGTTGCTAAGGAATCCAATTTTGGCTGACAAAGGGGCGCGCCTTTGGAGGGTGTTTCAACACTCCGAAGGGTATAAATAGCGGGACCTTTCAATTAGAGTTGGATCCTTGCGATAAATGCAAGAGTGGCAACTGTAAAAAAAATCGAATACTTCATCATTTCTCAATAGTGATGGAGTAATACGACATGCACTAAACTAAAGACACGGTCAAATAACTGGTCGTAGTGGTGTTAGGTCCCGAACAGAGGAAAAAAATATTGGGGTAAAAAATATGTGTGGAGAAATAGTGTTTGGTTTTCAACGCATGTAACTTTGGCATTTATACAGTCATACCTCGATATAAAGCAACCTCGATATAACGTAACTCGATATAACGTAACTTCCACCTCGATATAACGTAACTTTTTTTTTAAGTCTAAGAATTTAAAAATATCAACTCACAATCGATTATTAACGTTACAAATCCATTTTAAATTATTTTATACATAGTATTATTAAATTTTTCATATAACGCTGGGTTGAATAAACATCTTTTTTATACGAGAGAGAGAGCAGCCAGCTCAATGGCGGATGGTTTGTTTTCTTTGTCTTCTTTTTGTCTAGTACTACACTATGTTTGCTTTGATTCGCTATGAAAGTTTGACAGACAACATGAGGGGTTCGTGGAATTTCCTATGTTTCGAGGGGTGCATCGATTAGCTTGGGACCGAAGATAGTACCAGAGCTGAGCCAAAAAGTTGAGCACGTTTCTTCGGGACCTTCTGGTCTTAGAGTTACCTCTATGCTCGTAGGTAGTTAAACAAGGACCGAAACATTTGCGAGCAAATGCCTCCAATGAACCAAAAGTAGTAGTAACATTACGTTTATTTCCATTGACTATGCTTTTGACGTATGCCTGTCTTTCTTTACTATATTGGGGATTACATTACGAAATAGGAAATGGGCATATGGGAGGCATGAAACGAAAAGTTTATAAATGGAGAAATAAACCAATACTGGGTAATATTTCATTCGACGGAGAAAACATCCAGCAATTTTGACGTAGGACTAAGTCAGTGATTTCTATATGGGGGTACACTTTGTGAAAACCCAAAATGGAGCATGTAACAAAATTATGAATGATTATGATCAGTTTGTCCAAATCGGATGGATTTTAATTCTAAATAAGCCAATCGATTGGAAAATCATCTACAAATCTGTTAAAATGAACACTTTATCAAATATCAATAGGTCACTATTGTTGCTATCATAATTTAAATTATCACCGATTGCCTGCGAAAAGCGCTTTCCCTAACACAGATTTAAAAATTGATTTCACTCCGGTCTTGCCGTTCTCCAGTACATAATTAAAGCCTGCCCGTATGCAGCTAGCTGCATGCTCTCGATTCAGCCCTCGATTCTACGAAGAAAGAGGACGAAGCTGCACCGCTACTGATCGGATTCAGTTGCGCGTCGTGCGCCACAGTGGGCCATCTATGCCAAGTGCATCACCCTCGTTCCAAACAACAACAGCTCGCCAGCTTTATCTGTATTGAAACCCTAATAGTAGCTCAGTATTACTCCACCATTACGACATAACGTTTCTTTTCAGGACTACCATAAATTTGTTAAAGAGTATGTTCTGGACATTTCTCAAGGTCATTTATCGGATATCAGTTCCCATAAGTTTCAATCTAACATACCATGTATTTTAAAGACAACATTGGGGGTCCAATTACAAAAAACAAAGTTTTTTTTTTATATCTTTATTAAGGAGACTTTCAGCCCTGGGCTGGTTCGTCTCCGGAAAAAAACCAAAGTTGGTTGCGGCATGAAAGTGTTTTGATTTTGATCCAGAGATGATGGATTTTAATTCGTAAACGCCAGTCGATTGGAATTTTTTCTACAAATAAGAATAAGACTATCAATTTACAAAAGGTCACTATTGAAAATTGCACGAATGTGCAACTGTTGCGATGGCGATCAAAATTATCACCGATTGCCTGCAAAAAGCGCTTTCATTTACACAGATTTAAAAATCGAATTCCCTCCTGTCTCGCCGAACGGTGTTTACTCAATCACCGAGCGTGGTGAATGGTGGTGCCCGATTTCAGAGCGTGGCGTTTTCCAGTACATAATGAAACGCTGTCCGCAAGCAGCTAGCTATCAAGGCTGCCCACAAGAGCCCTGGATTCACCGAAGAAAGAGGAAGAAGCCGCACCGCTACTGATCGGATTCAGTTGCGCGTCGTGAGCCGCTGTGCGCCATCTATGCCAAGTGCGTCAACCTCGTTCCAAACAACATACAGCTCGTCAGCTTCATCAGTGTTGAACACCCTAATAGCATAGAGGTAGCTCTAAGACTAGAAGGTCCCGAAGAAACGTGCTCAACTTTTTGGCTCAGCTCTGGTACTCTCTTCGGTCCCAAGCTAGTCGATTCACCCCTCGAAACATAGGAAAATCCACTAACACCTCATTTTATCTGTCAAATTTTCATAGCAAATCAAAACAAACAATGTGTAGTACTAGAATTTCGACAAAAATGGGGTACGTTGATCGTTTGCTTGGGACCAATAGGCTAGTCAAATAGTGAGCCAATTTAAAATCGTTAGTTTCGTATTGATTGTTGCTAATAGTAGCTTAGCATTACTCAATCATCACGACAAAACGGTCCTTTTCTGGACCACCATAAATTTGTTTAAAAGCTCAGGGTGTCGACTACCTGGAAAAACCTGGAAAATCAGGAAATACATTTTTGGACCTGGAAAATCAGGGAATATCAGGGAATTTCATTCAAATTCAGGGAAATATTTCAGAAATTTATTATTTAGTATGACTATCTTTGCTAGTTTCAAACAACTTAATTACTCGGTGTAGTTTGAGGATGGTTGTTCATTTCATATTTTAAATAGAGTTCCGAATTTGTGGTTGCTCAATGCTTGATGTTGCATTTTTGCAAGTTGAGAAAGAATTGCTCAAATGAAAGGATAGTTTGATGATTTTTGCGCCTAATATAAATTCAGCTCCCACTGGAACTGAATCCTGAGTTGAACTTAGATACTAAGGGTTGATAAAAATCTTTCCGTAGACACTAGATGTTGTTAGTTGTTGCAAAATTAAGCCTCCAAATGGATATGTGCGATGTTACACCTAATTGCGCCTGACGAAGATCCTTTGGGCGCATTGGAGAGCTTTTGCGTAAATTCAAGAATGGTAGAGAGTTAAGAGAAGAGGATGATTTTTTCCGAACACTTGTAGTTCTTGTTCCTTATTGTGTTCTATATAGCCTGATTTACTCAAAGAATCAACTAAATGAAAATTTAGGATAATGGTCTTGCTTTGGTGGGTTTTTGCTTTGATTGGTTGGAGTAGCACTTTTATGATTAAATAATGATTCATAGAAACGTAGACAAGGATAGCCTCGACAGCATAGAGTGGCTTTATTTAGTATTCTAGGTCTTCATTGTAAATCTGGTTAGCTCGGAAAATTTGCTTCTCAGTGAAGTTTTAGCAGTGCAACTGCGATGAAATTTATTTACAGAATTTTGGTGGTGAAGGCGCTGTTCTTACGTTTTCCCATTATAGAAATCTGGCCGCGAATTAGTGTTTGGTTAAGTGTATTATCCGGGAAAATTTTCTTGTGGACCTGGGTCTCAAATTGTGCTCAAGGGAATAAAAATATGAAGGGATTAAAAACAAGTGTTTCATATGTAAAATGCAGAAAATAACTTCAAAGCAGGGTTGAAAAAGTTCACGATATTTCACGAAGTTCAACAAGGGAAAAGTTTGCGAGTCATAGTCAGTTATGGTAAATATTTTCAACACTGCTTCTAAGGGTGAGAAAATTTCCATGCCAAGAACCTCTTCTCATATCATGGAGTAATTCGAGCAAACTTGCTGAAAAATTTAAGCGATTAAGCAAGTTTTGTTTGCAGTTTCTTTCACACATCGCTATTGATCATGAATTGAACTTATTACCTGGCTCGATTAAAAGTTGAGAATTTAGAAAAATGCGGTGCCTTTCCCATTTTGGCAACACGTGATTTCTATCTTTTCTACATTCAATACAATGTATCGAACGCTTTATTCCATTTGAGATTGTATTAGAACACACTCGACGTGATATTTCATGAAAAAAGTCCAGAAAGCACTACCCAACTAAATTTTTTTACTGCGGCTTATACATAAAAAAAATTGCCTTATGCAGCTAATTTATGCCTGTAAAGGCTGGTATGCAGCTAAAATTGTTTGTTTGGTAGCACATATCTGAGGAAAGTAATAGCTGATGAGGTCGTGTTGACAAAACCATGTAGACACTCCATATGGATTTTTTTTTAAATTACTGGAAAATCAGGGAATATCAGGGAATTTGGTTTTATTCATTGAGTCGACACCCTGAAGCTCCTTCTACAGTTAACAAATAATATTTTTCATATAAGACCACGTAGTCCTACGTCACCATTGCGTACAACCGCATAGGGCTGTCCCTTGTAGTTTTTTGATGTATGTGTAGTACAAATAGTGAAAATAGAACAATTGCACAACTAAGAAATTTAACAAATAAAGTATGAATATGACGCGTACTAATCAGAGTCGCGAACTAACACTTCTTCCTTGTGTGGCACGTTTCATTAGGCACCTAGATTCGCCTCAATGCATTACCAATGCATGAATTTGTATATTGTGTGGCAATCACAATGATACCATAGCGGTAACTCTATGACCAGAAGGTCCCGAAGAAACGAGCTCAACTTTTTGGCTCAGCTCTGGTACTATCTTCGGTCCCAAGCTAATCGATGCACCCCTCGAAACATACGAAAATTCACGGCATCATTTGAATTATTTAAAGAGTTTTAAGGATATAGATTTTAAACAACTAAAAGAACTAAGCCAGAAAACAAGTGTACCGACCAATCGCGGTCCTACATCAACCTTCCGTTCGTGTCCCTAGGCACAGACTCTAGTACTTTTTTTTTCATTTTTATATCTTTCATGTAAGCTTTGGGATATTATCTAATAAAATTGGGGAACATTATATAAGAAAGGTTTTGTAAACCTGTTAGATGACTAGGAAAAAATTGGGTCATCTTTGGGCTACGATAAACATGCAAGTATAACGTAACTCGATATAACGTAACTCGATATAACGTAACTCGATATAACGTAACGTTGTTTTATATCGAGGTACGACTGTAATTAAAATGTAAAAGGTACATTGGATAAAATACCTGTGCGTTGAATTGATTGATATTTGAATGAAAAAGCACTTAAAATCGTCCATTGTAAATTCTACCCCGTATACGTTTAACCCCCACTTCCCCTAACATGCACATTATTCACAGCGTTTGAGAATTCAGGTTTAAAAACTCAAAAATTTAGTGAAATCTGCAGGCTGACAAAATCGGGGGTAAACAAAATCGGGAAAGCACTGTTTAACTAAGCTTGATGCAATATGGTACCTACATAAATTTTCAAACTTCACTACAGACAAAGAAAAATGGAAAACTGTACCCTCGTAAAGAGGGTTGGGTGTATTTCAAATTGCGTGACCACTGTTTTGTCAATGATGATGATAGTCCCACCTCTTACCCCTGCAAAAGTGTGAATTCGACGATTTATGTTTAAGCTAATTAAAAACAGCATCTTAAACCAGATTAGCATGATAAAACATTATTAAATGGAAAGTAAGTTGCCTGAAAATCAAAGAAGATAGTCGAATGATAAATAGTTACTTAATACATTGCCGCAATTTTACTTATAGATTTAGTTTGATTATATTTTATGCTTAGGTTGGCTAGGTTATCCCCGTTTTCCCCTACCCAATTAACGGCTTCAGAGCGTTCCATCAGAATCGATGCCATTTAGTAAAAACGTCGGCACTTTTGTACTGTGGCAATCTTACCATACTGTAAACATCAAACATGCGATAAACCTTTACATTCCGCTAAATCTGAAGTGCATAGACTTCAGGGAATGAATCAACTAAGCTAAGCTGATTCTATTATGTGTAAATCCACTTTACCACTTGTGGTCTCCTGGTTGCTCCCTTCTGGTCCTTATAAGCTAGCCTCTGAAGCCATCATTTGCCTAGTATTACCTTAGAACTTTCTACATAGACACAACATACAGAGCAGCAACGATGTGTAAACCTGCCTCAGTCAGACATGCATGCTTGCGTTCACTATATTGCATTAACGATAAAGACCATTTATTTCACTCATGGTTTCGCTCGTCGGAAAGCAGAACCAAGAGGGTCGGACGGTCTGAGCAGTTCTCCGGAAAACTTTTTCCAACTGCAGCCCATCCTATCTTCGCTGAGCTTCGGTCGGTTATGGAATGTGCAAAGGCGCCACGACGTGTATACTTAGTACAAGAGCAATTAAAATACCGGCAGCTAGATTGTGCAGCATCCACCACCACCAACAGCACTGCGGAGTTTTAAGTGGGATTAAAAACTCATAATTTCATGTTCTGATGAATTGCTGCTTCGTCAGCACCACTAATATGTGACCAGCAAGCAGCTGGGCAAAAAAAAAATCGACGGGAAAGCCATAATGAAAATGAGTTTGGCAAATAATCATCATCGGTCTCATTTACACCGAACGAGACCGAGAATTCATTTTCCGCGGCAAATATCGTGATAAAATATGAGCTCAACACTGGAAGAAAAAATATGATCGGAAACAGCGCTTAATTTACTGCACGAACGTTTACGATCGAATAAACTTTACGATGGGAAAATAAAAACGAATTTATTCCCGACACCCCGGCATCGGCGCCGCCAACCGCGAGCTTCCAAATCCAATCAGACCATTCTTTCGACGCAATTCTTCACCCTGATGGAAGAAATCGAACGCAATCAAACTGGATTGAATTATGAGCCGTTTTCTCTAACCCCTCGCAAACGCATGCATATTTTGATTTCCTCTCACTATTTTTCCCCCTCAAATCGTTTCGCGCAAATATTTCGCTCAATCAACCGTGCAGCTCGAGATCGAAAGCGACGGTGTGGGGTGTTAAGGTGCATTTTATAGTCTTGGGGCTCGCTATAGTTCCTTCCAGGTTGGGCCACTTTATGCTCGATAGGTTTCGATGGTATGTACTTCGATGGCAGGTGATTCCTGGGAGTAGTGGAACGCAATACCATAACTATGGATGGATGGTGGAATAGGGTTTACGGAAGGTAACGGCAAATACAGCAGAGCCCTATCCTATCGAATGACGTAAGTCAATCAAATCGTTGTTGGAATTAAACCCATGCCTGTTGAAATTGATCCAAAGTTGTGTAGTGGTGGTTAGGGAAATGCTCGAGGAAGTCGATTACAGAAGGTTCGGCGAACATCTAGAAATTTCACGGGCTGCTTGTCACATCCACTCTTAATTTATGATATTTAATGCAGAAGTGGCGCTACCACAGGTAAAATCTCCAAGTCCCAGGTCGTTTCACTATGCTTGGGATCTGGAATCATAGAATTTCTTCATGTCTCAATTTCAAATTTCAAATTGGGAATCTATTGTTAGAAAAGATATGAATTATTCTCAAATACTCGGCCAAACGGCATTCTGCCAAATAACCGGATACTCTTTTGGAGCTTTTTCATTACTATTTATAGAATGCTAACGTAAAATCCAGTTGAATTTTCATTTAACCCCTCGTAAAATAGATAGTTTAATGCTAATAATCTTCCTATCAAAATGCAAAATTTCGTGAATCTCTGGCGTCATGGATAAATCAAAATGAACAGAATTGCCGAAGTCGGATAAGCAAACACGATAGGGATTATGCTGCGAAGGGTTGACATCCTGTGTTATGTACACGTAGTACAATGACATAAAATGAGTTTGAGGGTTTAGCTCAAGAAGCTTCTCTAAGTTTTCGACTACCAGTGGGTTCATAATTTCACAACGGGTGAGAAGCCTTAGAGACAATTCCGAAAATCGAGTCGATAGTGGAAAAATGCCCGCCAACACTTCTAGACTCATCGTATGAGTCGAGTGCATGCATCCTAACGCGATACGAAGACAGCGATACTGGATCCATGCCAGTATCATGATGTGCGTTTTAGGCGCCGACTGGAAGTAAAAACTACCGTACTCTAAAACAGTCCGCATCGTGCTCTCTTGCCGTGCGGATCTATTTGCTTTTTGCTGAAGGAAGTGTTACTACTACCTAAAGCTACAACAAATTTAAACAGCACTTTTCAGTGCTCAACCTGTAAAAATTTTCTACCTTGTTCAACTCTTATTCCTCTTCGATCCTTGTTTGGACCCTACCCGAGGTAATCCTTCTTGGATATCGATTTGGAAAATTCCTCTTCGATCCTTCAGATTCTTATAGTAATCTGCTTGGAAGTCGATTTGGATAAAAATTTACTGCCGCCATGGCGCCTAAACGCAAAAGAAAGGGGCAAACTCTTGACCCCCCTTCTGATGAAATTAATTTGAGTAATCAATTTGATTTGCTCACGGATGATGAGAATGATCCATCATCCAAGAAAAATTCTAGTAAACTTTCCCGGCTTAATGCCAAGAAGGAAAAGATTCCCCCTATTGTGATAACCACTACCGATTTCCATGCTCTTCGCATGGAACTTTTGAATTTCGTGAAAGTTAAGTTTTCACTACCCGTAGGTACAAATATCTCCCCTGTTTCAAATGTTTCATCTGTACCTACTCCCCTCGCTGCTAACAATGTTCAGCGAGTTAATGGAGCTACCTATGCTGCTATTGCAGCGGGTAGAAATCAAAATACTAACCAACGTTCTAACGAAAATTTTGACAATTTTGACTTAGGAAGCATTACTGCCCCCAAAATGGATTTTTTACAGAATTCATTAATTGACATGATTTCTGATATGCTTAAATCTAACTCCATGTTTGATGCTATTCAAACTGGAGTAAAATTTGCAAATAATATTGTCATGACTTTAAAATTCAGTAATGGATTTTAAAGCATTAAATATTGTAAATTGGAATGCTCGATCTCTTAAAGATAATGAAGACGAGCTATTTAACTTTTTGAGAGTTCATAACGTGCATATTGCCGTTATAACTGAAACGTTCCTTAAACCTGCCCATAAGGTTAAGAAGGACGCAAATTACTTGATTTATAGAAATGATCGTCTTGATGGACCCTGTGGTGGCGTTGCCATCATTATTCATAGACGAATCAAACATAAAATTCTTTCTTCATTTGAAACCAAAGTTTTTGAAACTTTGGGGGTTTCTGTTGAAACAAAATTTGGACAACTTACGTTTATAGCTGCCTATTTGCCATTCCAATGCGTAGGCCAGCAAAAGAATTTTCTCAAAGGTGACCTCCAGAAACTTACCCGTCATAGGTCTAAATTCTTCATTATTGGTGATTTTAATGCAAAACACCGCTCATGGAATAATGCTCAAAGCAATTCCAATGGTAATATTCTGTTTGATGATTGTTCTGCAGGTTATTACACTATTCAATATCCAAACAGCCCAACATGCTTTTCTTCTGCAAGAAATCCCTCCACTATTGATTTGGTCTTAACTGATTCATGTCAACTTTGTAGCCAACTGGTTACCCATGCTGACTTCGGTTCTGATCACCTTCCAGTAACTTTTGAAATATCCCAAGAAATAATTTGTAATCCCAACAGCTCTACTTTCAATTACCATAGAGCTAATTGGGAGCGGTATCGAACATTTATGGAATATAACTTCGATCCAAACATTCCTTTGCAAACCAAAGATGAAATTAATTATGCTCTTGAATCTCTGACTACTTCTATAGTTGAAGCAAGAGCTGCCTCAGTACCAAAATGCGAGGTTAAATTCGATTCAATTATAATAGACGATGATCTTCAGCTCTTGATCCGTCTTAAAAATGTCCGTAGGAGACAATATCAAAGAACACGCGATCCTGCCATGAAAGTTATCTGGCGGGATATGCAAAAACAAATTAAAAAGCGATTCTCTGCCCTGAGGAACAAAACTTTTGAAAATAATATTTCTAAATTAGACCCGAGTTCCAAACCCTTTTGGAAACTCACAAAAATTTTGAAAAAACCTCAAAAGCCTATTCCAGCGCTTAAAGAAGGTGGTAAAATTTTGATCACAAATTTGGAAAAAGCTCAGAAACTTGCTAAGCAATTCGAGAGTTCCCATAATTACAGTTTGGGTCTTACTAGTCCTATTGAGAATCAGGTTGCTCGGGATTTTCGGAATATTTTCTCTCGGGAAAATATTTTTGATGATTCCTGGGGGACTGATTTGGACGAAGTAAGGTCTATAACTAAAAATTTTCAAAATATGAAAGCTCCAGGTGATGATGGAATTTTCTATATCCTCATCAAAAAACTCCCAGAGAGTACCTTGTCTTTCTTGGTAAAATTATTTAACAGATGTTTCCATTTGGCATACTTTCCTGATAAATGGAAAAATGCAAAAGTTGTTCCAATTTTGAAGCCGGACAAAAATCCAGCTGAAGCTTCTAGCTACCTCCCAATAAGTTTGCTTTCTTCAATAAGTAAACTTTTTGAAAAGATAATTTTGAATAGAATGATGCTTCACATCAATACGAACTCAATTTTTGCAGATGAGCAGTTTGGATTTCGCCATGGGCATTCAACTACTCATCAACTCTTAAGAGTTAACAATTTAATTCGTTCAAACAAATCTGAAGGCCACTCAACTGGAGTTGCTCTTCTAGACATAGAAAAAGCATTCGACAGTGTTTGGCATGAAGGTTTGATTGCTAAATTGAAAAAGTTTAATTTTCCACTTTATATTATGAAATTAGTTCAAAATTATTTAACTGACAGAACTCTTCAAGTAAATTATCAAAATTCCAAATCTAATCGACTACCTGTTAGGGCAGGAGTTCCTCAGGGTAGCATTCTTGGGCCTATATTGTATAACATTTTCACTTCGGACCTCCCTGATTTGCCTCAGGGTTGCCACAAATCTTTGTTCGCTGATGACACAGGCATTTCCGCTAAAGGAAGAAGTCTTCGTGTTATTTGCAGCAGACTGCAGAAAAGTTTAGATATTTTCTCTTCTTATTTACAAAAATGGAAGATTTCTCCCAGCGCTTCCAAAACTCAACTTATAATATTTCCACATAAGCCTAGAGCTTCGTTTTTGAAACCTAGTAGTAGTCACATAGTCACTATGAACGGAGTTCCAATTTCCTGGTCAAACCAAGTGAAATATCTTGGATTAATACTTGACCAAAAATTAACTTTTAAAGATCACATTGAGGGCATTCAAGCCAAATGTAACAAATATATAAAATGTTTGTATCCTCTTATAAACAGGAAATCCAAACTTTGCCTGACGAATAAACTTCTAATATTTAAACAAGTTTTTAGACCGGCCATGCTTTACGCTGTGCCAATATGGTCTAGTTGCTGCACTACCAGGAAAAAAACACTTCAAAGGATTCAGAACAAAATTCTGAAAATGATTTTGAAGTTGCCTCCCTGGTACAGTACAACCGAAGTACATAGAATTTCGAATGTTGAGACTTTAGCACAAATGTCCAACAAAATAATTAATAATTTCCGGCAAAAATCGTTGCAATCCTCAATTGCAACGATTAATTCCCTTTATACTTAGTTAAGATTTAGTTTTAGTTTTTAGTTTTAAGATATCAATTGTTATACTGACATGCAGGTTAAAAAACCTGTTTAAAATACTGAATTGTCAAGACATGAACAATGTAAAAACACTTAGATATATATCATAACAATTAAGGCTGGTACGTTACTGCAGTAACTGGAGCACCTAGGTTAAAATGAAATGTAATTTATTTTGAATTTGGAACAAATAAAGAGTTAAAAAAAAAAAAAAAAAAAAAAAAAACCGTACTCTAAAACCGATAAAATCGTTGCCCGGTACAACGTTAAAAGATCTTGCGGATGAGCTTCCGACCACGTTCCGGTAATAGTTCGGAAACAATTGACCCTTTGTTGGCATTTTCGTCTCAGATACTCAATGTGGGATCTCCAGGTGCATTTAGAATCGAACCGGACCCCAAGATGTTTCAAGGACATAGAATGAGTGATCGGTTTACCCAAAATTTGAAGCTTCGGTTGTGCTGGGCTATGCTTTCTAGAAAAAACGACCAACTCAGTTTTCTCCGTGGAGAATTTGATACCTAGCTGAATAGTCCAAGTAGACAAATTGTCTTAGGTATCATGTAAGGGTCCTAGCAGGTCGACCCCTTTGGGCCCTGTTACACTACACCGACATCTGCATGTGGTCCAAACGAGCAGTTGTCACTAAGACAATTATCAATTTCTCTGACGTAGAAATTATACAAAAGGGGGCTTAAACATGACCCCTGGGGGAGACCCGTGTAGCTAAATCGTGAAACTGTTATTAATTGATGGAGTTTGTCTGAAAGGACTTCAACCGGTACTGAATCAAAATCCCCCTTGATTCTTGAATATAGCGAAAAAGGATCATTTTCTCCAACAATTTTCGAATGCACGACAACATCGCGATGGGTCGGTACGAGTTGTAATCTGACGCAGGTTTGCCAGGCTTCTTATGGCTATAACTCTCATCCACCTCCCACCATCCCACTATGGGGCGGCTCCATACAAAGTGGTGGCCAAAAATATTTTATTGGTTTGTCCGCACTTTTTGATGGTATTATAGTAAGTTAAGCATAAAATTAGTCATATTTATGTATTTTCATCGCATCCGGAAGGTGTAACTAGTATTAAACCCAGTAATGAGCTACTTATTCCTGAACAATAAACTTGAAAGTTTGTTTTTAATTTTAGGGACAGTTCAAATGCAAATCAAAACTAGAATAAGGTTGCTGTGCATAAGATTAAATAGGAAATGTGGAGGTGGAAACCCTCCCCCCCCCCTCCTAGCCAAGACCTGACCCCTCCCCCATTTTTTTATATATGTGATATAAGAGTATTGTTTTACCAATCAGGTATTTTGATGAAGAATTATATGTCTATCGAACCTCCCCTCTACTGAAAATATTTTTTCCGTCCAAATCTCGCCTTTAGCATCATAAGGGCGTATCTGCATTGATCGATTTTCTCTTTCGTTTATAACTTGGCCAAACCGAAACCGATCGACGCAATTTTGGACTGTGGCAAGATGTTATGATCAGTGCTGCGATTTGTCATTTTCATTGAGAAAACTTCAGTGGATATAGACAAAATTCATTTCAGCAGCAACACTGATAGAACTGAAAATCAAAATTTCCTTTGTCAAAATTTCACTCTTTTCTTTGTCAGTGACAAAGATTCCCTTGGTGAAAAAACTGTGAATTTGCGCATTCTGTGTCACATTATTGTTCTCCAGGCTGATAATGATGATGATTCGTATTCACTTTGATGGTTCTATGTAACTGTTTTGCTAAATTAATTTGATTTCGATAGTAATTCAGCAAATGAAAAAAACTGCACATCGTCGTCACTGATAGTAATATCACTGACAATTGATATTGATTGCTACTGATGGTGACTCTCTGCTGAAATGAGTGACCAGGGTTGTTTTGTTATTATCAGTTTTTAGTGTCGAAATTTTGCAGCACTGGTTATGATCCTTTTCCGTCAGTAAAAAAATCACGTCGATCTGCTTCTATTTGGTTAAGTTATTAACAAAAGAGAAAATCGATGAAGACAAATCGATCAATGCAGTTATGCCGTTATGATACTCAAGGCGAGAAATAAATCATTAAAGCTAGTCGAAAGGATTATTTTTTTACTATGTTTCCATTATTTTTACTGAACACATATCAACATCGTTAACTAAGTTGAACTACATTTTTTATACTGCAGGGATGAATATACTACAAAATAAAACATAATTTTCTTTGACTAATTGTCATAATAAAATTTATTTAATAACTTTCTCTTAAAACTAAATTAAATTCACAAGCAATTCTACTCATTTTCTACATTTTCATCAAGACCAAAATCATCATCCAGTTGTTCAACATCATCCATTAATGCATCTAGTGCATTGCCTTCAGTGTTTATATTTTCAGAGCTGTCAAGATCTTCGAATACTAAAAGTGATTTCACAACATCTGGATATTCAAGTGATACCTGCTTTCGGATTCTATTACCTAGATTTATTGAACTTATCAAAGGATCAGATTAGTTCATAGCTTGAATAAAGACGTCATGTAGATTATCAACTCGTGACCTTTTCCTAGCATGATGGATACGACATTTTTTTAGTAGTTTATGTTGGCACTCTGCTGCTTCCTCAGCTAACATGCCAAGAGGAGCAGGTGAATGGATTATTATGCTTCCAGCGTGAGCAAGTACTTTATGCACTGTTGCTGGAATTTTATACCAATCATACAAATTAAGATACCGCCGATATGTTTCCTTACAATAGTCATCCATTTTTTTTAGGATTGATCGGGTCTTGGCAATTGATTACTATTAAAATATTACGAAATCTAATAATAAGCTCTTCGTCGATATCCAAAACTTTGGAAAGTAATTCAGGAGTTGAAAATGCTTTTCGACACACATTTCCTGTTGTACTGGTCCCAGCTCCGTCTGCCCTGGGTTGATCAACTCCTACTCCGAACGCTTCGTACATTTTTTGAGTAACGAGTTTTTTTCCGTTCAAGATATTTGGCCTTTAAATCCTTCGTGATCTTCCACGTTTTAATTTCCATCCTATAGGAAATATGTAATAAAAAATCGGATCCAAGCGTGCAGTGGAGATATGCCGTAATGCAGACCATCTTCGTTCGAATCGTATCCTGCTTCAAACTTCTGTAAAGTATAAAAAAAACATTGTTATTTTTATGGCCCTTAAAATTTGAAAAAAAAATATTACCTCTATATCACTCATTGCATTCGGAGTAGCTCCACAAATTGGACAGTTGGACATGGAAGAAGTATCAGTTACATAATTAAGAACTTTGCCGTCGATCATACTCATAACGAAAATAAAATCAACCAAAACATATTCACCATTCGATAATTGGATTTTTACTGGAACAAGCTGACTTATTTGATTTCCAATATATCTCTTGGTGTTAAGCACCATCTCTTTTGACTCTTTGATAAATTCCAGTATAATTGGCCTACAGAACCGAATGCTTTGGGGTGTTAAATTATGCCACAAAATGTTTTTCTTGTTGTTCTTATAATAAAGTTGTATAGGAGTAGTTGTCACTGAAAAGACGTCACTGTCATCTTTTTGATTTGGCGTTGGTAGCGCTTGGTTGTATTGTGAATAGCCTGTTGAGCCGTCCATACCCCAGCTGCTTAAAAGCACTAGCTCTGTGTCATCGTTGATATTCATTTGTTGGACGATTTCCGCATCGATGATTTGAATAATTCTTTCTGTTGTATGATTCATGAGTGCCTGTAATTTGACCTGAAAAGAAAGAAACATTTAAAGTTGGTGTACTGGAAAAATATGTGGATTTTTATGTCTACCTGAATTTTTGATGATGACTCTTCGATTGACTCGGCTGAAGGTGAGCATACTTTTTTCATACTCTTAATTACATTGTAGCTCGGAAATCTTGATGGGTTCTTTTTCACTGTTTGCTCATATGCATATTTAGAAAAATCGCAGTCTAAAAAATATTCGAACGCCTCTTCAGGTGACATCATTCCATGTGAATCTTTGAGAGTCATAAACATTTTAAATGCACTTTCTCGATTTTTGAGAACATGGCCAATCAAATTCACCATATTTGAATCCCCATGTCTATACGCAATTTGTCTTGTGAGTAAAAGAGCCCTTTCTATAGTGCCAACATTACCGCCAAACATTTCATCGGTTTTCCTTCGCTTACTTCTATTACTAAGCTCATCAAACTGTTTTTGTGGACGTCCGCGTCCATCATGGCCAGTTGACGTTGAAGGTGTTTCTGCGATGTACTCTGCAAGTTCCAAATGACTATCGAGCCAATCCTTATTGTATTTCTCAAAGCGCTCTTGTAGGCGGTGAGCCTTTTGCCACGCATTGTAAAAATGTTGTGCTACGTACTTCAACTTTTTAAGAAGGTGTTCTTCTTTGGCAAGATCAATATTATATTTTTTCTTGATATATTCAAATGCTTTTGTTGCATTGACTACTTGAGATTCTTTTGGATCAAAAAGTAACACGATGCTCCTATGATCCATATTATCACAAACAATTGTTTTCAGATTTTCGATTAAACTACTGCACAATATTGTGTTAGCACACACACGTTGTTAGCGTTAAAGCCGAAAACAAACTCATGATTTGAAAATATTGTCCTCGTCTTTTAAATGCAAGTAGGTAACATCAATAATAGTTTTACCTAAGTTTAGTGGGTAGAAATTGTAAAATGGCACTCGAACAGGTAATTTTCTTTTGGTAGTGGTCTTTCTTTTTCCGTTGGTTATTATGTATTGAAAATATCAAAAGGTTATCGTGAAAACATTGAAAACTTTTTAGTCCAGTTGGGTAGATACGGTTTCTATATGTAATGATAATTTTCGGTCTGTTTTACCCATTTTTAACAACAATAATAATTAAGTGTGTAACATTTTTAAGACCAAATTTGACATTTAACAGTTCCACTTTTCAACCAGTGTTTAATTTGTACGATTTTTTTGGTTAATGCTTGTATAATCGATAGGGGAATTTACGTATTCTCGGCAAGCTAAGCAGCGACCTTCTTTCTATAGCCTTTTTCTCTATGGAACGCACACATATGCAGTATTGGTTTGTTTACAATCTTTTGCTGCCAGCTGCTCTAACAATTCAAGTCGAAAGAATTGTCAAAAACTGTTTTGAAACGCTTTTACAAAGCTCCAATCTTCTCTAGTGAGAGCGAGTATTGTCGGCAACCAGTTTTTCTGCGGCAACCGTTCCATTTGAACTGCATGTAAATCTGCTATTCTATTATCGGCAACTCGAAATCAGCTACAATTTGTAGTGCGTGTGTTTCATTTCAAGAAAACCCTGCTAGATTGCTTTTTCTCAGTGGTAAAAATATAGCCAAATTGAAGCTGAAAGCATAAAGAATAGTTTGCATGCATTCAGCATGTGTTTTCGTAAGAAAATCCAGTGAAAATATTGTTTCAATTTGGGTTGCCGAAAATAGTCTGTCATGCCGAAGCCGTCATTTCCCCTATATGTAATTAACAAAAAAAAAAAACATTTAAAAAATCATTTTTACGACTTTGTGCCAAAATGACGCTCATACGCAGCTGGATCCTTGTTCCGCAGATAGTATAGACCCTAAACTAAAACGTAGTGGTGGTCGCTTGAGACTGCTCGGCCCTGCTCGTTAGATATAGTCCAACTTAGGCAAAAAAAAACATTTTTTTTTTTCAATAATTGCCCATTTTTAACCAATTTTAATTAACCGTGTAACCTTATCAACATACCCATTTTAAAATAATAGACAATTAGCTTTCCAACGGTGTATTAAATTCAATGTTTAGACTGTTATTCGCTGAGAAAATTGCATTTGTTTCAAATGCATTTTTTCTACAATTTTCAAAATTTTCCTAAGTCTGATGTCTGTGGCGCAATGAGTTTTCATCACAGAGGGCTTAAATTTTGGGCATCTAGGTTTGAACTATCTGGCTATCAAATGGTTTACAAGATACGTCATTCAAAGCAAGTCAATTTTTCGATTTTTGGCCACCACTTTCCCCATAGTGCATCCGGGACAATATTTAGCTCCAGGAACTGACCAAACAAGTTCAACATGTGCCTCAGACGTCTGGGAGGTTCTTCAACAAGTTGAACTTGATCCTATCAGCCCCCGGAGCCGAATTGCCAACCGAAAGGAGCGTGATTGAGAGCTCAACCATTGAAAAAGGTTGGCTGATTTCGTCGTTTCGCGAGAAATCATCCGTGCCGGCACAGAATCAGGACACATTTTTCGTGCGAACTTGAGAATCCAACGATCCGAGTACTCCTCGCCCTCGTTGTTTGAAGACCGGTTACGCATTATAAATACACAGGCTTTTTCATCAACGTTTCGCGCGATAATCCGTCCACGAATTGCCGCCAGTATCCGCGTTTGTTGGCTTTAATGACCACGACGGACTTTTCTCACTGCACTGACGAAAGTCACTGCCACTCTCCATTCACTTTTTTTTTTTTGAAAAAAATAAGACTTAGGACCTTTCAAAACTATCGAGATTCTTATTTTTTTAATGAATTTTGCGAGTATTTTAGAATGGATAACACCAAGATTTTTTAGGGAAAATCAAAGGGAGTTTTGGAAATAATTTTAAATTATTTTAGACTTTAACTCCATGTTACTTGTGTAAGTTCAGAGAATTTTTTTTAAATGGCTCTGTGGAAAATTCCATATAAATTGTGAAGTGGATCTCAGCGTCCGTAAAAAATACCATGTACATCGAATTTTGAGCATACACTTCCATAGACTATTGACTGATAATTAAAAAAAAATCCGAGGATAAATCCAAGGGTAACGAAACGAATTTCTAGACAATTGTAAGGAAACCTCAAAGAAAAATTTCAGAAGAATTCAAAGAAGAAGTTCAAGATAACTCTCAGTGTAGAGGAAATACCAACGCCCAAGATCACGCTTGATTTTCGTAGACAAACATCAACAAGCAAACAACTGCGGATGATTTTGCAAGCTGTGATATCGCAGCTCGAAATATCAAGTTAACAAAACTCACCAGCTGCAAATCTCAACAAACTGTGGTGAGATTGAGTTTCATGATTTTTGATTTACACTCGAATGCAACCGAAACTTCCATAACGGCTGGCAGAAGTCACTTCGTGTCTGCCATCGGTGAGGAGTAAAAAGAGATAGCAAACTTTACTTTCTCTTTCTAAGAAAACGATGTGCAACTGAATCATGTTTGTGTCGAGTCAACTCTCAGCTTGATTTTTGCATGTTGTGAATAGTCTCGCAATATCAAAGGAGCTTGTAAAATCAATATTAAGCATGATATTTTGTTCCAATATCACGCGTGATATTGTGAACCCATGAGAGCGGAAAAATATCAATTGATTGCTGATTTTGCCAATACTGATAACTCTGAACAAAATTTCAAAACAAATCCGAATTAAATTGTTTAAAAATGTCTAATACAATAATAGCAAGAATCTTAAGCGAATTCCTAGACAAAAGTCTTAAAGATCGAAGAAAGTCTATGGATGCATTTCATGTTTTTTTTTAATGGATCTGCAGTGAATTTCTAGACTGTTATCAACAATTTTTTTTTTGCCGTATTCGGCAAGCTACTTCCCTTTCGAAGGAAAACGTGACCAGAGATTGTTATGCCTCAGAAAAATCCCACCGACCTCGGGTGGTTCCAGATCCATTGGGGTGAGAAAGCAGTCACGCTTGCTTACTACTGCACCACCGATGCCGGCCAAGTGTACATCAAAGAGAAAATCAATTTTATATAACCAGGGATAAATGTACAGTTAAAATCTCTTTGAATAAAATGAAAATCATCACTACTAATACTATTTTTTCGTTATCCGTAAGTCACTTTTTCGCTGTAAGTCGCTTCTAAAAAACTATTTAGTCTCTAAGTCACTTGGGCACTAACCACTTCCAGCCCTGGTTTAGTTTACCAACTTTAAACAAACCAAAAACAAAGAATTAATCTTCCTCCAAGGCTTCCTCAAATAAGCCATCAACCTCACACAAAACCTGCCCCCTAATTGATACCTACTGTGTGGTCCAAATAAAAAGATCAACGGCCATCAGAAAGCCCCCTAAAATAATAGGATAATTTTGATTGGCATATTGATTTGTAGGCTTTAATGAGGAATCCGAAAGCAAAAACATCACGACCCACCTTCTCCCCCTCCTACTCCTCTTCATCTCCGTTTTTCATGATCACAATGCACAGTGGTTAAAAATGAAGAAAAAATGTGAACTTCATTACCTACTCGTAAAGAGGTGAATTAGCTCAAGGCTGAAAGTCTCCTTAAAAAGAAAACTAACTAAACTGTACGTAAACTATGCATTGCACTGACCTAGAAGCTTTTAATAGCTGACTCATATAATGAAAACCATCATAAGAAGTTTAGTAAATTCTGATCACTTCTCCCAGAAGTAGAAAGTAAATTACAATTTTCTATAAATTCAGATTATAAGTTGCTGTTTTTATATCATAGACAATATTAACCTTCCTTGTGCATTGCGGTCACAACACTATAAATTCTTCCCAATGCATTAGGAAGCTTTAATTACAGAACACATCGCCTCTCTGTCTTATTTTAATAAATAACGAAAGTTCAATTTAGCCTGCATTTGCAAACTACCTTAGAAACCAGTTGATTTCGTTAGTTGCTTTTAAGCCCGTAACTCCATATTAAAGAAACGATGGCTTTTTTACTTCGGCTAAAATATGCTTCTTCACTGGATTTCCTCAGTTTTAACCCACTGTCCGATGGCCAAAAAATCACAACAGCCATCATCAGATAAGAGCCACTCGGCGCAATGAAGTCAATCTCGAAAACAAAAGCGACCCGCCGCCAATCAAACTTCGATGATTCCGGAGTAAGAGAAGATGAATGGTTTGCTCAAAAGCAGGTAAGTAGCGATGATTGCCGCGGTTTGATTTCCTTTGATTGACCCAGCCAGCCAGCCAGCCATCATCGGAGCAGAGCGATGAAAGAAAACGATTAAGTAATTATCGATTCGCTTGCGACTTCGTTCGATTTCCGTGAAATTGATAGCCCCAGCGCCGTGCTCGGCAAACTGACATTGCGTTGCCCTTTTGTTTGCAGTGACTTTCACTCGATGAAAAATGGGGCCTAGGTTGGGAAATTGTCTTTCGTTGGGAAATCCTCCCCCCAAGTAATTTGCGTCGGGGAAATTGAGTTCGGGATTGTAAATGTTCGTCTGCCGAGTTAATACCTGGATTTAATCCTGGAAATCAATCCGGATTAGGAATCGAATTTCGCTTGATCGAAATAATTGAGGTTTTACGTGAATCGAGCGAGCTTTGTCAGACGGCACGCTTGGCTTGATCGGAATCTTCGGTAGTAAGGGGTTTCGCAGAGAAGCATGGAAAATTCGTGGAAATCCAATGCCATTCCGACGGAGTGCGTGTAGGCTTTACACGGTGATAGAAGGCAGGATACATGTTTTCTGCTTAGAATAATAAAATAATTGTCTTAACTAAATTCTTTTCGATTTTGAAAACTCAAATTTACACGAAATTTCATTGTTATTTTCATTTGAGGTTTGCACGATAATTCTCAATTTTGGGAATTTTGGTAAAATTTCCACACCATTTACCAATCGCACAAAATCTAAACTGTTCCGGATCGCGATTGAAGGAAGACGATTTGGTTGTGGGTACGCTGATGTACCCATAACAGAAAAGCGAGAGACTGAGCCCAGAAAAAAAACGACACATTATTACTGAAATTGGTTGCCATTCAATAACGTCACGAACGAATGAAGTCGTGAATATTTTAAAATCACGATTGGAATCCTTCACACGTGAACATTCGTGGAGAGAGAGAGAGAGCTAGAGGCGCTTGCCTGCTGCGAACAATCGAGATTGAACCAATATCGTGATGAGTGTCTGGGTACGTACATTCAGATCAGGCCCCCGATAAAGGTATAACGTACGGACGCAGAGAATGAATCGCGGATCCGCGACCTGTGTAATGCCTATGTGGGAGTGTGGGATGAACAAAAAAAAAATTAAAGCGCAAGATGATATGAATATGATATCCGATTACCACCCAGCTGCTGCTTCTGTTGCCACCGTTCTCGACGAATGCGAATCGCGATGAAAATTCCCATCGAACAAGAGCGCTCTAATAGGTGCGAGGTGAAGGTGGTTCCCAGGGATGCCAGGTGTGTTTGAAAAAAAAATTTCATCGATATGGACGAAATGTCTGCACATGTCTTCACTACTAATTTGCAAGGATGAGGTGTTCATATTTATAAAATTGAATCTTTACAGAATTTCATAGAAGTTAGAGAACATCATTTGATGAGTTCAAGGAACTTCGTAAACATCTGGGAACGTTTTCGATCTTCAGTAAACTTCGTAGAACTTCAGAAATCTTAGTAAAAGAGCAGCCATGCCAAATGACAAATCGTTCTGACGCGACCTTCTTCGATTTGCATGAAACTTTGCATAATGTTTTTTATGGTCAATTATTCACATTTGAGCTAAAATTCGAAAATTCAAAATGGCATATTTGATATTTTTCAACAAATCCTAACACGAACACGTCAATTCCAGTTGAAATGGTGTCTTTACTGCTTTTTAGGAAAAATATACATAGTCATAAATAGTAATTTTAGGGAAAAAAAATGCAATAAGTGTTTGAAACTTAAATAACTAAAAGTATCTTTCTTCAATATTTTGTTGAATATGCTTCTTTAAAAATTTAATGTTAAATTATATCTTCTGTGCAATTTTCATCACGGACAATTTACAATAAAAAAAAAACATTTCACAACATCTTTCGGACAACTTTTTGTTTAAACAATTTTTGTGACATTTGACACCTTTTTTGACTTTCAAAAGTGTAAAAAAAGTAAAATGTTAAGAAATTTGACAAAAAATTTTTGTTTCATGAAGTTTGGTAATTTATAAGTGGCCAATTTGAAATTTTCACAGAAGATAATTTTTTTTTTACAAGCTTATTAATGAATTTAATATACATTTATTAAAATTGTATTAATATTAGTATTAATTATTAATATACATTTATTCAAATTTCAAACTCTTTTTTCGATTTTTACTGAAATTTATTTGAAATTTTTGATTTTTTTTCGCGAGATTCAATTACCTCTCACCCCAGTAGGCCTGAGTGCAATCCCAGTCGGCGCCGCTGGGATGTTCTGAGGCATAACATCTATGCCGTTAGTCCCCGGTTCATGTGCTGATGGGTCGATAGGCAGAGTCCAGATCAGATATGGGAATTGTCGCGTTTGTCATTGACGCACGACAAGATACATTAAAAAATGGTCATCCTGGAAAATTCTCATCAAACAACAATTTCTTGTCGCACGACAAGATCACCACGACAAAATTAAGAATCCATCCAGTCGCGACTATCTATTATAGTCATATGTCACTCATTCTGTTCTCTGAGACAAAGTCTATATAGGTTGTTTAAAAAGGAGGATCACGACAAGAAACCATCCATTCTAAAACGGAGGTTAGATTTAAAACAAGGCCGGAAATAATGTTAATTTCCTTCAATATAGGTATTTCCTATTTCAGAAAAAAAAGTGGGAAATACTGCCAAATACCCTTCAATATGTATATTTTTGGAATCGGGTGACGTTTCGAGACCGAAAATCGATGTCCGACGCCATTGTTTAATCCAACATGGTGGCTCTCAGATTATGAAAAACTGTCATATACTCAACAATATATATGGGTATTTACGGAACGGGTTCGACGAAAATATATGTCTGACACTATTTTGTAATCCAATATGGCGGCTCTCAGATTCAGAAAAACTATCAAATTTGGGTATTTTCGGAACAAGTACTACGCGTACATCCCGAAAATCGAGGTCTGACGCCAGTTTTAAATCCAAGATGGTGGCAAGTGACTTCAGAAAAAACTGTCAATTACCGTATAATATGGATATTTTCGGAACTGAGTCGACGTGAACATCCCTAAATGATGTCTGACGCCATTTTGGAATCCAAGATGGCGGCCTTTGTTTTCTGGACGGTACAGGACGCGTGTATGATGCCGAAAATCGATGTCCAATACCATTTTTGAAATCCAAGATAGTGGCTCTAAGATTCGGAAAAACTACCAAATACCCTACATCATGGGTATTTTCGGAACAAAACTACAATTTATGTTCAACACCATTTTGTAATGCAAGATGGTGGCCATTGACTTTAGAAAAACTGTCAAATACCCAATCATATAGATTTTTGAGATGACATGTAGATGCCGAATATCAATGTCCGATACCATTTTGAAATCCAGGATGGCGGCTTCCGGTTTCAGAAAAAGATATAAATACAGTCAAATAACCTACAATATGAGTATTTTTGGAAAAAGAATGACGTCTAGATAATTACATCTAGATATAGAAGATGAGTGACCTGAAATCCAAAATGGCAGCTACAGGATACAGCAAAAGTTGGAAATACTGTCAAATACACATGAATGTGGGCGCTGGATATCGATATATGTTCTCTAGAGGTCATCCCGATTACAAAAATATACAAATTGAAGTGTATTTGGCAGTATTTCCCACTTTTTCTGAAATTGGAAGCCACCATCTTGGATTTCAAGATGGCGCTTGATGTCGATTTTCGGTCTCTAGAGGTCATCCCGATTCTAAAAATATACATATTGATGGGTATTTGGCAGTATTTACCACTTTTTCTGAAATTAAAAGCCGCCATCTTGGATTTCAATATGGCGCTGGATATCGATATTTGGTCTCTAGAGGTCATCCCGATTCCAAAAATATACATATTGAAGTGTATTTGGCAGTATTTCCTACTTTTTCTGAAATCGGAAGCCGCCATCTTGGATTTCAAGATGGATATCGATATTTGGTCTCGAGAGGTCAGCCCGATTCCAAATATATAAATATTGAAGGGTATTTGGCAGTATTTCCCACTTTTTCTGAAATCGGAAGTCGCCATCTTGGATTTCAAGATGGCGCTGGATATCGATATTTGGTCTCGAGACTTCATCTCGATTCTAAAAATATACATATTGATTGGCAGTATTTCCCACTTTTTTTTTGGATTTCAAGATGGCGCTGGATATCGATATTTGGTCTCTAGAGGTCATCCCGATTCAAAAATATACATATTGAAGGGTATTTGGCAGTATTTCCCACTTTTTCTGAAATCGGAAGCGGCCATCTTGGATTTCAAGATGGCGCTCGATATCAATATTTGGTATCTAGAGGTCATCCCGATTCCAAAAATATACATAATGAAGGGTATTTGGAAGTATTCCCCACTTTTTCTGAAATTAAAAGCCGCCATCTTGGATTTCAAGATGGCGCTGGATATCGATTTTTGGTCTCTAAAGGTCATCCCGATTCCAAAAATATACATAATGATGGGTATTTGGCAGTATTTCCCACTTTTTCTGAAATTAAAAGCCGCCATCTTGGATTTCAAGATGGATATCGATATTTGGTCTCGAGAGGTCAGCCCGATTCCAAAAATATAAATATTGAAGGGTATTTGGCAGTATTTCCCACTTTTTCTGAAATCGGAAGTCGCCATCTTGGATTTCAAGATTGCGCTGGATATCGATATTTGGTCTCTAGAGGTCATCCCGATTCCAAAAATATACATATTGAAGGGTATTTGGTAGTATTTCCCACATTTTTAATAAAACCGGCAGCCACCATCTTTGATTTCCAGATGGCGCTGGACATCGAATTTCGGTCTCTAGACGTAATCCCGATTCCGAAAATATACATATTGAAGGGTATTTGGCAGTGTTTCCCACTTTTTTTTTAAACCGGACGCCGCCATTTTGGATTCCAAACATCGATTTTCGGCAGCTTTCAGTTCTGTCCGTTCCAAAAATACCCATCACTGCAAAAACGAAGCTCAGCGCCAAGATTCAAGCTACCTACTTCGAGGCAGAGGGGAAATCACGTCAAAACAACACAATTCCAGTTATTTCTATCTTGTTATGTCTCGCATCCAAAGCGACATCCATTTATTAGAAAACGACCAGCGGCAGTTTTGTCGCGACAGAATGGAAGAATGACATGACAGACTTTTTTCGTCAATAACCATGTCGACAGTTTCCGTCAATCTTGTCGTCCGACGTACGTGAAACAACTAAGTCATTCTGGAAAACGTCACGCAACAGATGTTTCGTGACCAAATGAGAGAAAGACAAGAATAGAAAATGTTTCGTCGAGAGACAGCCCAGTAGATCAGTCTTTCAAGCAGGGTGCCTTCCATTCATTTTGACTTAAAAAATGTTTATGGAAATTATGGAATAATAAGATATTATGGTGGTATTTTGTATGTGTAAGAAACAAGAAAAGATTTTAAAGTTTGTGTTTGACACATAAAACCTGCAAATTTAGCTTTGACAGAGCCATAATGAGCAATTTTCTGATCGCCTCTTCGCGAAGAGTGAAGAGCGAAGAGTGGGTGAGATAAATGACAAAATCGCTTATTGCCACTCTCATGCAGCAACATTGCACTATGGGCAAAAATGGGTCCAAAATTACCCAAAATTCAATATCTCAACAGCACGCTGAATTCCGGCCATGAAAAACAACTTTTCCGAAGGGAAATCGTCCGGGAAATCGATTGCACCTAGTCCCATAGACCGGAGAGCCTTGTAGGTATGTGTTTTGGACCATTTTACCCCATTTTCCCCTACTTTTTGGAGGAAATGTTTTTTCACAGCTCTATTTTTCGTGAAACATAAGTACTTTATGCATGGTTTTAGAATACTATGTCTTTAAACAACAGTTCATGAGATATTAGGGGAATACGGGGTACACTTTATAGGGGAGTAAGGGGTAAAATTGAAAAAAACAATCAATGTTTTTTAATACAAAATCCTTTTTTTTAATATCTTAATATTTTTTTCTTATAAATACATTTAATTTACTTTCATTTGGTATTTTGAGTTCCGTCATCGGCCAAACAGTTTAAAAGTTATATTTTTTTGCAAAATATCGAAAAAAAAAAATTTTTTTTTGACCGCCCTAATATGTAATTAGTTACCCTAATGACAAAATAAAAAATAAGGGTCTAATATGTTGCGATAAGGAACAAAACTACCAATTTTTACAAAATTCTGAGAACCACTATATCGTTTTACTGTATACAGACAAAAAAATTGAAAACTCTTTTAAAACAGATAGCAGTAAATTAAAACTTATTTAACCCCA
The DNA here is from genome assembly GCF_037179485.1 of Ochlerotatus camptorhynchus. Lineage (NCBI taxonomy): Eukaryota > Metazoa > Arthropoda > Insecta > Diptera > Culicidae > Ochlerotatus > Ochlerotatus camptorhynchus. The sequence goes on along the minus strand of NW_027040931.1, from coordinate 217,206 downwards.
ATTAACCTTAAAATTTCAAAAAAAAATCTCATTATTGCAGGCAACCTTTGGGTTCATTCAAACAATCGCATCGTTCAACATTTTTATGACTTAAAATAAATTCAGCGAGGGTTCACTTTTACCCCTTACTCCCCTATAAAGTGTACCCCGTATTCCCCTAATATCTCATGAACTGTTGTTTAAAGACATAGTATTCTAAAACCATGGATAAAGTGCTTATGTTTTACGAAAAATAGAGCTGTGAAAAAACATTTCCTCCAAAAAGTAGGGGAAAATGGGGTAAAATGGTCCAAAACACATACCTACAAGGCTCTCCGGTCTATGGGACTACGTGCAATCGATTCCCCGAACAATTTCCCTTCGGAAAAGTCGTTTTTCATGGCCGGAATTCAGCGTGCTGTTGAGATATTGAATTTTGGGTAATTTTGGACCCATTTTTGCCCATAGTGCATTGGCTGGTATTATGTGTCAAACACAAACTCCACAATCTTTTCTTGTTGCTTACGCAAACAAAATATTATAAAAATATATTATTATTCCATAATTTCATAATACATTTTTATAGCCAAAATGAATGGAAGGAACCCTGCTTTCAAGCAGAATTTTGTTGCATCGTGCTTGTCAGATGAGCGTTGACTTTTTTTTGTTGTGGTTGTTACATAGTTTATCGTCATGAGGTTGACAATTCCCAAGCCTGGTCCAGATGTAGGAGCTGCCTCCCTGGCGTCGCACAGTGGGACGAAATAAAAAATAGTGGTACATGGCTATTTGCGATGAAACTATTGAGTGTAGCTTTTTGGTGTCTTTTAGAATGTTTCTTCATTTTCGAGTACACTCCCGATCATAAGTTTAAGGACACCCCCAAAAAAACATGACAAATTTGTTATGTTCATATCTCTGTCATGTTGCGTCCAATTTCCGTTCTCTTTAGATCATTTGAAAGGTATTGAATGGAACTTTCCTCGTAGGCAAATTGTTCAACATAATTTTTAAATTTTGTGTGCTAAAAGTTCACCCAAAGTTACAATATTTTTCAAAATTTACTCTGAAGAATCGTGATTGATTTTCTCAGAATTGGGTTGGCCAAATTTTGAAATAAAAGTAGTAGTAGAACACTTACGCTATACCATTCATACCATTCAAATAACCTTTGGAGATCGAAAACTGAACGTAAAATGAGAGATCATTGAACAAAACATATTTGCATGGTTTTTTGGGGGTGTCCTTAAACTTATGATCGGTAGTGTACTTGAAAATTTTTGATATTCACATACACATACACACATAGATAAAAAAAAAACTTTTGTATGGCTTGTTGAAATCGATGAAGACCTATGAAAACATTCTAGATGAAGTCATTTTAAGAAACTTTGTCCAAGACGTCAATTTTCTATCGCTCAAGTGGACGAAATTATAGGGTGGAAATGGAGTACAAACGCTCGTACTCCCTTAAAAACCGTTTTCTACCGTAACTTTTTAGTTTATATTTTATTTTATTTTTTCAATGTTCTACAAAGTTGTAAGTGTTCTAAAGAAGCACATCGTTATCTCTTCTTGTAAAAGATGTACACCCGTATTTATAATTTTTCAACACTAACTTTGAAGGGGTGTATTTTGCAGGTTATCAGTTATTAGCAGCTCCCTTAGCTCAGTCGGTAAAGGCGCAGCTACAAAGCAAAACCATGCTGGAGGTGGCTCGGTTCGATTTCCGGTTCGGTCTAGGAATTTTTCGGGTTGGAAAATTTCTCAACTTCCATGGGCATAGAAGTATGATTGGACTTGCCACACAATTATACTAATGCAAAAATGGTACAGGCATCGAAATCTCTCAATTAATAACTGTGGAAGTGCATCTAGAACACTAAATTGAGAGCACGCAATAAGCTAATGTGCGATATGCAATAAGCTTGAAATGCGAAGAAGAAGAAGAAGGAGTTTTTAGCAGCTCAACTCAACGTGATTTCGTTCAGCAACTTATACCGTACTGTTACATATACAATTCATAGGGGGATCCAAGGGGATGCATAATGAATTTTCAAATAAAGTTCCTCAATATTTTTTTACGTTTTGCTGTTTTCATGACCATTTTTCCAAGTATGTACATTAGAGTGGTTGCAGCTTGGACAAAGTTGTTTGGTATAGTATTCTAAATCAAAGTTCGAGTTTTGATGAAATTTGAGCAATATTTGGATTTTTGGTAAGCAAATGAATAGGATCGTTCCGCTTCCCATACAAAATTTAAAATTCTCCCGCAAATCAAGATTATAACCAAATCTGTTCAAATTTTGCCCTGTTGTTAGGGTCCAGAATAAGCATTGAAAAAGCAGTGGGGAACAAACTCTAATGTAAACATTTGGAAACATGGTCATGAAAACAGCAAAAGGTAACAAAACATTGAGGTTCTTTTGATGTAGGACTACGTCTTTGATTTCTATATGGGGGTACACTTTGTGAAAACCGAAAATGGAACATGTAACAAATTAAGAAAGATTTTGAACGTTAATAACTCAGCTTCCCCTGGTCCAATTTCAATAATTTTATCACCAATCGATCAGAAATATGGCTACGCATTGATAACAATGCTTCCGAATGTTGATTTTCAACAAGACTCTATTGAAAAATTGGTAAATGTTCAGCATTGTCCAAAAGCGTCAAATTAACTAACAAATCCACCAATTACCTACATGCATATGCTGCTTCCCCAGCACAGTCGTCAGAGAGTAGTAAGTAGACGAAACAAGTCGAAGTGGCATTTGCCTCCGATCCTCGGGCGCGTGCGAATAGAGAGGATGGAATTGCGTAATATTTTACACACTCATCGCCATGTTCAGAACCAAACGCAAATTCTTCGAGATAACCACCATCCGTCGTCTGGCTCGCCGTGGCGGTGTCTGACGTATCTCCGGTTTGATTTACGAGGTGTGCTGAAGGTGTTCCTGAAAAATGAGATCTGTGATGCTGTCACCTATACTAAACACGCCAAGCGTAAGCGGCCATGGATGTCATCTACGTTTTTGAAGTGACAGAGACGCACTCTGTTTGGTTTCAGAGGTTAAATCATCACCAACATTGGAAACAAATCGGCTCTTTTCAGGGCCACCAAGCTTATTACAGTAAAGAGTAGGAATAGAATTCATCTGCCTGTTTGTCCATATTCAGAACCACCGACCACACAAAATGCTCATGTGATCAAACTGGAAGCAGGGATACAAATTGTTTTGATCAACCTTGATCAACTTTGAATCGCCACGGCCGGATATTTTCGATGGAAGAAGCAACAATCTAGCATCTAATTCGACGAAGACGGCAGGAAACATTTCTGGATCAACAATAGAATAGGGCCCATCAGCATTTGTAAACAAACCGTTCCAAAGCCTCACAAATCGAAGGCCGCTCACACAAACCAACACCAACATTTTGTAGGTAGAAGTTTCCCCTATCCGATGATGGTGTTGGTTTGTGTGGGTGGCCTTCGCTTTGTGAGTAAAGGGCTTTGGAACGGTTTGTTTACAAATGCTGATGGGCTCTTTTCTACTGTTGATCCAGATTTGTGAAGCCGAGTTATTTACGAAAGAGAGTGTTGATGAAGAGAATCGATCAATGTAGATAAGACCTATTGAAAAGTGACGCGAGATTTGTTTTCCGTACTGAGCTCCAATGCTACCGACGCCAGGGAGGCAGCTCCCAGAGATGTTATGCCTTAGAACATGCCGATGGCGCCGACTGAGATTGGACCCAGGCCTGCTGGGGTGAGAGGTAATCACGCTAACCACCGGCGCCGATATCTATCACGGCGAATGAGAACGACCCAAATTTGAGTTTAGTTGTCTCAGAAATATTATGAGTGAACTAAACTCAAATTTGGGGCGTTCTCATTCGCCGTGTACGCAAAAAGAAAATAGCCAGTGTCGCTACTTGATAGTATACTACTCATAATGGGAGGAGTCTTTGTAGCTTTTATACCACTTGGTTGCACATCATTCTGCTTTAACCTAAAAAGATATAAAGCAGCGCTGCTGTCTGGTATCAGCTCATTTTCGCTTTGGACGGCGTGGTGAGCAATAGTAGCATTAGGTCGTGGCAAAGGAGGTGGCAATCGTCATCGCAAATTCTTCGAGATAACCACCATCCGTCGTCTGGCTCGCCGTCGCAGTGTCTGACGTATCTCCGGTCTGATCTACGAGGTTTGCTGAAGGTGTTCGTGGAAAATGAGGTCCGTGATGCTGTCACTTACACTAAACACGCCAAGCGTAAGTGGCCATGGATGTCCTCTTCAATAAAACGGCCCTTTTCAGGGGCATCAAGCTTACATCAGTAAAGAGTTGGAATAGAATTTATCTATGCTTGTTTGTCCATATTCAGAACCACAAGCCCCCAACGACCACACAAACTTGGACGCAGGGGTGCAAGTGATTTTGATTGATTCAGGGTGGCCAGCAAACCGGGAAATCCGGGAAATCCGGGAATACCGGGAAATATCCGGGAATTTGGAAAGTAACCGGGAAAACCGGGAAAAACCCGTGAATTCTGCAAGAGAACCGGGAAAATAAATTAACCATATCATAGGAACGGTAAACGAATTACAGAATAAACCATTAAAACAGAGTGATCCTTTAGCAAATGAATGTCTTGCTCTATTTGTTGCATAATTTTCTTCAGTATACCGTCTTATTGTTTTTAGAATTTAATCACTCAGCAATATTGCAAATTGATTTTTGTCGTTTCAATTTCAGATGTAAAATGCATGGTCTTCTAAAGAAAATATTGAAGATGCTGGAGTTTGGAAACAAATATTTGTAAAAACCGGAACTGAATTATTCTTTTCCGGGGTTTTAATTTTTCGTTGTTCAAAATTCTCATGATGAATTCCAGAATTAACTTGGAATTCTGCTCTGAATTATCTTGAAATTGTTCTGAAATAAACCAGAAAACACTCCGCGTAATAATTACCGTCGAATTCTTTTAGGAATTTTCTTCCAACCCCTTCTAAGAATTTATTGGAATCCTTCATATAATTCCCGTTCCCGCCTATCCGGAGACTTTGATTCCTTTAAAAATCTTTTCAAACATTCCTTTAAACTCTATTCAAAACAAAAGAAATCTTTCGAAAATTAATTTATAAACCCTTTGGAGTATTTTAAAGAATTTCTTTCTAATTATCAGCAAATTTTTTGGAATCAATTTTGTTTGGATTATGTGATGAATCATTCGCACTAGGGTTGAAATTATTGCCAGAACATTTTAAGAACTCTGTTTCTTGTTGAATTCCGATCATAATTCTCTTGGAATTCTTCTTAAAATCTCATCAGAACCACGTAGGAATTTTCTGCAATGTTTAATTTTTATTTTCACAATTCTTTTTTAAATCTACTAAAATTACCTAACACTTTAATTTAGAACTCGCATTCTTCTCCAAAGAAATCCTTCCAAATTCATCTAACAATTTCTATGGATTTCATGTAAGAATAATTCTGGAAATCTGCTCTTCTCCTTCGAAAACTGTCTGGGAATCCTTCTCAATATTTGTTTTTAATCAACACTTTGAATTCTTTTAAGTTTTACTAAAAATTCCAGGGTTTGTCCGCCAGATTCTACAGATTGCTATGTAATTTGTTATTACCCTTAAAATGCTTCCAAGTCTCAGAGCGTGACAATTATGACTCCATGACTCATAAGTATGATGTTCTTTTTTATAAATCTGTGATCTTGAAAAAATTCAAAATTTCACATTTTAATTATTGTTTCTCCAAATCTTGCATCACGAAGCATGTTATTAATCACAAATTTTGAAGAAAAGTTCTAGTTTCAGACTCTACACAAATTTCAAAGCTACAGAATCTTGGGAATCTTCTTAAATCACATTTTTTTTTATCCTAAAAGTAAATTTTGTTTTTTTTTTGTTGCATATTAACAACCGGGAATTTTTAAGATTTGAACCGGAAAAACCGGGAAAAAACCGGGATTTTCAAAATGAAAATTCACTGGCCACCCTGTTGATTCTCGTTATCAACTTTCTTTTTGAAAAAGATTACTACAAATTTGGATCGCCTACAATTCAAAACCGGAAAGAGTTGAGATAATAGATATTTCAGGCATAACATTTGATAACGGCACAAAAGCATTTGTAAACAAACATTCTAAGGCCCTTTACACGCGAAGCAAAGTACGCCCACGCAAACCATCACATAGGGGCAACTATCACCTTTCCGTAAGTGGTATTGGTTTGCGTGGGCGTACTTTAGTTCGCGTGTAAAGAGCCTTAAAATGTTTGTTTACAAATGCTTTTGTGCCGTTATCAAATGTTATGCCTGATTTGATCAATTAAAAGAACTTAATGCTCTTCACATTTATTCCGTCCACTAGCGGTCCTACGTCAAGCTTCCGTTTGTGCCCCTAGGCACAGACCCTTCTACTTTTTTATTTGAAATTTATCATGAAAGTTATCTCCAAGAGACTTTTAAAACTCTTTAAGACGAATGTTTTATAGCGAAATTTGTTTTCTGTATCTCTTCTAATAAAAAAGATATACCCAAATATAGTAAAAAATATGAATAAATTCAAATTGATTTTATACAAGTTTAAAAAATAACATACCTCCATTTTTTTTGCCAGCGCCGGTGGTGTTGTGGTAAGCGTGACTGCTTTCTAACACCCCAATGGGTCTGGGTTCAATCCCAGCCGAGGTCGGTGGGATTTTTCTGAGGCATAAAAATCTCTGGTCACGTCTCCCTTCGAAAGGGAAGTAAAGCCGTTGGTCCCGGCCCATGTGTGTTGTGAATGGGTGCGATATCCTACGCAGGTGTGGAAGCTGCCAATGGATGGCATTCTTCATAAAAGCCATCTTCGATTTTCAATCTATATTTCCTTAGATATAACTATGTTTTGGTAAATTTAGCAATGAGCAAACATTTAAATGCGAAAATAATAAAAAAAAAAATCTCGGCCAAGCTCGATCTGAAGAATATTTTTTTTCAATGTTTTATAATTAGTCAAATCGACGGTTTACGAGGGTGGACTTATTTTTTTCGATGTTTTCACGTACATTTCACATAAAATTTAATATGGCACTTAAAACTAGGCCACTTAATGAGAACTATTGTAATAAATTTGGATATTCAACAAGATTTCTATACCATCAGTTTCTATTTTAATTATTTTGATAAGATTGGATTCATAAAGCCTTTTCTATCTTGATTGATGCTTTCCTAGTGGATTTAGCATTCGGTTAGGGTAAATGGCTCGGAAATGGTTTTTATTGTTGCTAAATATCTTTTATTGTAGATTTGAAATGGTTCTCAATGCGTTCGTCATACAACCTTTTGCAGTAAATCAATCCTGGGTGGGCCAACTAGATATATTCTAGTCTTAATGAGTTTTTGGTGGATGCATTAATGACAAAATAGCCTTGACCAGGGTTTTATGAATGTTGTTTTATAGTTGCTTTGTAGTATTTCATAAAACTTAAAATGTTACTTGGGATCTGTGTCACTTGAAATTCAGTCTTAACAAATCTTAAAAAAATCATGAAATGTCTGAAAAATGACTGCTAGAAATGTCTTCACAAAATTTCAAATATGTATCTTCAAAATGAAGATAAATCTTCAAAGCTGGCATCCCTGGTGGTTCCGACGAGCGAACAACGACGACCGAATATGATGACGATAACGATGAATTTTTAAACGCGATCAAGGCCAATATGCGAAACGTTCCGGGCTACCATTTCTGTGTATGGCAGATCCCTCTTTCATCCCCATCCGCCGAAATTCATTCATCTGCAAATAGTTCAATTGGGTTTTTTTTCGCTCGTTCGACTCGCAGGTAGATAATTGAAGTGTAGCTTGCATATGTCGGCACTTTCCACTCAGAGCCGGTCGTTTCGTGAATGGGTTTTGATTTTAATTTCATTTGTATTATCTTGTCGTTTGTGTGTACGTACGAGAATTGTCGTTTGCTCGATTATAGCCGAGCGGTGGGCGATGATAAACGTTGGAATTTTTATTTCAACGAGAATTGTATGAAATTCATTTCACGACCCGGAGCTGTAGAGGGGAGGGTGAGAACAAGTTTTGTACCGAGATTGCCTGCGAAGTTTTATCTTAATCTAAACATCATTCAACAACAAGAGATATGAACCAATCTGAACAAATGCTGCTTTGAGCGAGACAAAGGGAGATAGGAATTCGGGTCGCTAGATAAGTGACGTAACTTTAAAGACAAAATAAGTAGTAGTAATCGCGTTTCGGAAACCAGAGGCCTCATTGAGGAAGTCGAAACGAAGCGCTTTTCCTATGAACACTTGTATGAAAAAGTCGTTTCGTCTTAGTTGCATCATGTGGGCTTGGTTTGGGTGCAACGTTCGTTGAACTTGCTACTTATCTTGAACTAGGTGATCTACGTTTTGAATATGCGGTCGTAACAGCACTTGAATTAGATGACTGTATTGTCCAACATGACTCAGCACTGTTTAGTTGAAAATTCTAATGTTGTGTTGCTTTTTTCTCTCATTTCAGGTAAATGTTGTCGCCATTGATAAATGTTCTCTCACCAAGGTAACACGATAGGTTTTATGCATTTGAGTTGATAGTGCACGGTGTATTTGACAGAATAACGTTATTATTCACTGAAACATTTTTTTTTTAATTGCCTTGATTTCTTCTTAGTTTCTTAATTCAAATGCAATTCAACTCAACTGGTCAGAAAGTATTACTGAAAACAATATTGGAAGTCTCCTCTAAATTCATATATATTATATTATATTATATAATATATTATATTATATTCAGACATTTTAATATTTCGGGATACATTTAAGAGATTTTGGACCATTATTTTTTTTAATACTGGGACTTGAAAATTTGAGGTATTAAAGATTAACAAATTAAGAAGATTTATGCGGGCATAAAGTTTTTTAACGATATTTTGAATATTAAGTTCATAGTCCTACGTCAATTCAAATGCTTCTGAAACATAGAAAACAGTTTTTCTTGGACAAAGATTTTTTTAAATTTTGACATGGAAATTTTTTGATTCCAGATTAAAAGTTTGGAAAAAATATATATACTGTAATTTAACGGACTTAGAAAAGAACTGAACTGTTTTAAAGCAACCGGTGTTGAGGAGTGACATCTCCGTCCCCTTTAAACTACAACCCTGATGTCCACTGGATATAACTGCGACCGCTTCCTATTGTTCTGCCGATCATCCATCCAGAAGACAAGTCAGAACAGAAACTGGTAGGAAGCCTGAAGTGATAAACAACCCTTCGTGTCTACCTACAATGAGAGTAGCCGATACGGAGTGAGATGCCAGGCTGTATGGGAGATTGTAGGAGTCACTGCGTATTCTAAACGCAGTGGTGAATATGCTCGTGAGAGTTGAGGCAGTAGTAAGAGAGAGATCTCATTCTCCCTGTTCCAACGGATGGCCCCGAACTTCATCGATCGTCGGTCTGTGGATGACCAGTGGTATTTTAGGAGCAAATAGTCTGTTAGCATTGTCTGATCATTAGCGCCGGTCAAGAGCCACGCATGGCTAGTTTTTATCGTTTAGATTAAGTGTCCATTTTTAGTTTAAGGCAATAAATGTAGTTTGTGTAGTTAGTGTTTTTTGGTTAATTAGAGTGTTTCAATTAAGCCGCGAGTGTAGTGATTTTACGGCGGAAGAATTCCCCACCAAAAACCTATGGATTACTACCATTAACCCATTGGAAGAGACCGAAAGTTGAGGATCCACCCAGTCGAAGGAGCCAATTATCCAGTTCCCCAACATTTTGGTCCTTCGAGCCGGATTGGTTGGACTGGTCAAGACAGGATTCGGTTGGACCACGGAAGGATTTGGGACTAGCAGCTGGATCGCTAGTAGACATACCGCGCTTGGTTTGCGCCATCATTAACGGACTACACAAAGAAGACAATCGTCTTACATTGCGGCTACAATAATTACCACCCCGCCATCATACTCGCGGACAATTGAATTGGGCCTTTTGCGACACTACACAATTGGACATTGTTGGATATCGCGCTTCCCCAACTAGCGTGGCTTCGATCTGGACATCCATCGGATTGGAGTTCTGTATTGGTGAGTGGAACTATTCAAAAATATGTCCAGTCGTTGCTAGGTGAAACATCCGATACTTATTGGTGTTTTCTTTCAAATGTCCTGCATTTAAAACGCTTTGGAGTGATCCTGGAAAACTATTCCCTAAGACATCTTGTACATCGCCGGAGTCGAGTGTGTCATCGAGTGCATCGAGACCGTCCACTGGAGGATTTCTCCCAGAATACGCCCGCGTCGTAGCCTCATCGCAGAACTTGTGTGCCTGGTTGCCCAAACAACTGAACCAGTGGCGTAGTTTCTTTATCAGGTAAATTACAAATAGTTCAGTATATGTTCGGCCGAAGCCACAAATGCATGATTCTAACCACGGAATTCGACCTGTTCTCTTCCATTTAACCGGATTGGAGTACCTCACACTACTGGCAAGGTTGCCCGGTGGATTCGACGTGTCGGAGCGGGATTTGCACCCACTGTACCCCTTGTGAATTGGAAGCTGCATCCAGCCATATACAAGCGATGTTCTTGTGTTAATCGTCGGACTAGCATTCACTAGAGTCAACCCGTGTGAACACTGCTGAAACGTGTGGACGAGTGGATAGAAGAGGCCAAGGCGCAGTGTTGGAAAAGTTCGCGATATTTCACGAAGTTCACCAAGGGAAAAGTTCGCGAGTCATAGTGAGTTTTCGCGAACTTTTCCATCACTGCCAAGGCGTTAGCTACCTGTCTGGGTGAGTTACAAGAATGTATATGTCACCGAAGCAGGACTGCAGTGAAATACACATTTTAATATATTGAAATCCTCTTCGACAATTATTTTGCCACGAATCCTTGAGTGCACGTTGTGCCTTTTGCAACGCTTGAGACTGGATTTCACATTTCGCTTGAATTTGGGCTTTACAAGTTGACGTTGAGCATCACTACGAATCACCACTGAGTTACAATTTTGGATTGCAAGTTGCACGTTTCGCATTGGGTTCTACCTGTAGTTTTGGAAGGTAAATTACTATAGTATATGGCCGCCGAAGCAAGGGCTATGAGATATTACAGTCGGTTTTCCTCTTCTTCTCCCATAAACTGAACTGGTAACGAGCTGTATTAGAACGATTTGTGACATCAGAACAACAGCATCGTGAGACGATTCGTTTTTGGATGAGGTGTAGTTGATCGCGGCACTGTATGCTGTTCTGTCAGGTAGGCTTCAACAGTATATGTCAGCCGAAGCCTTGGACTTTTGGATCTCTACACCATCCAATTCTTCTCTTATCGGTTTGAGCAACGCACATCAACCATGCCGACCCGTGACAAGAAGCCAGCACCACTCAAGCTGTTGATGGTCCAGTTTAAGAACATCCAGGCAGCCTTGGACGATATCTGGAGATTTGTGCAAGGTGGTTCAACAGCTACTTCAAGTCAGGTCACTCTACGCTTGCATAAGATTGATGAGTTGTGGGAGAGGTTTGGGGAAGTATTAGTAGATATTCAGGCTCACGATGACTTTGAAGATGAGGATGAGGCTTTCGATAAGACTAGATTAGTGTATAGCGATCGTTACTAGCATTGTAAATCGGTTCTTATGGATCAGTCTAAGGCACTTCAGGGACCTGATGAAGCAGAACATTCGATGCGAGCAAATGAGACGCTCACGCACGGGCACGGTACACTTGATCACGTTCGCTTATCCCAGATCAAGCTCCAGGTTTTTAACGGGGATATCGATGAATGCATCAGTTTTCGCGATTTGTACGTTTCACTCATCCACAGAAAGACCGACTTGCCTGAAGTGGAAAAGTTCCACTATCTCAAGGGTTGTCTTCAGAGAGAACCAAAAGGCCTTATTGACTCCTTGAAGATCACGAAGGCCAACTACCAAATTGCGTGGGACATGTTGTTAAAACGCTACCAACGACCAGTTCCCCAACAACCGGGCTTCAAAGATTTTAAGCTTGAAATTTTTTCTATGCTATTTTTCGATATCTTAGGCTTGGACAACTTTCCAGATCATCAAATAAAAAAGCTAGGATATTGGGATCAAGGGGCGAGGAATCTTAAAAATATACTAGAAAAAATCATCAAATACTTCTAAGAGGCGAATGAACTATTAAGTTCAAAATCTCAATAGTAAAAAAATCAAATGTCTCTAAATATCAACGAAAACATATAAGCGTTTTCAAAAACTAATATGTACATGTAAAAGATAGAGCTTTCTGTGCTGAGCAATGTTTGTTCTGCGGATACTTTTATTTTAAAGTCGAATTCATCAATATCAAAATATTCTAAATATTTTGTATATTCAGCTAAGGTGTTAAGCTGTAATTTGATATGAATTTACTCTCAATATTGGTCTTAAAACGTGACTTTAGTGACTAAATTTTAATAAATATTGACTTTAGATACTTCTTGATGAAAAAAGTGACTTTGTTGTGACTACTACTAGCCACAAAAAAGTAACTAGCGGCCCTGGTGGTGTAGTGGTAAGTGTGACTGTTTTCGCACCCCAATGAGTCTGGGTTCAGTCCCAGCCGAGGTCGGTGCGATTTTTCTGAGGTATAAAACTCCATGGTCACGTCTTCCATCGGAAGTTAATTAAAGCCGTTGGTCCCGGCCCATGTGTGTTGAATGGGTGCGATATCGTACGCAGGTGTAGAAGCTGCCTTCCTGCACATTCGATTGCCGTCAATGGATAGTAATCGATGTCCATCGGTGATTGGCACTAGATTGCGGAACAAAGACCGCCGTTAAATTAAAGGAAAGAAGACAAAAACGTATCCTGCTATCAGCCCTGGGAATACACAACAGATGGAACTATTCAAAAGGGTTTTACAGGTATTTACTGACGACAAATACTGAGTATACTTAGGTATGTAGGTTCAAGCAACAAAAAGCTAATTCGATATTCTTTTAATTTGCCAAATGCTTAAATCAAATTGCAATCTGGTTTGATTAGAAGAGTTTGATAAAATGAAAGATCAACAATGGTAATGATTGAAGAATCACGGGTTCGAAAAAAATAAAAATATAAAGATTTTCGTAATCTTGCACTTAAAAAAATCAAATTCTAGCGTTGTCTCTACTGGGACTTGAATTTATTATTTGTTTAGGCTTGTAGAATAGATACAATTCACTTAGAAAATCAAGATTCTAGGTTTTCGAGATATTGTAAATAAATAGAGGTATTCTTTTGAAAGCAAACTTCACTTTTCTCGATTCTAAACTTTCAACAAACTCTTTCTGAACTTTGAATGAACTCAACCGAGTTTTACGTAGGGCCACGTTAAGACCGTAATAAAGAAATTATACAGATTTTTGTCAACCAGATGTACATTGAAAGATTTTTTTACGAATAAAATACAGACTGAAATCAGAAAAAAATGTAGCAACATTGACTGATGGTGGTTGCGATTTGGCAGAAGCATTTTGGAACAACGCAAGATATACTTCAAATCTACGCGTACATCGTACGGGTTAGGCAAAAGTTGTACGTTTGACTTTGTACTGTCGCAAGCTTGTTCGTTAAATTAATTGTTTTACTATTTTCACTATTTGTGTTGTCATAATCCTCCGTCGAATGAAATATTGCATACAATATTTCCCATTAATGGTTTTGAGAAATATGCGTTTGAAAACTTTCCGCAATTTTGTTACACGCCTGATTTTCGATTTCGTAATGTGTTTAGTAAAGAAAGACGTAGTCCTACCTTAAAAAATCAAAACGTCAAGAAAATCAACTTTTTTTATTTTTTAACGTGGATTTAAAGGGACTTTTTTGTCCCAGTATATTTGTTTAAGTTCGTTTATACCCCTACAACTTCATCTTAGCCATTGTTTCGATCAAATTAGCCGTTTTTCAGTTAAAACTATTTTAATTCACATTTTAATTCAAAATGTAATCTTTGATAGGGCTCTCCATTAGCTTAGTTGGTAAAGGTCATGCTGGAGATGACTGGGCTCGATTTCCGGTTCAATATAGGATTTATTTGGGTTGGAAACTTTCTCGACTTCCCTGGGCATAGAGTATGATTGTGCTTGCCATACAACTGTACTATATAATGCAAAAATGGTACAGACATCGAACGCTCTCAATTAATAACTGGGGAAGTGCATCTAGAACACTAAGTTGAGAGCACACAATAAGCTAATATGCGATAAGCAATAAGCTTGAAATGCAAAGAAGGATATTTGGTAGCAACCAACACATGTGCCATGTTTCATTCAAAACGGAAAAAGTCGTGTCCAACCGTTTTACTATTAAGCGTGGAAATGCTCTTGAGCTCGTGAGATTGATGTATACAAATTATATGCAGGTCAGTTTTTTTTTCGACGTAGACTACGTCTTACGGGAAGGTACTGGGGGTAAATCGAAAATCTAAAATTGCGACCGTCACAAAAAGTGTAAGGTTTTACACGCTTATTACTTTGTCATTTATAGATGAAATTAAAATCCAAATACACCAATCGATAGGAAATAACTCTCACAATCTGCGACCATAAATGTTTTTCCAATTTTTTTTATAAAAAAAACTGTTGAAAAATTTACAAATAACTGTTCCCATGAAATAAACATTTTCCCCAAACCCAGTCGTCATAATCGAGTATCATTTGGTTGCAGATCGTTCTGCTTGAATCTGAAAAGTTATAAAACAGTGCTGCTGTCATGCCTCATCTCATTTTCGCTTCGGGACGGCGGGTGAGCAGGTAGCAGCAGCAGAAAGACAGAGGTTCCTGTAAGATCACTGGCTGCTGCCAACGAGTCCCGTTGCCTCGATTGCACAAGCAGTCCGAAGTGGATCAACCTCGCCTGAGGTATACCGGTTTCGCGTTCTACAACCCCTGACTACTTTTTTGAAGGGACGTATCAGCTTTTATAAAAAAACGCATTTTATCCAACACCACTATCGGGTAGGGGAAAATTCACATCCCTGATTAAAAGCTGGTTCACACACTTATAAATAACTAATTTTACACGAGACGTTATCCATGTTGGACGTAAATCATGGAACGTAAACAAACATTTCATGTAAAATTAAGTGTTTTCAAACCGAAACATAAGCAACTTGACGAAGATAACGTTTGATTTTATTGATTTTCTCGTTTCTTTCAACTGATTCTTCTCTCAGGAAACCGAATTGTATCTAACTTTTTCGTAGTGTGCAATTAGTAATAAATTTATAATTTAATGAATCTCATAACAGAGTTCCATTGTAAATTTCGGGTTAATGAAACGTAACTTCAAACTGCTCAAATACAGGGTGCGTGACGAATTTTTGCAGTAAATGGCATATTTGAGAAAAAATACACCAGTTAGTTATTCTAGCAATGAATTTTGAGCGATTTATTTTCTTTCGCAACATATGGAAGTTGTAAGTAAATTTATTCAAAAAAATTGCCTTCCCTTTCGACGACTGTAGTTAGACGCCTCCCGGAAACTGCAGTATGCACGTTTTAAAATGTTTCGATCCATAGATGTCATCACTGCCTTGATTTTAGCTTTTAGCGACTTAAGTGTGGTGTGAGGGGTTCTATTGGTATCCCGTTGGACGACGCCCTATACAAAATAATCCAACGGATTGATATCGGGACTGCTTGGGGGCCAAATTTCTTCCTCCCAAATTTACGAAATATTTTCCGTAAGCCATGTCTGTGCTTTACTAGCAGTATGAGCAGGTGCTCCATCTTATCACTTTCCCAAGCCTTTTTTAATATTATACACTGTTCTTTCAGACACATTTACCGACCGAATTATTTCTTTCATGCATACTCCGGCGCGCAACAAAGCGACAACGGCTGACAGATTGTTCTCTTGTTTCGACATCTTTACGTTTACTCAACATTGTTTGTTTAAATCTTACACCTAACAGTATAAGCTATCCAGTGCTGCCAAATATATCTAAATCATGATGCACAAGCATGAGAAATTACTATTTGAAATTTACTGCAAAAATTCGTCACGCACCCTGTAATTAGATTATTTCATGATTTAGTTATGTTTAAACATATTTTTATGGAATAGGAAAAATTCGCTGTTTTTCAAAAACATGATTTGAATGAAACTAGTGTTTTTTTATGGTCACTTTAACGCTCTTGGGTCATTCGTGACTTGTCTGGGGTGAGATATGAACTCGTGTCTTTGGCGTGTTATTTGTATTTCTAGATGAAAAGAGTCTGTTTCTACACCTAAATCGTTGAAGGTATGCTAGCAATGACATAAGATTTTCTTAGGTATAATGGAAACCATGATATGTTCGGAAATATATGTATTTTTTTAAGAAAATGCAGACTTTATGAGGATCCAGTTTTTTCCAGTTATTTTTGGAAAACTGTTGGCAACGCTGTGCGTGGGCGAGCTACCAATGCGCTGTTTATAAAAGCTGATACGTCCATTCGAAAAAGTTTTCGAGAAATACTTCTTAGGCTGTGTCTCAATTGCCGAGTTAAATTTAATTCGTGGTCAAACGTGACATTTCGAAAATTATTTTCAATGTTTGCAAATCCCGGTGTTTTCGATCGATCAGGATCAACTCAACCGCGGTTGCCAAAAGTTAACTTCTAGTCGATCCGAAATAAACACGCTCGGATAGCAGGGTTATTCGATAACTCATCTGTCACTTTTAACCACGAGTTAAATTTAACTCGTCAATTGAGAAACAGCTTTGGAAGTAAAATAAGGGACCATCCAAAAATGACGCAGAATTTTTTTTTTGACCAATTAACTACCTCGTAGCGAATTTAGCTCTACCTAATACATGGCCGATCACAACTTCCGAAACCCCTCTCTCCCGCAACTGCTACGTTATTTATGCATGTTCCCTAAGTGATTATTGAGAAATTTGGCAACATTGAAAATCAATGCAATGTCTCAACATTTATGTTCCTATTTTAATATTCAGGTAGGGCTTCCTCAGAGTGCATAAAAAAGCACACAAAAACAGATTAGAAATTTCGTAATTGATCGTGAGTATCTCGCGAACAGAACATTTTAGCGTGAAATCCCTCCATTGAATTTTCGGTACATCTTTTATCTACCATTTGAATAAAAAAATTCTAAATATTGTTTTTTTTTTTAGATTTCGTGTGTTTTGTGAACGCACATCCATTATTTTGAATAATTAAACGGGGTGTTTCTGTGGTGAAAAAATGGGATTACCCTATCACAGATGACAGATTGTTGTACCAAGCACCGAAATTATAAGACGGTACCTCTATTTATGCTTTTAGATTAGCTATGTAAGTCCATCCTACTTGGAAAATTATGCTATAGAACGGTTGATAAATTCCCGAATTTTTTGCTGATGGGGGCGAGGCATAGCAACAGAAAATGCACCGAGAAATTGATAGTGAGCATGCACAAGGATCCAAGCGTTGATCGATTTTTTTCTTTCAATTCCTACAGCTAAGGGAAGCAATTTTCTGGAATTTGTCCAATACAGTGCTGTAACAGGTTGTATTGGCTATCAAAAGCAACAGAAAACGCACCAAGAAATGTTAATCCAAGCGAGTTATTAATAAAAAAAGAGAATCGATCATCACGGTCATGGCCTCATGCAGACCACTGACATTCCCCTTGTTCTTATGCCAAATGCTGCATGTGTGTCCACAAAACGCAAACAAAATCTTTAAAAAACAGCAATATTTAGCATCCTTTTTTCGCCCAATCGGAAGATTAAAGATGTACCGAGTACTTATTGGAGGGATTTATGGTTAATCGAGATGTTCCCGATCAACTACGAAATTTTGCATAACATTGTGCACTCCGATTTTGTGTGTGCATTTTTTAGATTTTTGAAGTTGAATTGCAGTGGAAACCTAAAATTTCATGAGTACAAATATCAGCTCTCACAAAACTTATAACAAGAAACTGGAACTGCACGTTTGTTGCAGTGCAGTACACAAGGAGTTTCAATTTCATGAGTGATGTCACGACCGTCCAAGCATTGTGCTCTAGAAATCTAAAGTGATAGGGAATATCAGCCATCATGACGGTTATTGTTGGGCACTTCAATGCATCATCTGAAGAAAGCTCTACCTTCATATCTGATTATAATTTAGGAACCAAATGTAATAGAATATGTATTCGCATTTTTATGAGGTCCTGAATTTAACCAAGTTTTACTAAGTAGGAAATCCAAAATATGTACATAGGACAGAAATCATAGGTTACTTCTATTGTATTTTAAATCAATATCTAGAAAAATGCACGAGAATTTCCCTACACTGCTAGATTAAACCATAAACTAATATTCTTTCCAACAAGATAAAAACATCATAAATCCGTTGTTTATCGAAGATATCACAAAAATAGTGGAAATGTTATCTTGGTTTGGTGCCCGAAAAGTTATCAAAATTTTGCATAAGCTACTGAGCTTGAATACCCATGAATTTCTTAAAATTGAATCTATATATTCGGGGAAAATTAAACTATAACATTTAACCTGAATTATATAGCAAGTACGTTAACCCCAGAAATTATGAAGTACTATACTGCGCCACATTTTGTTTGAGCAATTTTTTTAAAGCGCCTAAATGGTTGTGTAAAGTAACCCAGAAATTGTGTATATACAGTACTATACTGCGCCACATTTTGTTTGAGCAATTTTTTTAGAGCGGCAAAATGGTTGTGTAAAGTAACCCAGAAATTGTGTATATACACAATTTCTGGGTTACTTTACACAACCATTTTGGCGCTTTAAAAAATTAACGTAATTGCTATATAATTCAGGTTAAATGTCATAGTTTAATTTTCCTCGAATATATAGCAATTTTAAGCAATTCATGGGTATTCAAGCTCAGTACCCAAGTAACAATTCTGCAATCATTTGGCATCCACTTTGATTTATGATGGTTTTATAATGGCAATGAATGATCCATTTAGTTTAAATACAGCATTTCGCAGTGTAACACGTTCCTGCTTAGTAGTTCACCTTTTCGCTGTTTTAAAAACCTTTTACAGTCTGTCGAGAAGTCAAAAACTGTCTTGCTTTAAAATTAAATTTAAAGTTGTTCTCAATCCCACCATAAAACTGTTCTATAAATCAATCATAAACTTCATTAGCAATTTTTTATTAATGTCTTGATAAAATACTCTATAAACCTGTTCTATCATTATAAAAGCAATCATAAAACCATTAAGTTTTAAATGAGAGCAAATGGCATATATTGTTGCCTTTTAGGCTTTTATAAGTGTATCATAAAATCTCCTCTGTTTACAAATTGAATTTTAAGGATGGATCCTCACAGTGAATAAAAACCAAATTTATGACAAGGATATATCGAAGGATAAACGAAGTTGGAAGAAAAATTCAAGCGATGCTAACGACCGAAGGGAGGTCGATTTCAGAACCAGCACGTCCGGCGGAACGGGTACAATCAACAACTGAGCATCTGGTGGAGAAGAGAGAAGTGAGCGTGGTCCTCAAATTCATAAAACATTGTCAAAACAGCCTGAAAACAGACCAGCCTTCTCCAGACCTTGCGAATAGATGAAGATCGGAATAACTTGTGTCAGTACCGACAGCAAACCACTGAAACTGTCAGTTAGCGGACACTAGTTGGTTTCCGATCCATAGCTGCGATTTTATTCGGTGAAAGGGTCATCACTTGGAAAAAATTAATTCAACTGTACATTTCTGCATCGTTTGATGGTGCACTTCCAGAACCATCCGGAAGAAGGGGATCTTTTCGGGAATTATCGAGGTTACAGCTGTGCGAAATGCGAAATGTTGTGAACACTTTCTTAGTAACTGCTTCCAAGCCATCGGGAGATAATCTCCTGGAAGAACGCTGAATCTAACAGCGCAACTATCGAAAGATAAACAAACTTTGACGTTTAACTTTTGCAGGCAACTTTGCCTCCATAAATGCTGCCATAAATCTGAACGGGTTAAGATCAAGCAAAATGGCTTTAGATAAATACAATTCAGCCTGCAAGTTTTCTTCATAAAAGCCATTTTACAACCTAAGGATTTTGTTATGGATTTCTTAAAAGCAAAACAACTTTTTCACAAATGACCCATGAAAATCAACTTTGATGCCACCGCCATGTTGCAATTAGTTTGCTTGTTTTTTTTATAATCTTCGATTTTCTATCTATATTTCCTTGGATATAACTATATTTTGGTAAATTTAACAATGAGCAAACATTTAAATGCGAAAATCATAAAAAAATAATCTCGGCCTAGCTCGATCTGAAAAATAATTTATTTTATTCAATGTAAAATAATTAGTCAAATCGACGTTTTACGAGAGCGGACCTATTTTTTTCGATGTTTTCATGTACACTTCACATGACATTTAATAAGGCACTTAAAACTAGGCCACATAATGAGAACTATTGTAATAAATTTGGATATTCAACACAACTTTTATACCATCAGTTTCTATTTTAATTATTTTGATAAGATCGGATTCATAAATCCTTTTCTATCTTGATTGATGCTTTCCTAGTGGATTTAGTAAGCGGCTAGGGGAAATGGCTCGGAAAGGGTTTTTATTGTTGCTAAATAGCTTTTGTTGTAGTTTTCAAATGGTTCTCAATGCGTTCGTCATACAACCTTTTGCAGTAAATCAATCTTGAAGAGCTTCGAGAATACACCCTTCAGAACCTTCTTCAGGGTGGGCCAACTAGACATATTCTAGTCTTAATGAGGTTTTGGTGGATGCATTAATGACAAGATAGCCTTGACCAGGGTTTTATGAATGTTGTTTTATAGTTGCTTTGTAGTATTTCATAAAACTTAAAATGTTACTTGGGTAGCTTGTACTTTAGTTCTGAAATGTATATACATTTCAGAACTAAAGTACATTAGGGCTGGAACAACTGAAAATCTTTTAATTCAGTTAGTTGTTTCAAGTCCAAGATTTAAATGTTATCTTAATCCCAAGATTGTGAACATATTCAGGAAGCAGCCATAAGCCCTAAGTGGACAATCATCTAAATATGTGTTAACCTGTATGAACCATGAACACTACCATCACCCCTATTTAACCTATCCGCATGGTAATGCACACCTCAAGTGCTACACAATTTCAATGGTGAATGGTTCTTTAGATTATTTTGTGGAAATTGTGCGATTGGCCTTCTAAATTGGAATACCAAAAACCTTAATCTTAAAGATTTTAAGATATTGAGGTTTAGATAGATGCTGTATTTTAGACATTCCAATATTCTGAAGGTAGTTTTGATTGTGATTAGAAATCATGGTAAATGTTGATGCATTTCAACCTGAATAGTAAAACTGATTAATCGATGTCTCGAACAATGTCTAGCTTCTCAATCAGCAGACATTCCAGTAGCTTGATAAATTTGTATTGGCATTTGGCTACTTCATTGCTCATTTTTCTACATGGCCCGTTCAAACGATTCCAAACTAAAGCATTTCCGTTTCAAATATTATTCCAATCCATCAATCGATTTAACAATTTGCTTATTGCTCAACCCGATCCGAAAGTAAGCGAAATAGAACGCGCTCAAGTTGCACACGCGGATCGGAAATATGTTTGAAATGGGTTTTTCGTTCTGGTTGCCCAAGTTTAAAAAGGAAATTACGACCCTTTTCCTACTTCGTTTGCTATTTTCCTGCCCGTGTCGTATGCGAAACCGTTTTGCATTAAGTAGATTTGCTTTCTCCCGGCGCTGCCTTTCAGATTTTACCCATATTCAATATTAAAACTTGTTTACATCGGTAAGTTTTTCCTCCCGAGTCCCCCGACATGGGGAAATGGCTTTCCGTTCGATTCACTCCTATTGGGCTATATGTGTCGCATTTTATTTTTCCTCGTTCCGCGTATGTACTAGCGCCGGGGTACCTAACTAGCCCGTGCCGCCCAATTTTGCATAACAAAAAAACATGAGAACACTTACTCGCCGCCGTCGTCGTCGTGAAATTCAATCGTTTTCAGTCGGTGCCCTACCCTGTACCACCCACCCCCAAAAAAGGCGCGAAAGTGGCGTCTCAAAAGTAGACCTATGATTACACCGGCATCCTGCCGGGTACGGTGCACGCACAGGATACACCTGTAATCATATGGAAAACTCTCGTGCATGTATTATTGTCATAAAAATAACGGCCTGATGCTATCTGGGAAGCAATTTCGTCGCAGTCCTGAATCGTGGCAGACGCGCGGCGCCAATATTGGTTGGCCAATTTTACCAGCCGCATTTCGCATGCATACGGCCATTCTATGATTTCGTTTACCTTGGTAATGGTATCCATTACATTAATTAAACGGCAGAGTGGGTCTCGTTCAGTTGTTGAACCTGGCACCGATCCAAGCACTGATCCGTCCAATCGTCGAACTTGACCGCGCGTCGGAAATTGCGGACAAAGTAGAGTGCACTTAATCATACGTTTCGGAAGCTTTCCTATTTCACTTTCATCGTCAGCCAGCTCCACGATTCGTCGTCGTGGCGGTCGGAGCGCAGATGGCCATTTGATTCTATTCAGAGGTGTATTCAGGGGACGTGAATCTTCCTTTGGGAAACTGTTGCGAAGCTTCCAACATCCAGTGCTGAGTGAGATCTATATAATTTTCCGATTGCCTGTTTCCAATTACCGCTATCGATTCCAGCTCTCTGCGGGTGGGCAAAGCACATCCAATTAAGTTTCCCATCATGAGTATGCCGGCGAAAAACATCGCAGCTGATCGCAGTGAATACCTTCCCAGCTGATCAGTGTGCGACCTTTCCACCATTCGAAAGTAATTAGTCATGGAAAACCAACATGCATTGATTGAAAGGTTCGTTGCTCGTTGGTTTCATAATCGTCTTCCATCATCACATCCGAAACAAAAGACGTGATTTACATTGGTAATCACGTGCCTGACGAGAGGCGGACAGACAGACTGGCCGACTCTAGCCGAGTCTAACTGGGAGGAAATGTGCATGATTAATTAACCGACGGCGGTTCCGATGCGGTACCACGTCTTCTTTGAGTTATAAACTTCGCCAGAACCCCTTGCGGAAGACAGGAAGAGGACTCTGCGAGTAATTTCATCACTTGCTTCATAGTCGCTGCCTGAATGGCAGTCGGTTGTTGGGTGCGTTTCGTTAGAAAACGAAAACAAGTCCACCATCAGCAGCCCGGCCAACTTGTTATCAACTTCCTTTCCAGTGATTTCCAGTTCAATTCACTTGCAATGCACTGACGGACGGCTGGTGGTACATAACAAGAGTACAAAGAGAGTTCTGGGTATTGCCGCTGCCTGTGGCTGCGATAGATGAATATGCGTCGTCGTGTGTGATGTGTAAATAGTGCTACTAACAAAAGGAGGGGATTCAGGCACAATTCGGTTGCTAAATGGTGATAAGAATATTGAAACAGTTGACAGAAATTTCATGGCTGATTAGTAAGAACAATTTGTAGGATTAGCAGCAATATTTTTCAGATTTGATATTCACTCATTTTTCGATCCAGAATCGGACTGGAAGGTAAACGTGTTTTCAAACTCAAAACTCGAGCAGAAGGGCTTTTCATAGTCATTAGTCACTAGTCAGTTACGGTACGGTTTTACCTAGCCGGTGGTGGTGGCCCTGTGACTCTGTGACTGTGACTATGAATATATCTTGGACTAAAAGAATGCTAATTAGCGGCGCCGGTGGTGTAGTGATAAGCGTGATTGCCTCTCACCCCAAAGGGCCTGGTTCGATCCCAGCCGGCGCCGCCGGGATTTTCTGAGGCATAAAATCTCTGATCACGCCTTCCTTCGGAAGTAAAGCCGTAGGTCCCCAGTCCATGAGTTGATGGGTCGATAGGTAGGGTCCAGGTGTGGGAGCTGCCTCCGTCGGTAGCATTGGTACTCAGTACGGAAAACAAAATCGACAGAACATAAATCAAGGGAAAAATGCTAATTATTACAATATTAAGTATAAATGAAACTAATTGGAAATCAATTTAGAAAATCGAGAAAATGTTGATAGTGCAGTAGACTTCTTTTAAATGTTATTGGAAATATTAAATGACGAAATTCCTTTTAAAAGAAGGCGTCGTAGTTATCGCCCTAAAAATCATGTTTGAATCAATAAGCAAATCACTAATTTGAAAAATCGGCAACAAAAGGCTCACAATAATCAGGGTAATTTAGAATAGTATTTGAATATTTGATTTTGCTGTTTCTTTTGAACTTAACGAGTATAATATAAAAACTTAAAATGAAATTCAATCATGTCAAAGAAACTCCAATTACATAAAAGCTAAAATTAACTCGTGCAATTAATCAAAAATGACTTTATAAGAAAGTAGGCATTAATTCAGAAGATATTTCTAATCTTTTTGCCACATTTTCACAAGAGACGCACTTCAATTGCTCGAATAATGATTGTGAATATGAATATTGTTCATAATTTCCTGACTTTTCGAGTAATGTTGGTATTAGTAACATTTATGTTCAAGATTTTTTGACAGATCTAAGAGATTTGGACGCCATTAAAGGCTCAGGACCAGATGGAATCGCGTCAGTTTTTATGAAAAATGTAGCAACAAAACTCACAACCCCTTTATACTGGCAGCTCAATATGTAACTGGTCTCCGGGTGCATTCCCGCAGGAATAGAAAAATCGTTTTAATACCCATTTACAAATGCAGTAAAAAATCTGATATCCGAAATTAACGTGGGATTGTCATCATTTTGTGAATTCCTAAACTATTCGAATCAATCATAGCTAACCAAAACATAGAATAATAAATGCACAACACGACTTTTTTAAAGGTTCTTCAACCATAACAAACCTCCTGGAAATTGTTGTTTATTAATTAACTGCAATGGACAAATGAAACCAAACAGAAGCTATTTACACTGACTTCAGTAAAACGCTCTGTAGACTTTACATTTCAATGTTGGTTTTTAAATTATAAAAAATGGGAATTGAGATGAAACTGAAATGTGAATTTGAGATGAGATTGTAAGATTCAGCGAGAAAAAATCTTATCCAGTTCAAGTCACGTCGAGAGTTGGGACCTCTTCTTGTCATATTATACGTTATCTATCTTATTTTTTAAAAATCTCAGAGTGCTTATTTCTGTTGATGGCTATGGTCTCTTCCAAAATATTTTGATAAATTTGTATGTACCTTCTCGTAAAAAGCCTTAAATTTCAGAATTATCATACCATTGATGCATTGATAATGCTAAAAACCTTTAATCAGCACTAATAATGTTAGCAATCCCTTAATCAGCATTAAATGAGCTTGTTAAAATTGTATATGTCTAGAACATTTCCACACACACCAACATATGTGTTTGACGAAGATGATCGAGTAAAGGATTGGCGGATGCATTTGATACGATTTGTTCAAACCACTTCGTATTTTCTCAGGCTCACATAAAGGTTGAACACGAAAAAATCCAGACACATTAAAAACGCTGCCATTGAGGCATTTTTTTGAGTAGAATTTTTCAAAATTTCACTAAATCAAGCTAAGAGTGTAGAGAATCACATTAGGCAGTGGTTGTCAGGATAAGTTTATTTGATTACATCATAGCTTCACCGGAACAAGCATGCTGCGGTTCGATCCTGCACGCTTGAAACCAAAATCCCGGCTTATCCGCTCCTGGCAGTTTTCGATCAAATTCCTTGGCAGGAATTGTATACTTCGGTTGACTAGAAGAGTGCCCCGGAAGAATGTAAAATCAATAAGAAGTTGAAATTCCCCAAAAAGTTCCTTGTCTGGCAAGCAATCTGCAGTTGTGGACTGAAAAGCGAAACTTTCGTTACTTCTTCGTTACCATGAACCAGCAAATTTACCAGAAGGAGTGCCTACGGAAGTGACTACTGCCTTTTCTGGAGCAGCATGAGGTGGATCGTCTATTCTGGCCGGACTTGGAAAGCTGCCACTACTCAAAGTCCACCAAACAGAGGTACAGCGAAAATGAAGTCACAGTGATTCCCAAGGAGATGAATCCGACCAATACTCCGCAGCTAAGGTCAATTGAGAAGCAGATACTGAAGAAAAAGGGTGGAACTGCAATTGACCTGAAGGATTTCAAGCGGAAATGGAATTTGGCAGCCAAACAAGTGGGAACATTGCTCATGCAAAATTTGATGGGCCGTGTACGAAGAAAAGTTCGAGCAATGGTAAGAAGGGAGACTGAAACAATGGTCTTACAATAAGCATAATATCTACCAATGTGTAGCTGTTACATTGAACTATGAAAAATAAAACGCATTTTTAAACCACAACAAGATTTTCGTGTTCAACCTTTACCGAAAAAATCAATCTTCAAGAAAATAATCTATTTTAACATAGAAACACAAACGTTAGCTAAATGTGGTTCAGATAATTAGAAAGGTCTTGCAAAACTTTTTCAGACAGTACTAACCACATATTGACGCAATTGAGCGCATTTTAGTTATAGATGTTTGAAAATTATTTCCAATAAATAATTGTGATTTAGAAATATAATAGCTTAGGCAAACAAAGCAAATATCGGTTTTTAAGTTATCGTATTATAAAAGGTGTTGGTTTTTCTAGATAAGGATGAGGAAAAAATATACCATTTACATCAACTATTCATAAACAATGAATTTATTGAAAGATCAATGTGTCATGCCTTGGTCAAACATTTAGAGTTTTTCACCGAATTTTAATTTTCACAAAATTCCATTCTTGTCGGATTTTCCTGAAATTTAGTAGGGGAAATGACGGCTTCGGCATGACAGACTATTTTCGGCAACCCAAATTGAAACACTATTTTCACTGGATTTTCTTACGAAAACACTTCGCTGAATGCATACAAACGATTCTTTATGCTTTCAGCTTCAATTTGACTATATTTTTACCACTGAGAAAAAGCAATCTAGCAAGGTTTTCTTGAAATGCAACACACGCACTACAAATTGTAGCTGATTTCGAGTTGCCGATAATAGAACAGCAGATTTACATGCAGTTCAAATGGAACGGTTGCCGAAGAAAAACTGGTTGCCGACAATACTCGCTCTCACTAGAGAAGATTGGAGCTTTGTAAAAGCGTTTCAAAACAGTTTTTGACAATTCTTTCGACTGAAATTGTTAGAGCAGCTGGCAGCAAAAGATTGCAAACAAACCAATACTGCATATGTGTACGTTCCTTAGAGAAAAAGGCTATAGAAAGAACGTCGCTTCTTAGGTTGCCGAGAATACGTAAATTCCCCTATTTAAGGCTAAAATCTATCTGAGAATCAGAAAAAAAAATATTATAAAAATAATAATTGTTGAAAAAATTTCCCCCTCCTTTATTGAGAAGCAAAGTTAATTTGCAGAAATTTGAAAATTTATTAGATACCGTTATTATCATAATTGGGTTCTTATATTAGAGTATTGAGATATTTCATTATTCGTAATTAAAAATGGAATCTAAATCCAAAATTTCAACAATTTTGGACTAGTAGAACTATTTTAAACACGTGCGATTACAATGACAAAAACATATCCTAGCGCCCCTCGGCGTTACCTTATATGAGGCGAGCTGCCATTTTGTTAGTGATGTGTCAAAACGTGATGTGATCATTTTAGTTTAATTTTTGAATTAAAAATCGAGATGAAAAACTATGGGAACGAAAAAAATATCATGGTGCTCAGAATCCGAACTTATCTATTTTACATGTTAATTATTTGAAGCGTACTAGGCCGAATGAGCATTTATATTCATATATAAAACAATGAGGCATAACATTTGAATTCTCGGGCTAAAAAAATGTTTTGAAGATGGGACAAAGTGTTAGGATTCGGCGAAGAAGGCTAGATAATTTTGATGATAATGCCAAAATAGTTTTGAAGAGAACCGTAGAAGAGATCTAGGCAGAGCTTTAAAGAAATTCTCAGGTTAGATTTTCAATTTAATTTTACTTGAAATATCAGGTTATTTTGTGATGTGCTTCAAGACAATTGTAAGGTGAATTCTACGGTAGTTCTAAAGAGACTATTATGGCTATTATGAGTTGTATTCTAGGGGAATCTAAAGCAATTCGAAAAAAAAATTAAGAAACATTCCTAGGGGATTCGGAAGGGGATTCAAAGTTAAGGCAAACATATTGATGATTTGACTGCAATTCTGAAACTACATCAACGACTGAATCTCTTAAATCTTGACCGATGCTAATATTATTTTCATTTTATGTCCGACATAGGGTAAGTGTTGGTTTCGGCACCCATTGACTGTTTTCGGCAACCAAAATTTAAAAGGTAATTTCACTATGTTTTCCTGTCAACGCACTTCCCTGAATGTGTCCAAACGATTGTTTAGCCTTTCAGCTTCAATCTGATTATATTTGAACGATCGAACAATCCAGTAATGCTACATTTTTCTTCAAATAAAGCATACGCACTACAAAATGGGGTTGATTTCGAGTTGCCGATAATAGAACAGCTGGTTAACACGCAGTTCTAATGGGAAGGTTGCCGAAGAAAAAGAGGCTGCCGACAATAGTCACACTCACCTGAGAAGTTTGGAGCGTTGTGAAAACGCTTTCAAAACGTTTTGAAAAATTCTATCGATTGGAATGGATAGAGAAGCAAGCAGCAGATGAATGTAAACAAACAGACACATCATATATGTGCGTGACGCTGAGAAAATGCTAGTAGAAGTGCAGACGCTGCTTAGATTGACGAGAATACGTAAATTCCTCTATCTCAAATTGGTGAATCAATAATAAGGTACGACAAAAACAAATATTATATCTCGAAGTACTTAAACAATTCATCTAAAAATAAATATATTCCAGCTATAATCGCATACGTACCCCTTATTAATAAGAAATCTTTAATATGTTGTGATGTTGTTGGAAAAAAGTGAAAGTGTACACACATAAATATAAATAAAATTTACATCAGCCAGGAGAGAAATTAGGAAGAGAGTTGCAAGGAAATATAGATATAAATCCCAATGTGATTCTAATTGCTCAAAAATTCCAAGAAGAACTTTATGCTTGTTTGAAGATAGTTTGTAGTTTCAGAGGGTTTGGTTGGAAATTTCTAAAATATTTCATATATCTCACTCTGAGTAGTGTGTTCCAAGAGATTCTAAAAAAAATCCATGGGAATTCTAATGAGGTTTTTGGAGAAAAAATAAAAAGAAGAACTCAAGATTATTTTGAGAGGCATTGCAATGAAATTCTGTGGAAAAAACCATGGGAAACCCGAGGAAATTGTATGATAATAGTTTTCATGATTAATTTTAAATGCCATACCACGAGATTTCCAGGAATATTCCACTTCCAGAAAATAATGGTCCAACAATTGTAGAAAAATCTCGCGAGTATATCTAAAAAAACAAAGATAAACGCAGAGTGAGTTGCAATAATTTTCTGGATGGAATTCCTGAAGTGTTCTGTCCAGAATTATGATTTTCATGGAGAAAATTTCCAGGGAACACCGGACAGAATCATAAAATTATTAAGGGGAATGCTTAATCCTTTGTCTGTACTTTAGGGTCAATTTGACCCAGGCCACATTGAAAGGCTGTAACTTTTTTATTTATCGATGGATTTTGCTGATTATTGTGTGACTTGGTGCGTCTACGTCTAGCTCTGTTATACTAGATGAAATCTGCTCCAAAGGATTGATAAAATATTTATTGGAAAATTTTCATTCATTTTCACCAAAATCAAATTATTGAATTTTAACGAAATTTCAGTGGATTTTTTGAAATTTCACATTTTTTTTTGCATTGTAAATTTAGTGAACCCTTAATTAAAATTATCAGAATTTTTCGAACGAGCCATATATTAAGTAAGGACAAACAATTCAATGAATGCAACACTAGCGCCACCTGGTAAGTGAATTCTGAACTAAACTATTTATCATAAGATAGATCCTTATATCTAGTCCTTACGTTAAGTTAGAGCAAACAATATAAATTAAATGTCAAACTAGCGCTACGTGGTGAGTTCATTCTGACATAAGCTCTTTACTATAACATAGATCTTGGGCAGCTGAAAAAGACAGGAACCTTCTATATAGTCAAGATGTTAAGTAAGTGCAAACAATTCAAAATGAACAGCGGCGCCGGCGGTGGTGTGGTAAGCGTGATTACCTCTTACCTACCTGGGTTCAATCCCAGTCGGCGCCGCCGGGATGTTCTAAGGCATAACATCTCTGATCACGCCGTTGGTACCCGGTTCAAAATCTTATATCGCAACCCTTAGCAACTATAACTAGAAACGAAAGACAAATTCTTATTAAAATTTAAGCAAACTAGGCAACGTTTATCTTCTCCGGCGCACCCTGCATATGTATCACAAAAAAATGTCAGGAATCAATAGCCTAGGATCAGATTATCGCAAACCCACTTCAGCTGTAACCACCCCTGCTGTGCTTACATCAAACAACTTGCTCAACAAGAGCCACTAGATTAATTATTAATTAATAGCAATTTATCATTCGCCCCCACATCCTCACTGCCACCACCCAAAGCTCAATACCGTGAAAAAAACACTTCCTACATCCACCCACCCAGAGCAAATGGTTCACAAGTCCACACCTCATACAGTCCGAACCGATCTCTAGCAAATAACCACCGAGAAGACCACAACCCGAGGAAAGCAAGCAATAAATATCTGATTTATGAGCGGTTTTCCATTTCGCAAACCTTCTCCTGTCTCATCCTGACCAAAGCAGCAAAGCGTTGAAAGCTCCAGCTCTCAAATCATTGCTGCCTGCCGTTGCCACTGCACTGACTTATGCCTGATCCGAAGGAGAGAAAAATGCTCCACCGCAGCTAGATCTAGATTCGTCCTGTAGGAAAACATCTTCACCGACCAACCACCAGGAAGTGAAATACTTTCGCTTCGTGTCTTCCGGTATTCTTCATTTCGCACACGCCGCACCAGCTGACTTCTGCCGAGCTGATAATGAAAATTGAGTGCTATTTAATGTTTGCAATTTATATCTGCTGTTTCGGATGTGCGCACGTTTCAGATCTAGTCGTGGGCAGTGGGTGGGAGGTGGTTGGCAGGACTCGTCGTCGTCATCGTCTTCGTCGTCGTGATGAAGATAGTCCGTGAAGAAAAGGAATGCATTTTACGTGACTGTGAGTTATGGTCCGATAAACTGCTGCCGTTACGCGGCTCCTCGTGGTCGTCGGGGGATGAAGTTGTAAATGAGCGAATTGAAATTAAAAGCAAACGTAGAGTAGGTAGTCAGACACGAATAGGATGGATGATGAATGATTTACCTTGGATCGTACCCCCACCGACCAGAAGCGTGTCAAATTTGATAATCTAGTTCGTGAATTGATGGATCAAAAACGATCACCGGTTATGAGATCTTCCATTTGGAGAGGGGAGGGGGAGTAATTCGGTAATCACGATCGCTATTGTATTTCTAAGCGTAGAGAGAAATTGTTGAACAATGATCGAGAACACTTAACCATCAAGCGGAGCACTAATCGCCCAATTAGCACAATTTTCGATGATTGATTCGATCGATCTCGGTGCAAACGACGATCTGGAAGTCACGCCACAACAAGAGAAAAATCACGACTGCCGGAGGTCAAAGCAAACGAAACGCTTTGAAATACGATGGTTGAGAGATGGTTGGTGGTTACGTGCTTTAAAAGATACCGATTATGATCGGTTGGAAAATTATACTGCAATCATATATTTACATATGAAGGTCAATGAATTCTTACCAGACTGAATGCTTCTTATTGCTGTTAGGTCTTTACGTTAACGAATATTAAAATCGAAGATATACCAGGCTATACGTTGCTATAATGAAGTGTTCCAATTATGTCATATGGAAATTCCATAGACCATAATTGGAACGTATAGCCATAACTGGAACATCTACCCTACGTGAATTTCAAAAATCATAACATGGAAACTTTTATTCTATTCAAAATAACGCCTGAAACCAATTTGTAGGCAAATAGATAAAAACATAAAAATCTGCCAAAAATTCCATCTTCGAGTACGTTTAGTCGGCCTTAAGCAATTGGTACTTCGCCAGAACCTGGTCTGGCAACTTTATTTGGATTGGAAATGCTCAATTATGTACTGAGATGAAATATTTCGATTCAGAAGCTCCTGACGAATTGTAACGATGTTTAGAAGAATTGTAAAGCTCAGAGTGTCTTCAGGATAAGTCTGAGGTGTTTTCAATGTAATTGTATTGTAAAATATTTTTGTAGCGCAAGGACAAATAATAAGCTTTTCTGGGCAATTCCAAATTAATTGCATAGCCTATCCAGGGGACTTCCAGTGATTGTATAGCGCAACTCAAGAAGGACTCCATTACAAGTATGGAGGATTTTCGGGGTGACAAGTTTTGCGGGTCTTCTGAAAATTTCTAAAGGAAGATACTGACGAAAATAGATAGTCTGGCTCACTCAAATAAAGATCTAAAATAAAAGAAAAAAAAACTCTAAAATCTCTCGTGACATGTCAAAAGAAATCCTAACAAAAGTTCAAAGGGTCTAAGGAGTGAAGTCCGAGAAACATCTAGAGAACATCTTGAGTACATTCAGAGAATGTCCAACACAAACCCTAGGTTCGAAAAATCTCCAGAAATTCCGCGAAAATCGCGGAAACAATGTTCATGACTGATGTGCTGTCATCAATTGTGTTGTTTATTTGGCTCTCAATTTTTTACCGGTTCAAACCAAACACCCTGCAAATAATCGAGAAATGATCTCAATTCCATAAGTCACACTGGATTTACACGGAAATTCCCTGAGGTCTGTCCAATGTGAGACATTTTCCTTTTTTTCAATATGAACATACACGGGAACAAATCAAAAATCCAAAATGGGATAAATGACTCATGATTTCATGAACATAGCGTATTTTCATGTTATGAAAATACACCATGAATAATATTCATGATATCATGAGCTATGATTACGCAACGCACCCAAGATTCCCGAAATCATGAATCATCCGAATTAAATTCATGAACTAAATTCATGAACTAAATTCATGAACTAAATTCATGAGTTAAACGTTTAGTTTTCAAACCAAAACAGATTTAAAAAAAAAATAAAATAAAACAACAGACTGGATTCGAACCAAGAACCTCACGATCTTTAAACCCATACTTTGACCATTAGACTATCAATACTTGTATAAGATGGAAGGCAAAAAGCGTATAAGAGATGCCTATGTAGTGCGGTGAACACGGTTTTCCAGGTAACGCTTGCAGCGGTCATGATTCCGCTGCATTATGAAATCATGAATTCCCATAACGAAATCATGAATCATTGTTATGATTTCATGATTTTTTTTTTTCATGAAAATGAAATCCGATTTTTTCCCGTGAAGCATTTTTCGTTGTCAAATCATAAACGAATCGTATATATGCGAGTAATTGCCACGTATACCGAATATGCTAGGTTCTCCAAATCGTCCTGGAGTTCAGTTGATTTGTTCTACTAGATCAACCAAGACTGCAATAATGTTTGTAGTATCGTGTAGAGTATCGTAAGACCAACAGTTATATAAACTTGATTCCATAATGTGACTCCAGGTGATTTTTCTATAAGGCTGTAAAACCCGCCATCTTGGAAGAAAGCTTGATGATGCAGATTTCAAAATTTTGCACGACGAGGTATATGATTGTTAACATTTCAATGCTTCTATTTCCCAAAATTTCGAAAAAAAATCGATCTCTTCTTCCGATCTTATCGATCTTTAAAAAAATTTGTAATTGTATTTTCATCTAAAAAACGAGTTACTCCTATGCCAGAATACGTGGTACATTAAACGAACATAACGTGTATCAGCATCGCTCCTTACAATGACGTCAGTATTTGCGCTTCCGATATTTACGAATACAGCAACATTTGATGGATTTAGCCACCTCCCTCCTGTGCTCATTGCTCCTTATCGTCAGGACAACATTTAAATTGAATATTATAAAGGAAAGAATTTCTTGGGCTACCAACGTAAACAAGTGTATAGTCCATTCTATATGCAAGGGTATTGATGGTCCGAAAGTGAGGATAACTATAACAAACCAATATTTTTGGCTAGAGCGAAAGTTAGAATAGCAAACTGAACACTTGAAAATGGGATTACGAAAGTGTGTGAGTTATAAACGTCAGAAAGGTCACCTAAAATAAAAATCATAAGATCGATCTACTAAAAATCGATTATTTGGTACCGATTTAATCAGTGGATCGATTCTAGAACCAAATATAAGATCGATCTTTCTCTGAAGATTGCCCAATCCTATTTTGTTTAAGAGTGGTGCGGCTTATTTCTATAGATGCTCATGTGGGATGCAGCTCACTGCTTGCAGGCAGCCTTTCGTTGTGTACTGGAGAACACCACCACTCACCACGCGGTGATTGAACAAACACCGTTTGGTGAGACCGGATGGAATTCAACTTTGAAATCTGAGTTAGGGAAATCGCTTTTTGCTGGCAATCGGTGATAATTTTAAGTATCATAGCAACAAATGCACATTCGTTAAATTTTCAATAGTGACATTTTGAAAAATGATAAAGTCTTAAATTCAACAGATCCGTAGAAATATTTCTAATCGATTGGTGAAAAAATTATTGAAA
The DNA here is from genome assembly GCF_037179485.1 of Ochlerotatus camptorhynchus. Lineage (NCBI taxonomy): Eukaryota > Metazoa > Arthropoda > Insecta > Diptera > Culicidae > Ochlerotatus > Ochlerotatus camptorhynchus. The sequence goes on along the minus strand of NW_027040931.1, from coordinate 182,680 downwards.
TTGGTTCAGGGGCAGCTGAGTTATTAATTTTCAAAATCTTTCATAATTTTGTTACATGTTCCATTTTCGGTTTTCACAAAGTGTACCCCCATACATAAATCACAGACGTCAAAAGCCTATATTTTTTTTTAATATTTTTATTTAAAAGCATATAAAAACTGCTGATTTCTGAATCAGTTGACACTTAAAGATAATCAAAAATCCTTGAACAACAACTATTGGACAACTTTTTGAGCTTTTTTTTGTGAAATTTAGCTCATAAAACGATTTTTAAAGTTGTAACAATGACTTCCTGTGCAACATTTTACTAAAAAAATTGATTAAACAAAAAGTTAAAGAAATTGTCCAAAAGTTTCTGTTCAAAGAATTTTGTTATTTTTAAGTGTCCAACATGAACATCTTACAGAAGGTAAGATTTTTCATGAGCTTTTAAATTAAAAATATTCAAAAGGATGATTTTTTGTTATTCAAATTTAAAAGGTGTTTTTGGATGTTGTATATTCAAAATTAACTAAGAAATGAAATGGTGTTTTCCTTGGCTTTCATCGTCATTTCGATTGGAAGTGACGTTTTCGTGTTATGATTTGTTGAAAAATTTCTAATTCGCAATTTTGATGTTTTTTATGAGATTTAAAATGGCCGAGTTTCAGCAAAACTGTGAATGAATGACCGCAACAAACAATAATGCAAACTTTCATGTAAATCGGAGAAGGTCACATCAGATCGATTCGTCATTTGGCGTGGAACTGCTCATTTGGTTGTTGACCAAATCCACGCCAAACGGGACAATGAACCAAGTTTGTGCAGGAATTTGGATAATTATTTAGTAGTAGAAAACTGGATTACCTTTTCATAAAAAAATACACACTGAATAAAATATCTTAAATTTTTGTCAAAAAATGAAACAAATCAGTTAAAAACTTCAAAAACACATAGTACAATAGTATATTTCTAAAATTTTTAAACTTATGATAAGCTTTCAATGTCTAAAATAAATGCTAAAAATGCTAACTTTTATGGTATTGAAAAACAGATAAAACATTGTGGAACAGCATCGTAAAGTAAAATTTGGAATTTATTTCCTAAACAACTTTTATATACATAAGTTTAAAAATCTTAAACATAATCTTTTTTTGACGAAATTTATTGGTGTTTGTTTAGTGTGAGAAGACAGTCCAGTGTCCTACAACTTTGTCTCATACATCATTTCGATAAGATGAGCCGTTTTCATGCTATGATTTATTGAAAAATTTCGAATATGCCATTTTGAGAAATTATGTGAGACTCAAAATGCCCCTAGAAAAGTATAAGACAAAGTTTCATGAAATTCGTAGAGGATTTAATAAATTCGATTCGTCAGCTGGCGGAGATTTGCTCTGCTGTTTAATTCATTGCATTCGATGGAATCATCAAAAACTATTGTAAAACGATTTAACTAAGCTCTAAACATCTCAGGTGAGTGTGACTTTTGCCGGCAACATCATGTTGTTCGGCAGCCTTTTCAATTAATCTCGAGCTAACTGTTCTATAATTCGCAACTTGAAAATAGAAACATTTTATGGTACGTGTGTTTCACGTCACGAAAACTTTTCACGTCACGAAAACAAGCAAACATCGAAGCATGAGTATACATGGAAAGGTAAATGAATTCGAATGCATCCTTAGCAGAAAGATTCAATGTTTTTTTGTATAAATCGGTTTGAAAAAAGATAGGGAACACGTAGATCATTTTCCGTATAAAATAAGTAAACTTGTATTATTATCATGTAGGGTAAATGTTGGCTTCGGCACCCATTGACTGTTTTCGGCAACCAAAATTTAAACGATAATTTCACTATGTTTTCCCATCAACACACTTCCCTGGATGTATTCAAACGATTCTTTAGTCTTTCAGCTTCAATCTGATTATATTTGTACGACCGAGCAATCCTATTATGCCAGATTTTTCTTCAAATGAAGTATACGCACTACAAAATGGGGCTGATTTCGAGTTGCCGATAATAGAACAGCTGGTTAACACGCAGTTCTAATGGGAAGGTTGCCGAAGAAAAAGAGGCTGCCGACAATAGTCACACTCACCTGAGAAGTTTGGAGCGTTGTAAAATCGCTTTCAAACCGGTTTGAAAAATTCTGTCGATTGGAATGGATAGAGAAGCAAGCAGCAGATGAATGTTAACAAACAGACACGTGATAGATGTGCGTAACGCTGACAAAATGCTAATAGAAGTGCGGACGCTGCTTAGATTGACGAGAATACGTAAATTCCCCTATTATATTTTCCTACTTTTATTTTTCTTTTCAGGTAAATCAATGCAATGTGACGATCCTTGTTGTGACAAGATTTCCGTAAGTAGAAATCAGACCCAGTGTAAAATTGTCCATATACCATATCAAATGTGTTAGTTTGTGATGTCTGTGCTAGAGAAACTGAACTTATAAGTGTTGCCAGTATTCATATTATTTTTTTTTATCTGTTTGTCCATCCTATTATTTATACCAGATATAGCAAACCTCTTAAAAAGGTTACAGGACAAATGTGCTATAGGTGTACATTTAGTCGTTTGAATATTTAACCAAATTGATGCAAAAGATCTTGAGTCAAACATTTTATGACACCATTTCCAAGATGTCGAACTTTGAAAAATTATCAAAATTGGCATGATATTTGGACTTAGATCACAACCTGAATTAAAATTAAAATTAATCTGAGTTTGGCCTTTCTTATCTCAGTCGGTAAAGGTCTGGCTATCGGAAAACCATTCTGATGATGACGGCTTCTGTGTTCAGTACTTCATGGTTTAGCATTTTCTCGAATTCCGTAGGCATACATAATCATTGTGTTTGCCATACGTTTAAAAATGAAAAAAAAAGTATACAAACTTAAAAAGCTCTCAATTAAAAATTGTGGATGTGTTGAAACAAGCTAAGTTGAAGCATGTCCTAGGTTGACACATACTAAAATTGGAACGAAACTGAGAAGATTAGCATTGCCCCTGCGCAAGGATGACACGCAAAATCGTGAAGCGTTCCACATTTTTGGCTTCTCTTCGGAAAACCATATCGAGCTAGCCACATTGGACATCTCAAAAGCATATACAGTCAAGATTCCTATAGTGCGGATTCGTTCTTGCCGGATACCTATAGCACTTATGCCACTGGATTCTTATATTACGGTCGATCCGGCATTAACGAATACACGTAGCATATGGGATTTTTGAGCTAATTGGGACCAAACACTGATAGTCCGGCAATTTGAAGAGATAAGCAGATAGTTGGCCACCTTTAGGGAAGAATCAGTATCCGGTAGGACACAAGTCTGATCCTGTGGAAGATCCGGCGCATCCGTAAAAGTGACCAATTCATGAAACTGATCCTAGAACTCCGTTGTTTTTCAGAAACCACTCATAGACATCTTATCACAATAAATTCGGATATATGACCTGCAAATGAACGCTGGGGAGTAAGGACTGGTCCATCGAAAGATCCGGAACATCCGTAAAAGTAGTCAATTCATAAAACTGATCCTAGAGCTCCTCGGATTTTTAGAAACCCTATGAGTCTTATCAGAATGAATTCGGAGTTGTGTTCGGAATAATAACTCTGGGGACTACGGGATGGTCCACTTGTAAATCCGGAACATGCGCAAAAGTGGTCTATTATTGAAACTGATCCTAGAGCTCCGTGTTTTTTTTTTAAACCACTAATAGGCGTCTTATCAGAATAAATTCGGAGTTTTGAATAGACAATGGATGCTGGGGACGACGGGATGGACCTATTATAAATCCGGAACATCCGTAAAAGTGGTCAATGCATGAAACTGATCCTAGCGCTCCGTGGTTTTTTCGAAACCACTAATAGACGTCTTATCCGAATAAATTCGGAGTTTTCAACAGACAATGGATGCTGGGGACGACGCGATGGTCCACTTATAGATCAGAAATATCCGTAAAAGTGGTCAATTCATGAAACTGATCGTAGAGCTTCGTGTTTTTTTTTAGAAACCACTCATAGACATCTTATCAGAATTAATTCGGAGTTGTGTTCAGAATATGGACTCTGAAGACTACGGGATGGTCAACCGGAAGATTCGGAACATCCGTGAAAGTTATCAATCTATGAAATTGATCCTAGAGCTCTGTGTTTTTTTCAAAACGTCTCATAGACGTCTTATTACAATAAATTCAGAGTTTTGACCAGACAATGGATGATGGGGATCACGGGATAGTCCACTTATAGATTCAGAACATTCGTAAAAGTGGTCAATTCATGAAACTGATCCTAGTGCTCCACGTTTTTTTTTCGAAACCACTCATAAATTAATATGAATAATAACTCAATGAGACGATATATTTAAATGGCTTATGGATTAAATTTTGATGTGGTGCATTAAAACTATAACCAATAAAGATAGTTCGTTGTTAACTTGTTACTCCAAAAAAGAAATCCAAGAAGTCAAGGGAAAGAAGTCCAAAAAATTCTAGGGATAATATTAATAAATCCGTTAAAAGCGTCTAGCAGTTATTAAATACTTAAATACCTCCTAGAAATCATCCATGATAATATACAGAAAAAAATATTTCTATGAATAGTTCTAAAAAAACCATAGAGTGCTGAGATCAGTTATCTAATACTATCCACTTTAACGGACGTTCCGGATATTCCGGACCCGGGATCCATTTGCCAGTCACAGCTCTGAGTTCATTCTGATGAGACGTCTCTATGATATTTCAGAGGAGCGCCTTTGATCTTCTAGAAGAGCATTCATAGTCGCCAGGGTCTATTTTCCGATCATAGCTCTGAATTCATAATTATAAGACGGCACTTTTACGGATGTTTCGGATCTTTCGGAGGACCATCCAAATGGTCCCAAAGCTGTATTTAGGAAGACAAACATGTTTGCGCCCAAACCGTCAGTTTTAGGTATGTAGGTATATCAGGAAAGTCTCTTCATATTTTTGGCCGATCTTTTTATGTTAGTGAAATAAGGGTGGTACATACAATTGATGAATTGGTGCTACAAACTTTTTTATTATTTGGGATAGACCAATACAATGTTGTGGTCACAACTTTGAATTAATTATGATAAGACGTCTATGAGTGGTTTTGAAAATATCACGGAGCTCTAGGATCAATTTCATGAATTGATCCCTTTAACGAATGTTCGTGATCTTGCGGTCGATCAGTAAGTGGTCTCCAGGGTTCATTTTTCGGTCACAACTCCGAATTAATTCTGATAAGACGTCTACTAGTACCTTATAAAAACCACGTAGCTCTAGGGTCAGTTTCATCAATTGATCAATTTTACGGATGTTCTGGGTCTTCCAGAGGACCAGACTTCTGACTTTCCGGGTGCAAAATTGTCCCAAAACGAGGTCATCCATCTTGTGAAGAACTTTTCAGAAGACACCAGGAAGTTATTTCTTCAAATTACCCTACAATAAGTGTTGGTCCCCAATTAGCTCTAATCCCACATGGCACGTGTATTCGTTAATGCCGGTTCCTATTGTACCGTACTATAGGAATCTTGATTGTAATAGGTTTAGGATGCTTGACGTCATCCGACAACTAGTAGAATGGGGCTTCCGTGGACACATCCTCCTCTTCATAAGGAATTTCTTGCTCTGCCGAACCTTCCAGGTAATTATTGGGAACCATCGCTCGAAAATTTTCTCGGAGGAGACACAAGGATCGGTTATCGCCGTAACGTTATTTATAGTATAGATGAATGGGATCTTCCAAAACCTCCCTATGGAGATCTACATATTTGTTTACGCTGGCGATATCGTTCTGGTCGTCATTAGAAATACCACAAAAACTCTCTGCATTACTCTAAATGCCGCTGCGAGAGCGGTTTTCCGGTGGGCTTCTCCTGCGGGTTTTCTAATCTCAGTGGAAAAGAGCTGATATATACACAACCATCGACCTCTCAGAAACCCCCTGCGAATAATCGACGCAACGATTACATACTTCAACACCATCCGCATTCTCGGTGTCCAGTTTGATAGAAAGCTTTGATTCACAGCACACTTCAACGAGGTCAAATCAAACTGCAAATCTAGCTTAAACATTCTTCGTACCCTCGAAGTTCGACATCTAGACAGCAACCGAACCTTCCGACTCCATGCTTCCAGGGCCATAGTCAAATCTCGTCTGACATACGGTCTGGAAGTGGCTTGCCTTGTTCGGGATCGGTTAATCGATGTTCTCAGTCCCACGTACAATCAAGTCATTAGAATTTCCACTGGCCTACTGACCTACTGCCCTCAACCCCAGGTGATGCATGTGTAGGTAGGTTCGCTCACTTTCAACCGGTACATTGCCAACGTCATCTGTCGAATAGTGATCGGGATAGCTTCAAAGACTACAGGTGATGGAGGGTTCCTCCTAGAGGAGGCCAATCAACTTCTGATGGAATTTTTAACCAGTAGCTCCCCACAGTGTGCCGGGTTCACTGGATTGAAACCAGGACTAGGAACCTACCTGAACCCAGAATCGATCCAACTTTCAAAAACCATTTTAAAGCAGGTTCCAACCCACAAGCGGTAACCCAACTCCAGCGCGACACTCCGATGGTTCAGTTACCCATAGGAGTATCCACATCGGCATCGATATTACCGGCCTACAAATGTCTGAATGTTTTCAAATACATCGATCTTTTCTGCAGAGGCTGCTGCAGCCTTTATTGCCGCCACCACTCCGATAAACCAATATCCATATTCATGAATTCAGCCAGCGTAGTCGAAGCTATTCAATCCGATACCACAAAGCACCCATGGAATCAGGGTACCCAGACAACCAGAAGTCGTATAATAATGTACAGACAGTATCATAAATTGCTACAGTTTTAGTCAAAATCGCATATAATAATGGCATACCTCGCATTATGTTTAAGTTAAATCGTATAGAATGCAAATTTCCGACCAATATGCGATGACTCATTTTTCCATCGTACTGTATTACAAATTAAATCGGATTACATCGTAAGACTTTTCAAAATGAATTTGTTATTACAGATTACATCGTATATGATATTAAATCAACTCGATTAAAATTAAATTAAAATATGCACGTATATGGCCTCCACTTTTGTACGTATAAGCCATTTCTTTGCATTATATACGAATTGTTTGTTTGTATATATGTTTGTATATCACCAAAACAACTTTGAATATACGTGCATTCTGGTTGTCTGGGTATACAGATGAACGCGCCCTTTGGCACCACCTTCGAATGGATCCCTGGACACTGTAGGGTTCGTGATGACATTGAAGCAGATCACCTGGCGGCTACTGGAAGGCAGTGCACGTTATACACCCAAGAAATTCCTGAGCATGACCTAAAAAAGTGGATCACAGAGATCATCCAGGACTAATGGGCAGTTGAATGGAGCAAAAAAAAGAGAACCATTCATCCGAAGGGTTAAGGGAGACATAGGAAAGTGGAACGTCCCGCCTGACCACCGAACGCAGATCATAATCTTGCGACTGAGGACAAGCCATACAAAGTGTTCCCACAACTTCTCGGGAACCGGTCCTTTCAGATTAATCTGTGAAATCTGTCAAGTTCTCCACTCAGTGGGACACAAGTTGTGCTGCTGCCCGCAATACCAGGGCCCATGACATTCGTGACGCCCTTTTCAACGACCCCACCAGGATTGCGGCCCTCACTGGGTTTCTTCACGAAGCCGAACTCTACAACCAAGTTTAAACCTACCAATATACCCCAATTATCGTAGTGCCCACGGACCTTCCCACAAATCAAACTTGGAATCACGAGTCAAAACCTCAAACTTAGACAATGACTACCGCCTATCCGTGGAACACGGAAATGAGGACCAACACAACTATAACGGAACCGACTTTACTTTACCCTTCAGATAATCGACATCACAGGTCTCCCCCCTGGAACCTCACCTTTTTTCTGGAGAACTCTTTCTGGAATCTCCTAATACCAAACTTCGTTTCCGCTTACTCTGTAACTAAGGGGGAATCCTTCTGGCTCCCCCAAACTCTTCACCAGAGGTGAACCAGCCAAAGGCTTAAAACCTCTTTAATAAAAAAAAAAACTAACTAACTAACTAAGCTGAAGCATTTGCTGAAGTAAGTTTTAGTTGAGGCCATTTTTCGATAATGTAGAAGTAGATCAAGCTCTATCGTCTCTTCTCAAGTTCGAGCAGCATCTTTAGCCAAATCCAAACATAACTCAGGTGAATAACGCTGGAAAATTAAATCTGTTATAACCTGACAGCACCATTGTGGTCCTACTGTGCATACAAAAGTAGTTCAGTTAATGAACGCAGCAACGAAACCACTCGCTGACGCAACATCCCTAGGCATCTCGTCGAAGCCTTTTCCGCACTTTCTAGCTACGCACCCACCAATGAGGGGTTCACATCACCTGCCGGGCTGTAGAGCTCTGGCAATCATTCCATCTGAGATTACATACACACCTCACACGTAAGGTGTCAGTTGAACCATCGCAGCAGTGCGGCATTGCGACACAGGTGAATCACGGCTTGCGACGAGCATCATTCTTCGCTCTGTTGTTTTTTTTTTCAGCTGAAGATTGTATTTAATCCCTAGGTGGCATTCCGCAGCGCGCGCCACCGGAAACTGTCCACTCAAACGATTTTCGGGTGGTCGGACACAAGTTTAACTGCAGTTGCTGATCATGCTGACGATGATGACTAAGCTATCAAACAGTTTAGCAATCGTCATCTCTCACATGCCACTGACTTGTGCGGCCCAGCACCTTACAACAGGCCACCACACGATGACCGAACAACAATTTCACGAGATGCTTTTCATTCCCGCTAGCTAATTGAATTTTAAATGGAAGCACTTAAAAGCGGTGTATCGCTGGGGTGGGACAAACCGGGTCAATCGTAGGCAGGTCAGTCACATCCATTTCGGCGAGTTGGGCAGGAATTTGGTCAAATCTCGTGGTGCACAGAGGTTTTTAGCTCTTCCAGTGATTTACAATTTAAAATATTGGGGCACTAAAACAACGACATGACTACCATCAAAGAACGATTAGTACACCTTACGAAGCCACCGCCACCTGTTTTCGAATTGCTGGGCTTTGTTGCGTTTGTATCTGACATTTCAACATAAAGACAAGCACAATCGAGCCTCAAAGAATGGGGTGTTTGCGTTGTGTGGTAGCGTTTATTTGGCCACAAATTACTGCCCTACTTTGGGGGAAAATTATACCGCACCGAAATTCATAATCAACGCAACCAGTGTTCCGCCCCTTTTGATTGTGATATGTGGCCGAACTATGAACGTCTCGGCCGATTTTCAGCTTGATTGATGGTGAGGTCAATTTTTGAAAGGGTTTTTTTTATAGGACGCAAATGACGCTTAATCTTTTCTGTTTCACTGATACGGATCCATTTGAAGCAGTGGTATGATATTTGTTAACGTTTTGAGAATTGGTGCACGGGTTGATTGAAGTTAGGGTGACGTCACTGTTCCATGAACCTTTTCATAAATGTTTACTAACGGAAATCATTCTTGTGTGTGCTTTATCTCGGCCATTGTGACTCCCGCTTTATTTTTCAAAATGGTGTACAGTAATGACCCGATTTTGCCAGTGGCGTTTCTGAAAATTAGTTTTAGAAATTAGGAATTGTTTTCACTACGTTTCCCCTATTTGTTGTACACTTCCGATCATAATTTTGGGGGTTCACCATTTAAAAAACATGTAAATGTGTTTTGCTCACATCTCTGCCATTTGACGACCGATTTTCGATCTTGAAAAGTATTGACTGAAATTCGTTGGTAACTGTTTCAACATATTTTACAATTTTTGTATACTAAAACTTCTCCTAATGTTACAAAGTTTTCCAAAATTTGCACTGAATAGATTTTCACAGAAATGAAAGTGACAGTCGAACCCTTATTCTATACTTATCGAGAATACGATTTTTAGAATATGCTTAAAATCAATAAAAGAGCAATTCCCTACGAATTCGCAAATCTGTTTATTTTTTTATTTTTTGATTTGGTTGAAACTTTTCAGAAACGTTCCTTATGACCCACAATGCCATTTTGCATCTTCATATCGCCAGTTTGAATCCAGCCTTATTTTTGAAAAGGGCCTATAGAAAAATATCAAGCTTATCTTCAGACATTTTTTACTCGAAAAATGTTTTCCCGATCAGTTTGGTGTCTTGGGCAATATTGCAGATAATAGATGAGACTATTTAAAAAAAAAATATGCACTCCAAAGAAAATTCCCCAACTTTTTTTTTTAAATTTCAAATAAAATCTTAAATACATTTTTTCTCAAAAAAGGATTTTTGTATTTTTTATTTGTTGATATGTTTTAGGGGACAAAAAATTCCATCTATTGCACTTCAGATCGAAATGGAGAAATAATGGACAAAAAAGCTATGATTTAAAAAAAAACTCAAGTTTTTGGAAAAATATCCAAAACTTGGTCCAATTACTTTTTTTGACTTTATGTAATAAATTAACAATAAAAAAGCACTCAAGTAAATTTTTTCTCTTCAGAATCACCGAAGAATTCTCCTTCAAGCTCTCCCCACAACTCCCTTGTAATTCTTCTAAGAGTTCGTCAGGACTTAATCCTAGAATTAATTTAGGATTCTTGTCAGAGCTCTGTTGAATTTTTCTTCGAGTTCTTCTCAGAAATTTGAATTTTCAAAATTCTATAAAAATCTTATTATTATAACCCTGAACATTTTTCCAAGACCACACAATTTTTGGAAGCACCTGCCGAAAAGTGAGACACCAGGTAAAATTGTTCAAAATAATAGCAGTACAGGCGTACCTCGATATAAAGCAACGTTACGTTATATCGAGTTACGTTATATCGAAGCAAAAATTTTTTTTTTAAATTGAAAATTGTTTATCGTAACCGAGGGGTGCGACACATCTAAATCGCGATTCTAAATGATCGAAAAATTTCACACTAGCGAATCAATCTACGGAAAATCTATTTTTCATCTCTTGCATCCAAACCCATCTACTCGCATCGCTCTCCACCTTTTTGCAGGAAATCTTAAAAATCATAATCATTCGTGTTTCTATCTATTAAGCGCGAGTGCATCTCACAACAGCAAAGCAAAAGAAAAATTCCTGCATCTTAGATAGAGTCGCACCCCTCAATCGTAACCTTAAGATGTCCCATTTTTTTTCTAGTCATCTAACAGGTTTACAAAACCTTTCTTATATAATTTTCCCCAATTTTATTAGATAAGTTCCCAAAGCTTACATGAAAGATATGAAAATGAAAAAAAAAGTACTAGAGTCTGTGCCTAGGGTCACGAACGGAAGGTTGATGTAGGACCGCGATTGGTCGGTACACTTGTTTTGTGCTTAGTTCTTTTCGTTGTTTAAAATCCATATCCTTAAAACTCTTTAAATATTTCAAATGGTGCCGTTTGTGTGAACATGGAATCGATACCAACAGTGAATCAACTGCGGCACCGGTGGTTTAGTGGTAAATGTGATTGCCTCCATCATCTCTGGATCAAAATCAAACCACTTTCATGCTGCGACCAACTTTGGTTTTTGTAATTGTGGGTTGTCTTAAAAATACATGGTATGTTAGATTGAAACTTATGGGAACTGATATCCGATTAATGACCTTGAGAAATGTCCAGAAAAAAAACTATTTAACAAATTTATGGTGGTCCTGAAAAGGAACGTTTTATCGTAATGGTTGAGTAATGCTGAGCTACTATTCGGGTGTTCAATACAGATAAAGCTGGCGAGCTGTATGTTGTTTGGAACGAGGGCGATGCACTTGGAGTAGATGGCCCACTGTGGCGCACGACGCGCAACTGAATCTGATCAGTAGCGGTGCGGCTTCGTCCTCTTTCTTCGTAGAATCGAAGGCTGAATCGAGAGCATGCAGCTAGTTGCATGCCGGCAGGCTTTCATTATGTACTGGAGAATGCCAAGCGCCGAAAGCACTGCTGCTGCTGATGACGACCGAACACCACCACTCACCACACGCAGTGACTGAAAAAAACACCGTTTGGCAAGACCGGAGTGAAATCAATTTTTAAATCTGTGTTAGGAAAAGCGCTTTTCGCAGGCAATCGGTGATAATTTAAATTATGATAGCAACAGTTGCACATTCGTGCAATTTTCAATAGTTACCTATTGACAATTGATAAAGTATTCATTTTAACAGATTTGTGGATGACTTTCCAATCGATTGGCTTGTTTAGAATTAAAATCCATCCGATATGGACAGAGCTATAGCTGTTCAAAATCTTTCATAATTTTGTTACATGTTACATTTTGGGTTTTCACAAAGTGTACCCCCATATAGAGATCACAGACGTAGTCCTACGTCAAAATTGCTTTTTTCCGTCGAATGAAATATTTCCCAGTACGTATTGGTTTATTTCTCCATTTATAATTTTTTCGTTACATGCCTCCCATGCCTGAAATAATAAAAATCTGAGAGAGAGGAGACAGCTTTGCTATCGAACACGCAAACGTCATCGAGATCCAGTCATGAACTGTCACTGCAAACTAGGCCGAACATTAGAAATGGGGCTGTCATCCTTTTGAAAACAACTTTTTTCGTGCGGGCCCAGGCTTGGCTTCGCAAACCAACAACATGATTGGGTAGGGGAGAAAAAAAGAAGACAAAGAAAACAAACCATCCGTCATTGAGCTGGCTTCTCTCTCTAGGATAAAAATGATGTTTATTCAAGAAGACGGCTATGGTGTATTCGGCCCCAACCTAGACACCAGCAGAGGCCTTCCTAAGCCTACATCGATCTTCTCGGCTGAGGCAGCTGCCATCTTCTCAGCCGTTACGGAGTCCAGTTTTTACTGGAAGGCCATCATTACCGATTCGGCCAGTGTGCTGAAGGCCCTTGAGAGTCCGAAGCACCGACACCCGTTGGTTCAAGCAATCAGAATGGCTTCGAACAGTAACACCGTATATGTCTGGGTTCCCAGCCACTGCAATATCAGTGGAAACGAGGCTGCGGACAAGCTGGCAGCGATCGGCAGATCGAAAACCCCAGTGGAACCGGAAGTCCCTGCAGCGGATTTAAAAATTTGGATCAAAACGATCATCGCTTCGGCATGGGACAAGGACTGGGCTAATACCCGGGACCCTTTCTTACGCAAAATAAAAGGAGATACGAAATGCTGGTCCGACACCAAAAACTGGAAGGACCAGAGAGTACTGTCCAGATTACGCTGCGGCTACACCAGATTCTCACACGATCTCGGATCCCGTGATGGATTCCACAAACAATGTATGGGGTGCTTAACCAAAATGTCAGTTGAGCATCTCATAATAAATTGCCCTGCACATCAAAACCTCCGAGACCAATACGGTTTCGGTCTCAGCATCAGAGACGCATTATCCAATGACCCAGACAGGGAAAGATCACTTCTCGACTTCCTTAAAGACACAGGCTATTATCAATATACGTAGAACCCCGCAACGAACAATGACACGACAACGGACGAACGACGGCACTTGGACAACACCAGCTCTCTAAATGACATGTCAAACGGAAGAACAACGATGACAACCCCGCAGGCTACGGACATTGACTCTCTCTCTCGGAAATTAACCACAACTTCGTTCACCTTCCTTACTGTTAAAACAATCGACACAGAACTCTGAGATACTTAAACTCTGTAACAAACACTATGTTATTTATTTATTTTCTCTCTCCGGGACCCCCTCAGGAGCCCCAATCCTTCAAAGAGACGAACCAGCTACAGTCTCTATAATAAAGCAAAAAAAAAAGTTTATTCAACCCAGCGTTATATGAAAAATTTAATAATACTAAGTATAAAATAATTTAAAATGGATTTGTAACGTTAATAGTCGATTGTGAGTTGATATTTTTCAATTTTTAGACTTAAAAAAAAAGTTACGTTATATCGAGGTGGAAGTTACGTTATATCGAGCTACGTTATATCGAGTTACGTTATATCGAGTTACGTTATATCGAGTAACGTTATATCGAGGTTGCTTTATATCGAGGTATGACTGTACTAATAATTTTCATTTCAGCTTAATTTTGAGATTTAAAATTTTACATTTCTCAAAATTCTAACAATCCCCACCCAATTAACAAATGTACATAATAGTTAAAAATGTTTAAATTTTCAAATAAAAAAACTGATATTATTTTGAACAATTTTACCTGATGTTTCACTTTCCGGCAGGCGCCGCCGGGATGTTCTGAGGCATAACATCTCTGATCACGCCTTCCTTCGGAAGCAGGGCTAGTAGCCGGTCACTTTTTAGTGACTAGGTCCCTATTTTGAAGCCAGTCACTAGAAAGTCACTTTTTAAAATTTTAACCAGGATGACCAGTGAACCGCAACACTTAAGAGCACCAGGAAAACTATTGGGAAATGCCTTCAATTTCGATTAAAAATCGTGGAAAATATACCTCCTTTCCCAGAAAATAAATTATAAACCTTGGAAACTTTCCAAAGGTGTTTATCTGTGATAGATTTTCAAAAGTCTTTCAAGGATGATTAAGAACTTTAAAAAATCTAAAGTAAATTTTAAGAGAATTTAATGGATTCTAGGGATGATATATCAAAGAAGAATACCGAAGTACAGACTACGAAAGTCTAATGTAAAATTAAGTGCTCTCAGGACCGATTTCTTCATCTCCGCTTAAATCTTAAGCCAGTTTTACCTATATAGTAAACTTGGCTTAAAACATACGATCGTCGATTCTGATTATTGTTTAAATTATTAGAGACGTAAAATTCAGCTCCGGAACCATTTTGGAAATAATTCCAATATAATTGAGAGTGCATTTTAACGAGAGTTCTGAGAAGAATTGTATGATGATTGGATGACGATTCTAATAAGAATTTCGATAAGAATTCAAAATTATTTCTGAAATTTTGCTTAGAGGGGGCTCTGATGAAAATCCATGAAAATCCCGTGAACACCAAAGATGGTCTTTACGGATAGTTCTAAAAGAATTCTGAAGATACTTCCAAGAGAATTCTAAAGAGATCGAAATATATTCCGAGAAAAAATTCCAATGGAATCGAATTTTGAGGGTTCAAACTCAAAGGAATTCTGAATAGAGTTTCAAAGTTATTCTGTGATGGATTTTTGTGTTGAGAATTCTGAGGAAATACTATGGGAATTCTAAGGAGGATACGAATTGAATTTGCAATTAAATGTAGGGTAGAAGTCGAAAATTATTCTAAGTAGAAATTTATTAAATTTCTGAGGTTAATTGCATGGAAGTTCTAAGGAGCATTCAAATAAATTTAAAATAGATTTGTGGAAGGAGCCCTTCAGGGAGTTCCTAGAAGAATCAATAAAAAATCGAAAATAATCTACTTTAACTAATCATGTGTTATTACTTCATGCGTGAATTTAACGATTTTCATCGTCGGAGATGCCTAACGTCAAATATCAGACTTGAAGTGCAGATGTTCTACGATAGATGAGGAGATTAAATTATAGAGTTGATAGCTCCGTTGTAGTACGGCAATGTGAAAATTGTATATACAAAGTAGAAAGCGAGCAATGAAAATTTTGAGGAAGGTACGAATCGAGTAGAGCATCTCCTTTACCAAGCTCATCCGTTAATGAGGAATGGTGAGGGGTGTTTCCCCCTGCCACCACTGGCAAAAGGGATGATCGCCGAAAAGGTGATCTACCCACGTTACGGGGCGTGATTGCCCAAAATAAACAATTATGCGTAGTTTCATGCAAATCAAGCCAATTTATTTTTCTGTTCTGAGCTGGAACTGCTCTGGAACAAAAATCGATCAATTGACTCCAGAATGGCCTATAACAAACCGAGGGTAATCAAAAATAAAAATATTCCAAGCATATCTTCGATGAGAATAGGAATCGAATTGTTCATTTCTTTCAGAATCTTCCTTTTGATGAGATGTGATTATGTGGGAATATTAATCCTAAATTTAAAACTTTTTCCGTCAGTCATTAGCGTTACCGGCTTGTCAATCCAGTGGAACCTACTTGACCAACACACCCAGCACTAGTACAGACATTGACCTGCAAAAGAGTAAAATCTCTATCCAATCTAGCGTCAGTGCAGCGTGACCATGTGGGCTTCAACGGTCCACTGCAAGTGCGTGCAAGTTACGGGGCGAAGAACAAGTTCTACCATTGCCAATGAACACCCTGTGAATCTTCACTTAGTTCCATACTCACGCAGTTACGCTTGAATGGCCGCATGTGAAGTCTTAGTACTGCTTGAACCACCACAACAACAACAACACCAAGCCTAGGGGCCTTGAACCCGCTGGCAGTTTGTGCTCACTGTGTCAATGTTAGCTCATGCTGAAAATCAGATATTGGTTTATTACCTCGAACAAGGTCGAAAGTTTTTCCTTTTTCCATTACCGATTCCACATAGCATAACTCGTTAGTCTAACCAGCCCGAAAAAAAAACTTTTTACGACTTTTCACACACATAATTCAATTTGGAGCGCACATTTTCATTAGGATGCTCCCGAACCTAACCTCCCCAATGCCACCATATGGGCTTTGCCGGATACCTTTCCGACTGCCGGCCGCATATCGTGTTCGTATATCTGTAATGACTTTCCCACAATTTACCCCCTTTTTTGCAATGCGTACAGAGGCAGAGCTAAATGGATCATTACTTTGTTCCACTTTTCCCCTCGGGGCTTAAACTTGGACATAACTTTTTGCATATATCTACCGAACACCCATTCCAATCTTGGCTCCCATTATTGTTGCGACTGTTGGGATACCACGATTGGTTGTAATTATTTGCATACGTATCGGGAATGTGCTAATGGATAATTCCTGTCCGAGCACAGAGCACAAAAAAGGGTTCATGGCTCGCTGCGTGAGCAGGTGAGAATTGGGCCGGATTGTCGTTGGGAGGCACATTAAAAGAGGGCTTCATTCATTGTCTTTTCTTCGGTTCACTCTATCTGCCTTGCCATTACCGCCATTAACAATTTGTAAAATCAATATCCTCCCAGGAAACCGCATATCGTGGCAGATTCGATTTAAGTTAGACGACTGGCAAAGCATTGTGCCATCCTCATTATTGATGAAGGGAGTTGAGAGGAGGAAAT
Source organism: Ochlerotatus camptorhynchus (assembly GCF_037179485.1). Lineage (NCBI taxonomy): Eukaryota > Metazoa > Arthropoda > Insecta > Diptera > Culicidae > Ochlerotatus > Ochlerotatus camptorhynchus. The sequence goes on along the minus strand of NW_027040931.1, from coordinate 165,605 downwards.
CTCCTACGACGTGGCAAGGGTGAGACCATTCTAGGAATGTGCATTCCATTTCACTTAATTGTGGGGTTTCAATCGATGACAGGAAGGAGCAGCTTATCGAACCGTTTTATGTCGGAGCGATTTCCGCATCCATTGACTTCTGTGACCGAAAGAAAGGGATCCCTTTCAGAGAGGATGAAAGCGAAAGTCTGATAGAGGGCAGGCATCATCTTTGAATATGCATATTGTCAGTAGTAAGTGGGTACAATAGGAGAGAAGTGATAAAGCAAACGAGAAGTCCCTTGTAAAAACGTCTGAAATAATGATGCCACATTGTAATGCAGCTCACCAGTCTCGGCGGTCATGAGCCGCCGACGACGATGATTGAATAACTCGAGAGCATTGACATACGAGCTGCTCTGGGGTCTTGTTATCGCTTATCAGCTGCAATCATCGTTGTTCGTTGACAGCTAGGGGAAGTGATGGAAGTATTATTGCTACTGGTAGGAAACATGTTTGATTGATCTTCGCCTAAGCGATGTTTTGTAATCTTATGATAGTTTTTTTGTCTTAGTTACAGTTGGGGCCTCAAATAGCCTAGTCAGTTAAGTCATGATATTTCCAAGCCGGAGGCGGCCGGTTCGATTCACGGTTCAGGCTAGAAGATCTGTTGGATTGGGAATTTCATCCACTTCTTTATTGCGCCCGAAATCTTTAAATAAATAATTGGTGTCAGAATTGCCTCAACAGTTTCCATTGCACACATCACATAATTGCTAAGAAGTATTTGCTTGGAATCATATTTACAGTTCATTTTAGAATTACCCATTGGGATACTAAGAAGGGCATAAGTGCAAATCTGCTCCAAAACACTTTAGGAGGTCTCTTCAGAAATCTGTTGGAGTTCACTCTACAATTCTCTTCGAAATGTTAATGATCCCCTCAAAAACTCACTCAAGTATATTGCCATCAGCGGCGCCGGTGGTGTAGTGGTAAGCGTGATTGCCTCTCACCCCAGCAGGCCTGGGTTCAATCCCAGTCGGCGCCGCCGGGATGTTCTGAGGCATAACATCTCTGATCACGCCTTCCTTCGGATGGGGGGAAGTAAAGCCGTTGGTCCCCGGTTCATGAGTTGATGGGTCGATAGGTAGGTAGCATTGGTGCTCAGCACGGAAAACAAGATCGACGGAAAACAAATCCAAGGAAAAAAAAAGTATATTGCCATGATATACGTTAGTCATAATTTTGTTGTATTGTGTTTTTTAATCCAATTAAAATACTCACAAATCATTTTTCTCTTGGACTGGACTCCTTCTTTAAATCATGAGCTTTTCTTTGACAGATAAAATAGTTTGAAAATCTCTTGGCGTTGACTCCTTCTTTATATAATGAGCTGCTCTTCGACATTCAATCAAAGTGTTTTGTTACTTCATACGTGAAGTTTACGATTTTCAGAGTTGGGTTAGTATAGCATTTCCTGTTAACTCTGTTCTTTTACAATTAAATTACAGTCAACTCTCCATAACTCGATATTGAAGCGACCATCGAGTTATGAAATTATGGACTTATAGAATAAACATTTTTTTTTTGATCGTCTATAATTTCAAGAATAATACCGAAATACTGTACAGGAGTATTTATCATATGAATTCGAAAAATGAATCAATGATCCATTTGTGGAAGTTGTGAGAATTTAATTTAAGCCAATATACACAAAACAAGCGATAGGGCTGCCAGCTCTTGACATTTAATTTGTCAAGATATTAAAGATTTTGGTCATTTCTGGATGTATCACTATCCCCCCTGAGGGTGTCCGGCCATTAGTGCGAATGGTCATTAACCCAAACTTAAATAAATGTTGACAAGCTTCGTTACACAGTAGTTTGTTTTGAAGATTTTAAACACTTCGATATTTGTTCTACAAACATGCTTTCCGTAAAAGCAAAATGTTATCTAGTACATTGTAAAACTAAAATCAAACAGTAACTAGTTACAGACATAATCACCAAAGATGAAAAGCTGTCGGGCTAAATCAATTTAAATGTACAATAATTGTAAACCACAAGACAATAAGTAAATAAATGAACATTTTAGTACTAGTCGATATTCGGACTATTTGGTCGTTCCAGAATCTTGGATTTTTTCCATGTTCGAAATGTTTTAAAATAAACTTCCTGAGGCTTACAGATTTTTCTAAGTCCAGGATTGTAACATTTTCTAAACATTATATTTCAAAAATTTTCAATATTCTGGAACTTGATTATTTTTTTTTCAATATCTAAAAAAAAATCTGTTTTATGAATCATCCTGAAACCTTTGGAAAAATTCACAGTATTTATTCAGTATTTTCTGAAGCATTTGCTTGAATCATCTCAGAATACCCTCAGAGTTCATTTTAGACCTCTTTCTGGTATTTAATTATTATTTGCGCCATATTACTTTTTAAAATCATCTGCAGAAGACTCTTTAAATTTAATCTGTAATGCTCTTCAAATTATTAATAATTTATGCAGTATTACCACACACAAACCAAAAATCTATTACAACGAATGTTAGTTCCGTTTCCTATCTTCCTCTGTTCATGAACATCGCAGCAAATGTTAGAAGTTGACCTTACGGATATTTACGATCGACAAATCGCCTACAATGAATTTTTCTTCATTTATCGTCAACAGTCGCTCGCCAGCTGGCAAAATAAATGGAGTGAAGGAAGTTTGGGACGATGGCTATTCTCGATCATCCCTAAGGTGTCGAAGAGTCCTTGGTTCAAGGGGTTGGATGTGGGTCGAGACTTCATTCGTCTGATGTCTCGCCTCATGTCCAATCACTATTCGTTAAACGCTCACTTGTTTCGTGTTGGGCTGGGAGACAGCAATCTCTGTGAATGTGGACAAGGTTACCAAGACGCCGATCACATCCTTTGGTCTTGTGCTGAGCATCGTGGAGTCAGATCTGAGCTATGCGATTCCCTTCGGGCTCGAGGTAGACAACCTAATGTTCCAGTTCGGGATATTTTGGCTAGACGTGATCTGGAGTTTATGAAACTCATATATGTTTACTTTAAGAATACTAACCTTAGATTGTAAGTTTGATTAACCTTGTGTTTAGTTTGTGTATTGTGCGTGTAGTTTTTTTTTTATGTTTGTCTTCAAGATGAATAGAAATAAGTTCATGTTTTAGGATTAATTAAATATTTGTATAATAAATCATATTTCAAACCTCCTTCTCCCTTTCCCCATCCAAAAAATTGTAAATCTCCACTAACCTCGAGACGACCGCGAGTAATCGGTTCAATTCCTTTAACTCTAGATTTAAGACATGAATCATGTATAATGCAAATGATAACTCGGCTCTGTAAAGTTTATTCGATTGAGCCTGTACAAATAAATTAATAAAAAAAAAAAAAAAAAAAAAGTTGACCTTACAGGCGATGTAATGGTTTTTTGTCTTTTTCATTTCGTGTTCTATCTACGCTTTCGACTATACCAGTAAGCTTGTAGAACGACGCACATTGTAGAACATTGTAGAACGACGCACACACTTGCCTCGAATCTCTCCAGCAGAAAAAGCATACGAAGTCATACGAGAAAATGAGCGCTTCATGTTTGCTTTTAGGCTATCCATATTCAGGAGCATGGAGAGAGCAGTGGAGAAAGTACAGGTCTGATAATCGAAGCGTTCTTGGTTCGAGTTCAGTCGGCAATCGGATTCCTATTTCTTTCGACATAACTAATTTACCTCACTAATACACTCTACATTTTTCGGTCTCCAATTTTCTTGCATTGGACGGCAGCTAGGTATATCGCATCCTCGGTTCATGCGGTCTCCACTAACATCCTCTGATGATGAATCCCACATAATTGTAAGCGAATCTTAAATCCCTCGGTTGGGTGCAGTATTTCTCCTGAAAATTCACTTGTAGTTCTCCTCAGCATTCACTTTGTATTATCCAGAAATTCCGATGGAGCTTATCTAGGCATTCCTTTTAAGTTTTGCACAGGACTCAAATAAATTCGTTGAAATACTCCTCACAATTCCTTTGACACTCTCAATTGAATTTTCTATTTGAACTATCACCGAAACATGATAACAATTCCCTTGAAATGTTCCTTGAAATTTCTTTGAAATCATCCTCGAAATTCAATTCCCCCGAAATTTTCCTAAGAATTACCTCGAAATGCTCCTTAGTATTATTCTCTGAATTGTCAATGAATTCATTTTAGATAGCCCTTTAAATTTTACTCCTGCCCTTGGAATTCTACTCGCTTTGAAAGTTTCTTGAGAATTCGCTTTCAGTGAAGTAACAAATTCCACAGATTTCTCATTAAATATTACTTGGCATTCAAGTCAGATCTCTCCTGGAATTCTTTTCCGAGTTCATTTGAAGTTTTCCTGGAACTATTTTCAGATTTAATTGTAATACTCCTTTCATCAAACTCCCGAAATATTCTTCGAAAATTTCTCCGAATGATTTTTTCCCGGAAACTTCTTGAAATTATCTTCAAACTTCCTTTAGAATTGGAGTGAATTTCCTTGGAGTCCTCATCAGAATACCTTTTATTAACTTCAAAAAATCATATGAATTGTCATTCAGCTTTACGTGAAATTCTACTCAAAACTACCTTGGTATTCAGGTTTCATATAGAATCTGGAGTCCCTCATGACCACCTTGAAAGAAGAACTCCCTTGGAAATTATCAACCAATTTAATGAGCCTTGAACATTGTGCAAGGTCCTCAATCTTGATTTTTTTTTTAATCTGTGATCTTAAAAAATACCAAGGATGTACATTTTTGAAGCTTATCCAACTGTAATTATTTTAGGTCCAGAATTTCAATTCCAGATCCTGAAAAAGAATAACTTGAGCCTCTGAATTTCTCAAATTTATTTTGTTCCTGAATATAAATCCGCTCAGGATCTATTAATCTTTTCATGGTACGTTACTGGATGTAAGATCTACCACATCGAACTCTGACCCGAAGCTCTTCTTGCTGACGGTTTTAAGATTGGATACAAGAAAAGGTTCGGACCAGGGTTCCGATGCATGGTCAAATATCAGTATCTTCGCTTGTTTTTCTCACTAAGAAGGAAAACCATGTTCAACGCCACGCACCGAAAGCACTGCTGCTGCTGCCGGTCGGAAAACACCACACTCGGTGATTGAATAAAGCACCGTTCGGTGAGACCGAATGGAATCCGATTTTGAAATCTGTGTTAGGGAAAGCGCTTTGTGCAGGCAATCGGTGTTAATTGTGATCACCGTTGCAGTAGTAGGACATTTATGTATTTTTGAGCAGTGGCCTATTGAAAATTGATAAAGTTTTCATTTTAGCCGATTTGTAGAAAAATTTCCTATCGATTGGTCTCTTTAGGTCAAGTCAAGCGAACCAAATAACCTTAGGGCCTTAGAAAATGCTAGGTAGTGCCAGAGTGCCACCCAGTGCCGTAAGTGCCAGAGATGGGGTCACGGAAACAAAAAATACTACATGCCAGTTAAATGCATGAATTCTGGTGATTGCTCTCACGTAAAGGACGACTGTCATGTGAAGGAAGGTCCTAAGACACTTGAATGTCCAAATTGTGGTGAAAACCACAAAACCAATTATTGGGAATGCAAACTAGCAAAGCGACCTTACAATCTCGTACTAAACATCAGGTAGCAAACGCTCCACATTTTCAGACAGGTATTAATTCTTCTGCTGTTAACAACGGTCAGCGAGGAACAAATTCTACATCAGTACCCGTAGGTACAAACAGTGCACAAGCTTCGAGCAAGTCGGAATATTACTAGAAAAAAGATGTTATTTTGCTTAACAACGTGTTCGTAGTACCATCCAAACCATTTGTGGAATAGTTCTATCATTTGGATTATCGTTCGTTATGGTTTTTTTTTTATTATGGAGGAGCATTCGCGAATTTCCGTTGATGTTAAAAATGGGTAAGACCTCAGACTTTGAAAATTAACGTATGGAGAATATAGTAATGGTTCAGAAAAATTTAATATAATTTCAAAACAATTTGGAACGTGCAAAAATTTGCTCAACCCTGTAATCCATAAATTACATCAACACGGATTAAAATACATCATTGTGACAATTCTTAAATTTATTCTCCGGATTCGACAGTCGATAATCTGGCCATTGTTTAGTCGAATTAATGGAAGACTATCAGTTCCAAAACAGTCAACTGATTCCTTGTGCACAAAATGCACTAACCATACACAATCTAACTATTAATCCGGCTCACCACACTGAATCATACGCCGTTCGCCCGTATAATAATATCGTTTGATCTCCGACATTGGCTCTCTGCTGTTGTTTTTGCCATTGCCGCGCTCCGCCAAGAACCAATGTCAAGTGCAGTAAATTTATGCACTTTATATCTCCTGCAAAGCTCCTAAACGAAAAGACGCTTTGCACTGCAGCAGCGGTAAGTGCACATCTCTCAGCTATACCTAAATGCACATGTTCATCCAGAGTTCGGAATCGGAAGCAAAAAATAAACGAATGACAACACCGAAAAAGGAAACCATGTGTGTGTGTTTCGCAATTTTTCCCGTCTTTATTTACTCTGGTCCAGCTTTTCTTGTTGTTTCATCTCGCTCCGTTCCGGCAAATACCTAGCTACCTAACTACTATAATGCTGGTGGGACTGGCGAAGTCAGAGTGCATGAAAATCCGGTTTTATGTTGTGTCTAACGCTGCTGGCAGTTTTCCTACGTCCGACCGTCCGGGTCGACCCAAACAAGCACATTCCGGGTGTTTGCCCTCGGAGGCTGCAATCGTCGTCGTCTGAACTCGGAGAGCGCAAATTCAAACAGTCTCACGTGTTTGGACACTTTGTATTTGCTGATTACCCGGTCCACCCGGCCATGCACTTGCTTGTTGTTTCCGGAATTCACGCCATTTACCCACAGTGCCTCAGTTCCTCGAATCGGTACACAGCAGGAATTGGGGTCACCGCAAACTCAATGTCTACACGTGACGAAAAGCGACCCAAACCGGTTCCCCTGTGCCGTGAGCGTTGTAAAGCGGGCCGACAGTTTCTGTAATGATCACAATTTGGACGGGCGAAAAATTGAAGCTTTTTGTCGGGTGAATGCGGACACCAGAATCATCTGACTGCGTCAGTTTTTGCAGTTTGTAATTTTTGGTCAAACCTCTTCGTCAGCTGCTGGTACCACCACAACCACTAATTGCAGTTGCTACGAAAATTCGGGGGCCAATTACTACGGATGGCCAGGATGTTACAAGCAGCTGAGACCTACTCGATGTGATCCAAACGACTTCCGCGGCAATTGAATTCCAGATGAACGATGATTTAATGTTTGATCGTTAACGGCAACTGGTGCTTTGGTGATTTGAGCGATTTGTGCTAATTGGGGGTTTGAGGTGTAAAACCGATTAAATCTTCACATTCAGTTTGAAAACTTTGTCTGCTTTCTTAGAAGAGCTGATTCTAGCTTCATCATTGCACCCAGACAAATGATTGATAGAACACGTCATACCATTTTTAACTGCTGCCGTAGATTGCTTGAATCAGAACAGGTCGACTGTTTAAATTCTGCTCAAGCCCCCCACATTTCAGAATGCTGTATGTCCTGTATGTCAATAACCACATAGTGTACATAGCAATTCAACTCGTACTACCTAGCTCACGCCCCAACACGCATCAAATAAAATGCTGAAATCCGATGTAGATTGCACCCTTTCCGTCATCATGCAATCAACTCGCTACTGACGGATTTCACGCCAACTCGTCTTCGGAGTTGGCAGCACCCTCTCAGAACCTTATGAAACTTTGTGGGTGTGGAGACTTAGCAATTTTAAGCAACTTTGAGTACTTATTTTTTTCAAAATTTATCTCGCCTAACATTTGATAAGGGTCAAAGTTTTTTGTCGATTTTTTTTTCAAATCGATATAGCTTAAAAATGACAAGCCCTACAAAATAGTGATGTATGGCGAACTTTTAATCTGAAATTTTACAAAAAAATTTAAATAAATTAAAAAATTGGTTTCTACACTCTAAACAAATATATTTAAAAATTAAAAGTCATTTTCCCAAAAATGGTACCCCTCAGATTTGCTTGATATTTTTTCTCATGAAAGGCAATATAATTACCTAACTTTTCTTCATACATCGCAAAGTGGGCGCTTTTAAGGAAAAAAAGTTGTTCGAACAACAACTTTATCATGTTAATTTTTTTTTTAGCGTGTTTCACTCAAAGTCGAATAGTAATACGCGCACAACCTTATTAAAATCCGTTGAAACTTAATGAGCATAAAGATTTTGACCTTTTGATAATCTGGGCGTGCTTAAAACAAAAATCTAGCCTAACATTTGAAAGGGCCTAATACAGAGGATTTTCCTGCATTTCGAATGGTGTTTTAATAAATGAAAACTCTAGTGTTTTTGTTTAGTGCATAATTTATTTTCCTATAATTCTCCATACATAATTTGAGTTTTTCATTGATTATTAGTCTATCGGAAACAGAGTGAAATTTTTCGGAGTTTCCTTTGAATGTGAAAATCGCTTAGTAGAAATTATGTTTTGAGAAATAGGTACAAAACAATGAAATTTTTGTGTACCAGGTATAGTTTTTACATGACTGAACAGCTCCTTGAGTTCATCGGACATCTTTGTGTATTGATCATTTGATATGAAGCAGAAGTTCAATTTTGTTATGCTTGTATCTGTTTGTTTAACTGCCCAGTCATACAGTTCTTGTGGAGTTGTGAATGTGTTTCCATAATCTCGAGCAAGACTTGCTCTCTTTGCCATTCGTTTGAGAGTTCCTCCAATTGCGTCACATGGGCCTTTCCCATGAGACGTTGCGAAGAAGTGCCATTCTGCTTCCAATCCATACTTCGACTTGAAGTTGCACAAACTGGCAAAATTCTTTTTATTTTTGTAATGAGCCGCTGCTCCATCTGACATGAAAGTAATTTTTGTGAAACTAATAGATTGTTTAATGAAATCTAACAATTTTGATATAAATAATTGAACTGCTATTGTATCATGGGTCAATACTTCTGAAATAATAATAAAGCTTAAATTTTCCAACTTGTTTTCTTTTATGTAGTAAATTTCGAAAGGATGTATCGTAGCTTGATTATTGTTCCAATGATACCCCTGTGCTGAGTTTTGAATAATAAATGAATAATTTTCAGAAAAGTCGCAAATCACTAAAATTTCACCGTTTTGAAGAGGATTTTTTTATTACTTAGGTAAGATGATTGCTCTTTATGAATAAAATCATGGGTTATGAGCTTTTCAACTTTTTCCGTCAAATATTGAACAAACTCATCTGCAGGTTTAATAATAGTTTCCAAATTACAACGGTCGGTAGTCAACCACTGTTGAAATAAAACTTCTTCCATATCATCTGCTTCTAATACTGATGTAAGTTCCCTCACGATACTATCTGTGGAAATGCATTCTTCACATGTACGATAAAAACAATCTATGGTTCTAATAGGACTACTGCAAAGTATTTTGTCTGCAATTTCTTTATATGAATCAAATTTTACACTATTAATAATCAATTTAACATTTTCATGTATAGTACAGACACATACATTATGTGTACCTGTACTATCCAACAGTATGCAATGCTTTGGTCGGAGCTGAGTGAACGAAGTAAATCCGATTTTAACACTTTTGTATTTCTCTTCAAAAATCATAAAAGCCTCTTTAAGAGACATCATCAATAAACGTTTCTGAACATGCTCTTTATATCCATTTCGATATTCAGAAACATAATCATTACTTCCTGGCATAGGCCTACTAATATCATCACTGTCAAAGAAATTTAAAACAATTTGTTTTTCAGTATCATTAAATCCATGACCACTTCTTGCTTTCTTACTACAAAGAATACCTTGTTCTCTGACTAGCCTTTTCATCTGTTTCACTGTATGATGGGGTGCATTAAACTCATTAACTATTTGATTCACTGACCATGATTTAGGGAGCACTGATAACACTTTTAATTTGTCATTTGTACTCGTAGAAGGCAAATTAAATTTCTCCTTTAACTGCATGATCATTTCGTCAAAATCATTTGATTTGTTGACATCGTCTGAATCCATCCCAAATATATTTTTACGCACTGCCTTTGTGATCTCTGCAGATTTTTGAACACGATAATTCATACTTCTCGATGAAATTGGTGATAACTGTAAGGTTGAAGCTATACAATTGAATTGTTCCACATTATATGGACCTTGGATCTGATCCGCTGATGGGATTGATTCTAGCGATGGATCTGTATCTGTAAAATTAAAGAAAAGAAAAAAAAAATATTACCACACATTAATATATAACGCTGTTAAGGTGATAGTACCATGAACGGGGGTGGTTTTGATAATAGGGGTAACTTTGGTAATGCAGCTAAGCCAAAAATTTATGACTTAAGGCACATCGTACGCAATATTTTGGATAGGAAACCGATGTTCCCTTCCAAAATAATGAATACGAAGAGCATTAAGTCATAACTTTTTGGATTAGCTGCATTATCAAAGTTACCTCCATTATCAAAGACATCCCCGTTTACGGTACATCGAAGCCGCATCTGAATTTTCCCCATGTTTGTGGAGCACGAGCTGCATAAACCGTATATCGTACAGTCGTGAAAATTTGATAGATTGTTCACCGAGGTTGGCCTACCAATCGATCAAATTTGTACGATAAGCGGTTCATCCAGCTCGTGCTCTAAAAAAATGTTGAAAATGAAGTTGTATCTTCGATGTACAATCCTTAAACCACACAGTTGAAACAGTTAAAGTTATTATTATTTACCTAGTGTATCATCAAATTCCTGATGTTCTGATTGCTGATGACTTGTTGATGGTTGCGGCTCTTCAAACTTCCGAGCATGGCTTGATTCTTTTCCATCCGATCGCCTCTTTTTCGGGAGAGGTGTCCTATTGTGCACTAAAATTCCACGACACGATTCACAAATACGCATTGTTACATCCAATTGATGATCAAAGCCCCATGAATGTATTTTCTCTATGAGACTTGATGATAAATTACGTAAATTATTGCGGCTGCAATTGGGATTTATTTTTTTTTTTTATTTTATTTATTTATTTCATCAACCGATGTAGACTAGTACAAATACATATACAAATTTGTTTTTCTTAAGAATATTAAAAAATATATTATCAGCTATTATATTTTTACTTCCTACGAGTTATGATTCCGTATGGAGTTAAAATATTGTTTTAGTTTATGCCGAGACATTGAAAAGTCAATGGTTTCGCAGTATTGATTGTAAGACGCCATCATGCGATTTAATGGCCCAAATTTTGCATAATTTGTGCGATGATGGGTTACGGCAAATAAATTTCGATTTCTGAGTTGTCGAGTAGGTACATAAAAATTTAATTTTGATAAAAGTTCTGCTGAGTTAATGCGCTGCGAAACGATATCGTTTACAAACGAAACCATTGCATATTCACGACGCTCTTTTAATGTTTGTATGTTTATAAGCATGCAGCGTGCTTCATATGATGGAAGAGGAAATGATGTCCAACCTAATTTACGAAGGGCATATAATAGAAATTGCTTTTGTACTGATTCTAATCTTTCTTCGTGCGTGATTGAAAATGGAGACCATACAATGCTGCAATATTCCAGTATTGACCTCACATAGGCAATATATAGTGTTTTAATTGTGTATGGGTCCTGGATTGTTTGTGTTGGCACTACATTGCACCCTTTTAATAATCAATTCAGCAGATTTTTCCATTGTTGTATATATAAACACTTTTTCGTTTCAACAACTATGCAGCACTACACTTTCAACAACTATGCACTACAGCAACTATGAGCATTGTTGTGATATCACCAAACTTAAATATTAGATTATGTCGGTAGAAACAGACTGCGGTGCTTTAAGTTTATACCTTATATCTCTCATGTGACTACCTGCGTTGTTATATAACTGCTATATAGCAGGTAACTTAACGATTATTTTAGGCATGCCTTAAATAATCGTTAAGTTACCTGCGCTATTATATGTATTCACTTGAGAGATGAGGTATAAACATATATGCATATTGCTTACTAATGGACACACCTAATACATAAAAATAAATGAATGATTATTTTTCTAATTAAATTAATCACAAATACATGAATTGAAATCTTTTCATGAATAAAACATACTAAGTGATTTTTACTTAGTTTACCTGTTGATTTGGAACAATTTGAGGGTGGTTTTATAGAAGTTGGATAGAGTGTATGCATATATTATAATACAATCCATCACAGGAAAGTGCAAACCATGCTGAGATGGCTGTTCCTCATTAGAACGTTTTGTTCAGAACTCTTATTGGACGATTTGCAGGTAACTTCTCTGTACCCTTTTCAAATTTTAGGCTAGATTTCGCCCAGATTATGGAAAAGTATACCCATAAAGTTTAATCGAATTTTAATAAGGTTGTGCGCGTATTACTATTCGACTTTGAGTGAAACACGCTAAAAAAAATTAACATGAAAAAGTTGTTGTTCGAACAACTTTTTTTCCTTAAAAGCGCCCACTTTGCGATGTATGAAGAAAAGTTAGGTAATTATATTGCCTTTCATGAGAAAAAATATCAAGCAAATCTGAGGGGTACCATTTTTGGGAAAATGACTTTTAATTTTTAAATATATTTTTTTTAGAGTGTAGAAACCGATTTTTTATTTTATTTAATTTTTTTATAAAATTTCAGATTATTTGCTAAAAGTTCGCCATACATCACTTTTTTGTAGGGCTTGTCATTTTTAAGCTATATCGATTTGAAAAAAATCGACAAAAAACTTTGACCCTTATCAAATGTTAGGCGAGATAAATTTTGAAAAAAATAAGTACGCAAAGTTGCTTAAAATTGCTAAGTCTCCACACCCACAAAGTTCCATAAGGTTCTGAGAGGGTGCTGCCAACCACTGGATGAGTTGGCGTGAAATCCGTCTACTGCTACTGGACTGCAACTGATTCACGTTACGCAATTTCGTACGTAGCTGCACCTGCTTCGGTTTGCAGCAGTCCTAATACCCACATGAGCAAAGTAGCAAAAGCGACCGATAATAATCTGCTTGAAGCTTTCAGATTCTATCATACCTCAGTGTATCACACATATGCACGAAAGCCATGTATAATCCCTTTTGCGGTTTGCGATGTGGCTGCAATTGCACGCTCAAGTTTTTGAACGAAATGCGGTTCTTTTTCCCGGTCCCCACCCCCCTCCCCCCTGGACATGATTGCGCGGATCAAGCGCGTAATTAAAATACAGAAATCTACTAACAGGGTGTTGAGTGGAGAAAATTCCTCAATACCTACACCGGCGTCACCGCCGTCGGGCTTCGTCGTTGCTTCGTCGCGAATCACTTTTCCCTTCGATTGGAAAATCGACTGTGCAATTGATACCGGCGCTCGATTAATTGCGTTTCAAGCTGTAATAGGTGAACCAGTGGAAGTTTCCCACGGTGTGTTTTATTCAATTTCAATCTCCAACTCGCGGTTTGAATTATAGACCGTTTGTGAGGTTACGGTGCTGTGCGGTTAGCAGTAGCATTTCTGAGGTTTTGAACCAGATTTAAGAGGAAGAGGCCATTACCTCGGTCCTTGTCGGTTGCGGAACTAGCTCAAAAGACAGAGGATTTTGTCTTGTTGAGTTTTTTGTTTAAATCTTGTATGAAAATAATCGGTCTCATTCATCGATCTGAGGAAGACGGTTTAAAACGGCCAACCCATAGAGATCTTCAGAGCAGTGCTGAAAAATATCGACCATACACGGCCATATTGACAAAACAGTTTTCGCCACTCACTCGAGCTAATAATAATGGCAATAGTCAGTGACAGACCATTTATGGAATATAACTTCGATCCAAACATTCCTTTGCAAACCAAAGACGAATTAATTATGCTCTTGAATCTCTGATTACTTCTATAGTTGCAGCAAGAGCTGCCTCAGTATCAAAATGCGAGGTTAAATTCGATTCATTTATAATAGACGACGATCTTCAGCTCTTGATCCGTCTTAAAAATGTCCGTAGGAGACAATATAAAAAAAACACGCGATCCTGACATGAAAGTTATCTGGCGGGATTTGCAAAAACAAATTAAAAAGCGATTCTCTGCCCTGAGGAACAAAACTTTTGAAAATAATGTTTCTAAATTAGACCCGAGTTCCAAACCCTTTTGGAAATCGATGGAGCTGAGGAATAATGAGATATATTCTACACAGTATTTCAAAGAAGCCAACTCAAAGCAGGTAATAATAGCAATTAATAATCAAACAACCATAAAAAAGGTAAGAATGAATTTATTTATTTTAAATACAGTAATGACCCGATTTTGTCAGCCCCTCCACGCTTCAGACTTTTTTCTTTCAATAATTTCACATAACCATAAATGTAAATTTTTCTCATTCATCGTTAAGAGGGATATTTACTTTGGTGCAATAGGTTCAAGAAGATTACTGAAAAAGAGCATGGGTTTTGTAGAACATTGGAAAACATTTTGGCACATTACTGTATTCCATTTACATTCACACGATTTATCACATATTTATGGTCGTAATCTAATACACACATTTGATCACAATACGAGCCTGAAAGCTGCAGTTACCTAGTAAGCACCATAGCTCGAGTCGTCTGTTAGTATTGTGTATCGCATGGAGAGCCCAACCGAGATGCTAGTCCATTAAGACTGCAGTTGGTCAACTCTCGAAAAAAAAAAAAAAAAAAAAAAAAACAGGGGATGTACAATAATGAGGGGTTCATCATCGCAGAATGTTAGTGGGGACCGCAAGAACGGAGGATGAGATATAGCGAGCTGCGGACCAATGAATAAAAAAAAGTGGTGTGTATTAGTGTCATGAATCATGTCGACAAAATAGAGAAAAATGTTGTTGACTGGACTTGAAACACGAACGTTGCGATTATCAGACCTGTGCTTTCTCCACTGCTGTCTCCATTCTTAAAGCGAATAAGAAGCGCTCATTTTCTCTCATACTCGAATCCTTATACTTTATTCTGCTAAATAACTGGGAATTGTAGAGAATCGTGGCAAGTATATGCGTCGTTCTGCGATTCTATAAATAAAATGCTTGCTGGTAAAATCCAAAGCGTAGACAGAACACGAAATAAAAAATGTCAAAAAATCATTACACAATCGACTTATGTCATTAGCAGTAGGAGATAAGAAATTAGCAGTAGGAGATAAGAAATGCAACTAACATTCAATGTAATACATTTTTGGTTTGCGTGAATAATAAAAAAAAATCATAAACTCGTCATTTTTGAACCTATGTTGGATCTTGAGATCTCTACAAGGAACTCCACAAGTTTTGATTTTTTCCGGTGTTATTTCGGATTTAAACGGGGTAATTTTTTTCTGGAACTGGTAGATCGCAATGATTTCCGGTGCCATGGCCCACTTTTCACTCCGACAGAACATCAATTTGCTTTAACTTCGACAGGCGAGTACGATGTAGTACCGTAAAACGGGGTAACATTGATAGTTTTTTAAAGTATATTCTAAATTTTTTTACAGCAATAAATGTTTTTCAAATTTTATATTTTTAAAACAAGTACTGAGGATCCAAGAGTTAATTCGTTAGTAATATGTTGAACAAAAATTAAAGCATTTGCAATATTTTTTTTTTAGTTTTGTGACCGAACTTCAGTATTTTGATTAGGAGTTAGTTTGATAATGCTCGATGAATGTAGAAAAAAATGAGTGAAACTCAAACAATTTAGTTCTTTAAATATGAAATTTTGAATGAGTATATAATCAGAAAACTTCATAAGCAATAAAAATACAACATTGAATTTGTGATGGCTATATCGTAAATACATTTCATAAGTGATGGTTTGAGTGCTTTTTTAAAAAGGCGAAAAACACGAAAATGGTTTTTTAATATTTTTGTAAAATATGTAACACATACTACATAAAAACTACATACGATATCAACGGAAATACCCTAAGCTACAATATGGAACCAATGTTTCTTATTTGGAAAAAGCATAGCGAGTAATTTATTCTTTTTATTATACTATCAAAGTTACCCGCATTATCAAAGATACCCCGTTTTACGGTACCAGAAAACTCTCCTAGACATAATCTGACCTCAGTGACCAGTAACCGGATCTTACAAAATCCGGTTCCAAGGACCACTTTTCGCTCCAACATAACATGGACGTGGGACACATCAATTTACGCTACTTTTCAAAGGCAAGTACGATGGAGTATAGAATTATAATTATCAGAGATCCCTCCTAGACGTAATCTGGCCACAGTAGTCAGTATGCGGATCTTCCAAATTGCGGTTCCAATAATAGAACATGTGCATACAACAAAGCAATTTACCCTTATGTTCACAGGCGAGGGTGATGGAGTAGCAGGACATAATGTCCTGCTGGTAACATGGTGTCCCGCTAGACATAATGTTACCATACAGAGATCCCTCCAAGAACCAATTTAGTCACGGTGGTCAGTATCCGTAAATTCAGAAATCCGATTCACTTTTCTTCGTCCGTTAGAGTGATTTTCAATTTGGTACGTTTAAAAAGAACTTTCTCTTACTCGATAGCCTCAAACCGTTTTTTTTTATCATCCTCAAAAGTGACATGTTAACCAGAAAAAACGACAGAACATAGCTTTATACATTAGGAGTGATATCCTTTATAAACGTCATAATACAACTATAATAAATCGCTAAAATAAAGTTACAACGTAATAGAATTCGATCCTCAAAGATTAATCAAAGTGTGTAAAGAGATAATATTTTCAAAAAGCTATATATCTGGATTCATTTAAAAAAAAATTACGATGAAAATACAGATTAAAATCAGAAAAAAAAGTAGCACATTGTATCCAAGACACGACCGTAGATTTGACGTAGGATTACGTGCTCGGTATCAATATTCGGCGACTGTGTTAGGGAAACCACTTTTTCCCATCACGGAAACGCCTCGTTTTTGGGTAACATAATGACGCATTTTCGTGCACAAAACGCACAGAATTTTTGGTTAATTCAATAGATAAAAAAGCGAAAATTGATTGGAGGAATTTCTTGCTAACATTTTCCAATCACGAGATATTCGTGCTCAATCATATAAATTCGACCTCACTAAAACCTCACCTTAATTCGAAGTGTTTCTGGTTAATTTACACTACTTCAATGCTGTTACGCAGTTGACCACAAACATTTGCTGGGTGCATTATCAAAAAGCATTGGAGGCGATGTGGTTGGCAGCAAGGCGAGCGAACGTTCAATGAAAATTAACTCTTAAGCAAAAATAATTTACGGTGGTCCTGAAACGAACCGTTTTGTCGTGATGGTTGAGTAATGCTGAGCTATTAGGGTGTTCAACAAGGATGAGGCTGGCGAGCTGTATGTTATTTGGAACGAGGGTGAACCGCTTGGCATAGATGGCCCACAGTGGCTCACGACGAGCAACTGAATCAGATCAGTAGCGGTGCGGCTTCTTCCTCCTTCTTCGGCGAACGGATGCTCTTGTGGGCAGACTTGATAACTAGCTGCTTTTGAGAAGCCTGCTGATGACGACCGGACACCACCACTCACCATACTCGGTGATTAAATAAACACCGTTCGGTGAGACCGGATGGAATTCGATTTTGAAAGCTGTGTTAGGGAAAGCGCTTTTCGCAGGCAATCGGTGATAATTTTGATCACCATTGCAACAGTTGGACATTTGTGTAATTTTCAATAATGACCTATTGAAAAATGATAAAGTGTTCATGTTAGCAGATTCGTTGATAATTTTCCAATCGATTGGCTTGTTTAGAATTAAAACCCATCCACTACTGACAGAGTTGTAAGTGGTCAAAACCTAACCACTTTTCGTAACGCGGTAGATTTTGGTTTTTTTTTTAAATTGCACCCCCAATATTTTGTCGAAAGACGTAATCCTACGTTAAAAATTAATTAAAGGCAAATATGCTCATGTTCGTAGCAGATCTGATCAAATGGGGATAATAACTCCCTTTCACAAAAAAAAGCAAAAGTACCAACTCTGAGAAGGCTTTCCTAGATTGGTACGCGCCCATTTAATCTTGCTGAGTCGATTTATCATATTCAATTTGGTTCTACGGTGTTGCAATCAAACTATCGTGTTAGAGTCGTGTTTTCGCAGACGAAAAGTGACGTTGAAACCGATTTTTAAACCTTAGTTACGAAAATGTAACAAAGTTAATAAGGCCTAAATTACGATTCAAGGGAAGTTTAAGGTTAGAAATCTTCAAACGCGTTTATGTCCGCAAATATAGTCTAAAATGCAATTTTAGGGATGTTTTAGGTTAAAATCCTGTAGATGAGGCCTATATCGCGGTTTCGGTGTTTTGTGTGTGTGTTAGAAATCAGCATGGAAATCGATCAGCCATCCAGTTAATTATGATTAAATATGTCATAAACTTAATCCTTCTGACAATCACAGTTGATCCGATGTTCCTTTTGATTATTTCAATCACTTCACTTGATTGAAGTTTCCAAACCAGTCGCTTCCTTTTTGTGGAAGCTAGCAGAAAAAAAATTTACCATATTTAATATGATATGCACCACCTGCAATTGATCAAATAAAATCATTTTGTAGAACCAAATAAGCGAAATAAAAACTTTTGAAAATTCAATTTAATTTCACTTCTACGAACGGCAGCAAATCATCAAACGCAAACGAGAAAAAAGCACGTCATCGCAAATCTCCCGGACCCGACGAAAACGGGGTAATCACATTGTCCGGAACGTGCTTTTTCGGGTCATAATATCGCAATTATGTACGGTTTGTTGAATTTCCATACTCGCTCGCTCATTCATACATTTATCAGCATACTTTCAACTTTGCTTTCCGTAGCCATGTTTGCGGACGGAACAATAGTTCGGACAAACACACACGTGGCTGTTACTGGCGAATGCTCGGAGTTTATTTATTCGGATGGTTAACTCATCTAAAAACGTTCGGATTCTGCGAATATAGTGCTTCAGTGGTGCTGGTGATGAAAACCATCAGCCCATTTGAATTTCAGCCGGTAGCTAGCTCTAAGCTCCCCACGGGCGGCGTGGACGACACCGACGACGACGACGACGGGTTGGATTCGCGCAATGACGAATACCACATGACACCGTGTTTGTACCGGGTAAACACACTCCGTCTTGTCGTCGTCCACGGTTGGATTTTATTTGCTCAGTAATTTTTGGAATTGTTTTCCACTTCGGTATCAGCTTTCGAAATGGGTTAATTTTGCCAACGTTATTTATACAGTGCTGTTTGAGTTTGTAATAAAAAATTCGACAATTTCGTCCTAACTAACGGATGCTATTTTAGGTGATACTGGCAAAATGAAGCCTTATATGCAGGATGACAATCGACATTTCACCGGGTTGATTGTCTCGATTTCCATTGATAGCTAACCCTGTGCTTTCGATGAGAGCGATATAGTTTTCCATCTCTCCGGTTCGTGGTACATTTTCCCCTGTCGGGTGCACGTGACTCCTCTAGCGAAGACGGGAATTTCCGCACGGAACGATATCGTCTTTAAGAACGGTGCAACTATATGGACCGTTTCTCATAAACACAAGTCACCGGAGACCTGTCTGGTAAAGCAGTATAGGTAGGGTAGTGCTTTGAAAAATAAATCAATAGAAAGACTGTACTACATACAACCCAAGTACTATAAGCACATTTGCTTCAATTTTGCAGTACCAGTGCTTACAAGTCTTTAAGGGCTGTCCATCAGGGCGATTGATTTAAAATAAATGCAATCATTGCGGCCACCCTCTAGCTCGATTGCTACGGTTTGCATTGTCCATGTTATACAAACCCCTGTGAACTATATCCTTCTTTTAATAGAAGAAAATTAAAGAAGAAAATGTACAACCACCCCACATCCTTCCATATGCAGCTCATGCACCAATTCATAAAAGTGGTTCAGAACTTTTATTTTCGCCTCATATTTCCACCCGAGAGCAGCTTTTCCAGACTTTCCCTCACGTGACGAGTTGCTTACAGCGCAACCAGCCCGAGCAAAGCTGAACATCAAATTGAAATCAAAATTTGCTGTTTTGATGTAACTTATTTTGAATACTCCAGTTGATCTCATTTTGGGTGACTTAACGGTTAACACAGCAAAAATGAGAGCAAAATTTTACACTGTTGAAGCAAACGGAAAACTAATCCTGCTTTCAATGAAATCAATTTGATTACTGATTTTGCATTCATAATGTTTAACTGAATACGGGCCTAGAGTAAATGGTTACCATTCATGTTTCTCAAGCTGAAAGACTTAGGCTCCAATCTCACCGCGGGCAAGTCACGAATGACCTAAAATGTGTTAAACAAATCAGATAAACGATAATCATTAGCTCAACGACAGATGAATTTCAATTAAATTTTAAACAAGACGTAAACAGCAGAACTTCAAGTTAAGTTGCTTTCATTTAAAACGTCTTGACTGCATAATGAAAGCACAATATGATATCAGACTTATGTCGCAACATTTGAAATCAAAATGAGTTTTCATTATGATAGGAACTGCACACTTTAATATCGATTTGCTTTCATTTTGTTAACCGACTTTGCTCGGGAGGCTCTTCTGAAAGGGGAGGTAGGGCGTAAATATTGGCAAAATACTTTTCCGACATAAACTTTACGAGAACAAACCAAGCCAACCCACAACAGTAACGGTGGCAGTAAGCAAGAACACGCCAACAACGAATTGCTCAAACGTGCCAGCTACACTCACTCAACTCCACTCACTCGCGAGAGCAAACGATCGAACGCTCAGCGGGGAGCAGGCTAAGCGTTCACTCGTTCGCAGTTTGAAGTTTGAACGTGCGGAACGACGAGTGCTGTCAAGAATTTACACCAGGAATCACATCCATCTTTCTATTAGATTTCTCCCGAATGGTTTTCCGTGAAAATGTTCCCGTTCGCCACCTCTGTCGCTGCTTCTGTCCCTGGCGCGCGCGTTCCTTATTTTTGAGATATCTGTAAGAAATGGAGAAAAGTCAAATCTAGGTGAATATCGCCGGGCTCGGAATCTACGGTACGTGATGCATCGCTTTCTTCTTTTCTTTTTTTCACTCGCAATGTACCATGAGGAACGTCAGAATAGGTAGTGGCTCTATTCTGCTAGATGCCTTGCGGATGATGCATCTTAATCTTGTCCCTGTTTGCTTGGAGCAGTACCTAACGGCAACCTACCGAAGTGCATCTGGATGCATCGAATTTACGAGCCGGGAGTTTTCCCCAGTTTTATGGCTCGATCGATTTTATGAGGGAAAAATTGTTACTGGAAGAATCGCGTGTGCTGGTCGATTGGTTTTATGTTCTACGAGCCGGGAAATTTTACTGTTTAATGTTTGAATTTTAGTGCAGGTTATAATCGAATTCACCACACTAACTTTTATTTATCTCTTTCCGTTTCTTTCAGGTTTGTTATTGCCAAAGGGATGGCCGGTTGTGTTGAATCATCTGGTAGTAAGTAAATTTGGGAATTGCAGCGTCGTTTGGGACTCTATTGATGGGTCAAAATAATTGACACCATTATCGCAATAATTCTTTCCCGTCCTTTTGGGAAAACTTGAACGTAAGCTGGCAAACGATGAGGTAGTTCGAATCATTTCAATACATCCCGGGTCTATAATTATTATTCATCAACTTGTCAACCATGTGACAAACATGTGATTGATGGGAACATTCGAAAGTGGCGTTGAGAGCGTGTCACGGCAAATCTCCCGTGTCACATTCTATCACAGTGCAGCTACGAAACAGTGACTCCGAAGTTGGACTTTTTTTAAGGTAGTAGTGTTTTCTATAATATTCGATACCCGAAAAAATTAATACGTTATGATTTTTCAAAAATATTGAAAAAAGGTATCAAAAATCTAAAAAAAAAAAATCAATTCTAATTTTTCAAAAAAAAATCCACGTGCACAATTTTTTTTTTTATATGTCATTATGGCGTAATGTTGGACTCAAAAAACCTCAAAACATCGACTTTTCGGTTTTGCTGAGAGTCCAAGTTTTTTCATAATGAGATAGAAAAAAATATTTTTACATGTGATTTTTGACAAAAATCTGAGGAAGAAACTGATTTTCTTGGACTTTTGATCATTTTTCTAAATATTTTTAGAAAAATAAAAACGTACCGAAAATATTTTTTAATTTCGAACTGTTAAACCTCCCCTTAAGATGATGCTTTAAAAGTATTTCGTCATTCTATGTCGATTTAAGCGTTTTTAAAGTTATTTTAGGCGGTTTTTGTGTTAATTTACTATTTTGGTGTTTTTACTTTTACATAAAAGGTGATTTTACCATTTATCAGTTTTTACATTTCTATGAAGATTTTAGCTGTCTTAAGGTCTTACAGGCATTTGAAGTCGACTCTTGGATGTTTAACACTCCGAACATAGTCCGCATCGTGCTATCTTACCGTGTGGATAGCATTTGCTTTATGTTGAAGAAAGTGTACCTACAACTACAACAAATTTAAACAACACTTTTCAGTGCCAACTTGTAAAATTTTCTACCTTGTTCAACTCTTATTCCTCTTCAATCCTTTTTTGGACTCTACCCGAGATAATCCTTCTTGGATATCGATTTGGGAAATTCCTCTTCGATTCTTCAGATTCTTATAGTAATCTGCTTGGAAGTCGATTTGGATAAAAAAAAATTACTGCCGCCATGGTGCCTAAGCGCATAAGAAAAGGACAATCTTTTGATCCCCCTTCTGATGAAATTAATTTGAGCAATCAATTTGATTAGCTCACGGATCATGAGAATGATCCATCATCAAAAAAAATCTAGTAAACTTTCCCGGCTTAATGCCAAGAAGGGAAAGATTCCCTCTATTGTGATAACCACTTCAGATTTCCATGCTCTTTGCACGGAACTTTTGAACTTCGTGAAATTAAAAAAAAATTGAGTCATGGAACTAGGTGTTATCTTACGCTCAACGCTTACTTCCACCGATCATTAAATCACAATTATTAACAGAGCTAACAACATGCTTGGTTTCATAAAAAGTTTCACGATCCTTATATGATTCAAACATTGTACATTATTTATGTAAGGTCGATATTAGAATACTGCAGCATAGTTTGGTCTCCTTCTTCAATCACACACGAAGAAAGAATAGCATCCGTTCGAAAGCAGGTTCTATTGTATGCTTTCGACAAGTTAGGTTGGACTGCATTTCCTCTGCCATCTTACACAGCTCGATATATGCTCATAAATATCCAAACATTAAAAGAGCGTCGTGAATGTGCTATGATTTCATTCGTAAACGATATCGTATCACATCTCATTGATTCAATAGAACTATTGTTATTATTAAATGTACATAGACCATCTAGGTATTTACGAAATAGAAATATATTTGCTACAAACCGCCATCGTACGAATTATGCCGAATTTGGACCCTTGAACCAAATGATGGACACACACAATAAGCACTGCGATAACATTGACCTTACCATGACAAAAAACAAAAGCAATATTTTAATTCCTCGCGTAACGTCAGTAGGAGTTAATTTGTGTCATATTAAAATTTTTGTAACTAAGTCAAAATTATAGAAACAAAGTACTAAAGGCAACCATTGTAAAACGCTCTACATTTTTTTAATCTTTATTGGAGAGATTTTAAGCCATAGGCTAGTTCATCTCTTAAAACGGTCTACACTGATTGACGACAAATAAACAAATAGATAGGACGCATGTTTTGAAGCATGTTGAGAATTGCTAGAAGTTGTTTTACGAAAGTTACGACTGATTTGAGCAAACATGAGCAAAAGTTTTACGCAAATTCTGAAAGTACATGATTCAGTTTGTAGGCTGTGTAATATTATTTGTCTTCTTAGCAGTGTCGATGGTGTAGTGATAACCTCTCACCCCAGCAGGCCTGGGTTCAATTCCAGTCGGCGCCGCTGGGATGTTCTGAGGCATAACATCTCAGATAACGCCTTCCTTCGCAAGGGAAGTAAAGCTGTTGGTCCCCGGTTCATGAGTTGATGGGTCGATAGGTAAGGTCCAGGTGTGGGAGCTGCATCCCTGGTATGGTGTCGGTAGCGTTGGTGCTCAGCACGGAAAACAAATCAAGGAAAAAAAATGTCTGAACAGATTTATCTGAAATTTGGGTCAGAATTTGCTCATAAGTTCTAATTTCAGCCAAGTCGGTCTAAATGGTTTGGTAAATTTCAAACGTAACATAAATCGACTATGATGTACTAGAATATATTGACTTTCATAGCTTCCTGTATGTAAAACAAAGGTTTTTTTTCTTATCTGTTACCATGCTTCCGCGTTAATTTTCTTTCAGATGTCACTACTGTTCTTAATGGTGACATCTATCTTACTATGCTTACTTTTAGTTCGGTTAATTGTTAACAGAAGGCACTGCGGTCAAAACATGTGTGGTACCTTTGTATATACATTTCGATTAACATTCGAAGTCCCTCTTTTTTCCATATTCTGCGCAAAAAATACATCCGATGTCCCTACTTTTAACCATATTCTGCACACAAATCACGAACCGGGTTTCCCGCCGTTTTTTTTTTTTTATGAATGGGGTACATAATGTACCCATGTAACAATTTGACGCTTAAGAAGTGTTGTTCAACCGATTTTAATTCAGTCTTAGTTCAGTTGAATAATTGTTCTAATTAGACCACGTCAACCTTTGTTCAGCTTTAAGACATTTAAATCTGGTGTTTTTAATCAGCCAAAAGCGTTACATAAATTACATACTATTTAAAGCATTAAATAGCAGTCTTCTCCAACTCTTGTTCAGCCTTCTAGTTTTATTTAGAAAAAAATTAAATAATAGAAGACCGCTCCATATCTTATATATTTTTATGGGATTGCAACAAGGTGCTGACTAATTGTATATTGTTATTATAAGTCTAAAAAATTACTTTTGCATTTCGGGCTTCGAACCGTCAGTCGCTGATTCACAGGCATCAATCATACCTGCAGGACCACTTAAGTATATGTGTGGCAAAAGGTATGATCATTAACTTGAAACACGTCAAATCTAAGCTGAATAACAGCAACCGGAAGAATATTATACAGCAATGCAGAATTGTAAACAACAACTCGGAACAGCAAAACATTCCTCTTATTTTCAAGTGTAGTTAACACAATGTGGAAACAAGTGCGCGATTTATTTCGATGGTCATGTGGAAGCTATTGTAGTGCCATAATTGAGTCATATTTTTGGAATTCTGTCTGAAAATTCAGAGCAATATAGCAGTCAAAACACAGAAATACATATGTTAATACTTCCGACGTCGTGGCAACCCACTTCTACCTGGAGCTATTCCTAAAAAGCTCCTTTACCTTGCCTCTACTGCTGCCGCTGCTTGGGACTAGAAAGGTAGGCAGTGAATTTAGAAGAACTAAAATACCGGAAATGCAACGAGTGATACTGACTACATTTAACTTATCAGGCTATTAAAATATTTGTAGTGCATTGCTGATTTGTGGAGTAGTGTTAAGCTAAAATAAGGCTTGTTCAATCTTTATATCAGCTAACTTATTGAGGTTGAATTATGGGGATACAATTAGCTTCATGCACTACTAATCAACAATATATTCAGCCTGCTGTTAATCGGTTTTGTACACCTTAAATCAACCAATAATCAGCTTCTGTTCTTACTATTCAGCTTGAATTGTTACTTGGGTATATTTTGTGCAGAATATGTAAAAAAAGAGGGACTTCGGATGTCAATCTTAATGCATATATAGAGGTACCAGACATGTTTTGCAGTTTCAGCTACTCTATTTTTTAGTCTGTGAGAGGAAAATTACAAATAGAGTGCCTTCAAAATATATGGCATGTTGAGAGATTGAGCTCGTGGGACCGAATTTTCTCTCTCACATTTGAATTTTTTTTTGTCCTCGGGGGACTGGTAGTAAACCAAGTTAAACTGTATGCGGATAAATCATTTTTATTTAATTGTGCTTGTTTAACAATAATTGCCGGGAAATAAGTGAACTAAAAAGTCAATGAATGATTTCTTTAGGCTGTCGTACACCTGAATACCTGAATATGCATCGAAAGCGAATTATCACTACTTCTCTCAATTTATGTATGCAGATTCTTATTGCTTCCTACCAGCAGAACAGCGCCATCTCTGCGGAAATTCCCTGACGATATGATTTATTATGCACACCATCTTGAATTATACAACTATAACAAAATGTTCTTCTAGAAAAAAAAATAGAGAACGGCACGTTCTGAAATTTTGGTTAATCACAAGTTTTCACATCCAAGGACATGCACCCGAAGTCTGATTTGCTATGGAATCATTATCTTTTGATTGAATGTTTTTAATGTCAGATGAACTTTCTGACCGTTTTTGACCTCTGCAAGTGGCCCGAATCTGCAATTTAGCGTTTCTGTTCATTTAGGGGGCTACCCAAGGAACAATTTTTGTTTTATCGAAGTTTTATAGCAGTTGATAAAGCCAAATTATAACACTTTCACTGACGACCACATTGTTTTAACAACCTCCTGATGACCGCTATATAGCCATGCCATGGCCAATTGGCCCAGTTGTAATGCAACCATTAAAACTTGATATGTGAACCAGCTTAGGAGCATCGGTTTTATTTCAGTTATATCATATACTTCAAGTGGTTGTAGAAAAGGTATGCTTAAAATTATCACCTGGCCAGAAAGTTAATCCAACCTCTTGAAGACTACTATAAAACTTTGCTGCAACTGCATAAATTTCTCCTGACAAAGTTGATTGAACTTTATATGCAAAACATTTGGATTACTTTGATGGTTTTAATTTGGAATGATTTGATTGATGGGTTGCATTGAATAAAATTTTATTGTGGTTTTATTCTTTTGATGTTCGATATGTGACATCATAATTAATGTCAATGTGTAAACAAATATATTCTAGCATTGAAAATAAGACGATATAATTACCATTTTTTTATCAACTTGATTACGTTTGATATCATGCCGTTCAATATTTATGGTGAATATTAAACAAAATAGTAGTATAAATTCATTGCGCCTCATGAGCATTAAAGCAAAGGAATATTTTTATTTAATTGTCAAAAGCAACGTATTTTGAAAAACCATGAAAATA
Organism: Ochlerotatus camptorhynchus; assembly: GCF_037179485.1. Classification (NCBI taxonomy): domain Eukaryota; kingdom Metazoa; phylum Arthropoda; class Insecta; order Diptera; family Culicidae; genus Ochlerotatus; species Ochlerotatus camptorhynchus. The sequence continues at coordinate 138,506 of NW_027040931.1, read as the reverse complement.
TATTCCATTTAAGAAAAAAAAAACTGTTTAAGCCGTTGAACATTGACCAGACACATATTGTTGCATTATTAATAGTTGTATGACTGTGTTTTTTTCTTATCGATTTAGAGAATGCTTCGTCATATTATGTAAAATTTTCTCCTTCGTCGACATTTTTTTACTATATAACTTGTCGCTCCTCTGAAATGCCTCAATAGGACACACTCTCGTAGGATGGAATTTCAAAGCATAACATAAAACTAGCGGTTATATTAGCATTTCTTAGTCTGTCTTGAGAGCGTCAAGTTTTATGTTGGTTGTATAGAATGCTTGCTGGTTATATTACGTATAGAATCAAAACAAAACAAAAACACTGACTTCCACTGCCGCTACCAGTCTGGGGGACAGACAGGGAGGCCGTCCATATATATCTTTATGGAAATGCTTATTAGCTCCACTATTCCACTAAACAAATTTTCAATACAAGGTTTAAAGCCGTGATGCCAATACTGGCTATCTTTTCCTCCTCATACTCAGAAGCACTGAAAACGTTTTTATTTGTCAAATCTACATCGATTTGATTATGTACGACTACATAAGTGCCAACATCATTCCTAGTATCGAAATTATTTATATTCTGTTATTGTTGTGATGTATTTCTTCTCTTAGGTCTCTGATAAGAATGATAGCTGTATTGAAGTTATTATTAAGTTTTATTAGTGCCTTAGGTTTAATAATGGTCATGAAAAGTATGTAATAAAACTTAGATGCATATTTTATTCTTCGATTTTAAAGATGGATACAGAACCCCCTTAAAGCCATAGTTAAAACTTAAAAGGCTGAGTTTTAATTTAGTAGCAGTTTTAAAGACTACTTAAAGGCTTCATTCTATAACCTCCACTTAAAACCATGGGCTTCCAGCGATGCTATGATAAAATAATAATAAAATAAGAATAAATCTTCCAAGCATTTAGATTGTTACTTGAGTAGTGTCTTCATATAAGTTACTTTTAATTAAATGGGCCTTCTTTTATAAAAATGATGATTAGGGTGGTGCTCATTTTAACTTAACCTTCCTAATGCATTAGGAAAAATTTACACAGTGTTTTCTGGCCAAAAATGACCCCTATGCACTAGGAATCTAACTGTTACGTTCAAAGTTATAGGTGGACACATTCTTGAGCAAAGTTGTAGCATAAACTGTTTTAAGTAACTTTGTTCAAGACACTATTCATCTAGCTCTGCTATAGCTATTTTTCTGCTTTAAATTGGGGTGCCCCTTAATAAACCAGTTTTTTTTTCCATTCTAACTTCTTTGTTTCAAATGTTTTGAAAAAGTGGTCTTGAGAACAGCTGTAGGGAAAATTATAGCGCATATGTTTGCCCAACAAAGTATTTCGGTACATCTGAACATTCAAAATATATGGGTAATGTTATCCCAAAAGTCATGCAGTGTTAATATCTAAAGTAGTTGTATAGAAAATTGCATTCTTGATATTGAGGAGAACAACTTTTTTTTTAAATGGATTCATTAAAAATACCCAAAAATAATTCTAAAATAGCGTGTTACTCAAACAAGCCTGAATATAGTAATTTGCTGTCTTCTGCAAAAATGTAGACTGTAAATAGTTCTAAATGTTTTCCTTGTGCAACTTTTCGACAAAATGAAAAGCAAACAAGTTAGATAAAAAAAAATTAGTTTTTTAGAGGGACCCTAATAAAAAGGAGAAAAATATCAATAGCATGGTCGAATTTAGAGCTAGACGTTCGGTGCATTCAGCAAAGTTTTTCTACCGTTTTGCTCAGAAATCAAACTATCTATAACTTCAAATAAGAAACTTATATGATTGATTCAAATTTTAAAATAAGGACCACTCAATTTTTTTGGCTTTTTATTAGGGTGCCTTTAAAAACAGTTTTTTTTTCCGTCTGGAGGGAGGAGGGTTTCTAGAAATGATGCATTTAAAAAAAATCGTTTTTTTATTGAAGTGCTAGTGACATCCCGGGACTCAATTTCCACTAATTTCACCAAATTCTTCGGAAGCTATTTAGATTAAGCGTTTCGCTTAGAAAAAGCATACTTAACATAGGGGAAAAGTTGGCTTCGGCAATACCTTAAGGGGAGGTTTACTTGGATTTGGCTGAAAAACAGTTGAACTTTAGAATTTTTTTTCAGGAGAATGAAAAGACATACGAACTTCCGGTTTCGATAATTATATTTGTCCACTATTCCTGAATACTTGGAAATTTTTTGAAGGTAAAAAAAATAAAATGGTGGCTCAGTCAGTCAGTCAGGTTTTGCTGCAGAACTTCGAGTGCACACCCTCTGGTGGTGAACTGAAATGAAAATTTTTTATTGTGGTTAAAGTTGATAATATTCCCTATGGCTTATACCTAACTAAAACGAAATCCGACAAAAATTGACCAAATTATGGACATTTGAAAATTTAGTGCTTTTTTTACCCCTTTTTTTCTCACTTTGACCTTGCTTAAAAAATAGTAACTAACAATTTTTTTTTCATTTTAGGTATAAGCCATACAAAAAATAGTATCCTTCAAAGCGCAATTTTCCGATTGTAAATCGGATCATTTGTTCAAGCCCTATGCTCTAAGTTGTTATAAAAAATATGGTTTCGAGAAAAACGCGTTTAAAGTTTTTGTAGCGTCCCTCAGCGCGCATGACAAAGGTTCACTCAAAGCGCCATAACTCGCTAAATATGTTTCAGATCGTAAAATCCTTTTGGCCACATATTCTACACACTTGTAGCTTTCATTTTATGCAAAAAAAAAAAAATATCAATTTTTTTGAAAAAATCCAAGTAAACCTCCCCTTAACCTATTATCGTCAGGGGGGTAAACAACGTCCTTGAGAGCTCAATTTTGGCATGTAGATACATTGTGTTTCACAGCAACTATTGGCCAAATTTGAGTGCTCTAGGACTTTGTTTACCCCCCTGACGATAATAGGTTAAGGTATTGCCGAAGCCAATTTTTCCCCTATATAATTTTAGGAAAAAATCAAATTGTCATATCTCAGCGAAGTTTTAACGGATTTTTGAAATTTCAAATTTTTTGCAAATTTAATTTAGTGGACTTATAGTTAAAATTATCAGACTTTTTTTTGGAGGGGCGTATCACTCGGAGGGAGGGGTTATTATAAAAATATTCCCATGATGTGACATATTTTGAAGGTAGAGATGTATCACGAAATTCCAATCATATGGGATCCCTTATAAAAAAAAATCCATAAACGAACGATAACGATGATTATTGAACTGTTCCACAAATGGTTTGGGTGATACTCTGAACATGTTGTTAATCAATTTAACCATAACATTTTTATTAGGGATGTTGCTTCGTTCCGCAAAGAGATTCCGAAGATACAAGGTTTTCAATCTATGGAAAGTTTATGACAAAATTTACTCACTAGATGGCTCTAAAACGAAATTTATCAAGTTGTGCCTACTAAATACTCACTATATAACGATAACTACAGATCCTACTTATGTATCCCGTATTGAGCAAAGTTGTTCAGATAGAAAAGACCTGTCCTGAGGTAAAGAGTTTAGTTCAAAACTGACTCTCCAGGCAGCGCTAATGCGACATTCATTTGAATTGTTTACCCTAACAAAACATCTTAACTAGATAGAAGGTTTCCATTTTCAGTAAAGTTGTTCAGATGGTCAAGACCAATCATAAGGTAAAGAGTTTAGTTCAGAATTCACACATTAGGCAGCGCTAGTGTGATATTCATTTTTAATGGTTTGTCTTTCATATGCCCTATCAAGAATACAATTTTCTATCCAACTACTTGAGATATTAACATTTGAAGAATGTAAGATTTTTGAGTTAAAATTACCTATAACTATTGAATCTTAAGTTATACCCAAATGCTTTGTTGAGCAAAAATGTGCGCCACTTATTTCCAGTCTTTCGAAACATTTGAAACAAAAAAGTTAAAATAAAAATAAAACAAAACTGTTTTTGTATAGAAAACCTAATTCAAATCATAAATAGAGCTCTTGCATGATCAAATGAAGACTTGGATACATAATGTCAACAGCCAAATTATTTGAAATATTTTTCTATAACATTGTTGAAAAATGTATCGACTTTTAAATTAAAACAAAAAAGTTATAATCCTGATTTAAGTTGAAATTAGGACCACCCTAATCATAATTTTTATAAAAATAAAGCCTATTAAATTGTACATCTCTTCTATGAAGACACTAACCCCTAAATGAATGGAAACGGAGTAAATAATTTTTCCCCGCTAAATTGCTGTTTCGAAACACAGTGAAGTGATATGTATGTGTGTGAAATAGCACATTTTCCAGCACAAAATCTCAACTATTTTGGAAAATATTTATGGTAAAAAATTATTGTTTTCAAATTTATTTCATCAAAGTAAACAAAATTTCCAAAGTTAACCAGACAAAGTTGTCATAAAAAAGTGAATAACATAGATTGTTCACTAAAACCGTCATAGGGATGTAAATGGATGTAATGTCGGCCTAAATGCCCCTAATTTTTGCCCATACTTAAATTCAGCAATCGACTAAATTTTCAATAGCGACCAAAATTAGCCATTAGTACCGTCTCAATGACGCGTTCTGTTAAATAAAATTGATAAATAACAGATTTTTAGCGATGGACCCAATCTTAGATCTATAGGCTAACATTAGAGCCATTTCCCCTATATCTCATAAATGAGAATGAATAAAGCTAAGGTGTGTTCACCTATTTTCCCTGTAATATGTTATTCTACAACTTTGCTGAAGACACACCATTAGTCTATCTTCACTTCTGTCAATAACAAAATTTGCATTTCACTTTTAGGGGGATGAATCTGAAAGGAGATACGATACTTCTAGAAGAAGTAATTTGTTTTCCCAAGAAACTCCTTCGAAGACACCACACTTCTAAAATTAACTTTGCAAGGGTAACATAATTTCGGTTTGGGCGTCCGTGTAAAATCCGTTTTGGCGTTGAAATTGTCATTTTGGACATAAGAAAAGTTATGATTGCAATTATTTTCCATGTATATAAGATGTTCTGGGTTTTTCAAATAGTCCTGGTATTCAGGTGAAATGATCTACTTGATCAACCACATCTTATTCTTCTTATTTGGCTTTATTATCTCCCTACAGGGAGTTTACACCCGCTCTCAACTGAGTGTTCTTTGATTACATGTTTACGACTGAGCAAACTTGTTATGCCAGATGTTTTTTTAAAATTAAATATACGCACTGCAAAATGCGGCTGATTTTGAGTTGACGATAATAAAACAGCTGGTTGAACGCAGGTCAAACAGAAAGGTTGCGAAGAAAAAGAGGTTGCCGACAATAATGACACTCAATTGAGAAGTTTGAATCCTTGAAAAACAACTGCTTCAAACAAATATGTCGATTTGAATGGATAGAACAGCAAGCAGCAAATAAAAGTAAACAAACCAACACGTCCTATGTGTGCGTGACACTGAAAAAATACTAATAGAAATGCGGACGCTTCTTCGATTGACGAGAATTCGTAAATTGCCCCTTCTTTTTCTAACAGTCTAAGTTAACCATTTTCTTTAAAGAAACCCTAATAGGACAAACTTCTTATTGTACAAATATCTATATATTTGTGTTTATTTCAGTGTGATTTATATTGCAATCAAATTTTAGACAATTTTCTACAATTCACTCATTGACCAAAATTGTGTAAGTCTTATAGCTCATGAGTTATAATTTTTTTTGAAAAAAAAGTTGTTAAAAAGTTCAGTCCTTTTCAAATGGTAGTCTGGATTTTTTCCCCAGGAAAACAAGTATGTAAAGTTGCTTAAGTAAACAAGGTCTTTACACCCAGGAAGTTTCAAGGGAATCTGAGAGGGTGCTGCCAGCCCCATACAAGCTTTGACATTAAATTCGTCTAAGACGATATGTTATAAACACCTACTAAGTTTCCATTCTTCTTTGACAAAGGTTTGATTTATTCGATAAAACCAGCGCTTTCAAATCACCGCGTACTGCTCCCTGGGTCATTGCAACTGTCGACTGCCACCATTTGTCATACATAAGCCCTCGCATCTGGTCAATGTTCTTTTCCCAGCAGACCTCCGTTCGAAAATCGCCCTCCTCTCCATCAAAGCGAATGTAATCCTTATGACACAATTTATCTCACGCTTCCCCGCGAAGGTCCACACGAGTGCATGTGCACTCGATGCTGAATACCAACAACCGCCTGGTACCAACGGCTTAGCAGCTCCCGCGACAAAATACATGTCACAGTTTAACGATCGCGATTGCAACTTGTCATTTCTCCAACGCCGTACATATTTCGACTGTAAAATCTTTCACCAGCGCTTGGCAGCATCTGACTCATTTGGCCGAACCAGCTTCTGTTTAATCTATGAGCGGCTGTGGCGGCTGTGGCGGCTGTTTACGATGATCTAATCCGTTCGGAAGCTACCGCGGCTTTTCGACTACAGCGACGACATAGTTTCTCTATTTGGGTCAACCAATAATGACGATGGTGTCATACAAATTAGCCGACGACGCCCAACAGTTTATTATGACCGGGTTCCAGATTTGTCGTTGCCCTGCTGTTTCTGTTGACATGGACCGTACAAGCTGCAATCAAATTAGAGGAGAAGTCGGCGAAAAACCTACCCCTGAAATCTTGTGATAGGTGTCAGTAAATTGATACCACTTCAAATCGACGACGACGACGTCACTCGAGCTGACAACATGACACACCCAGGGCCACGTGTTATCGCGGAAACGGACTCCAGGAAAAGGGATCAAATTGCCCGAGGGCCGCCCTATGATAAGCAAGCCAAACGGCAGGGCACATGTGGTTGGGTTGTTTATATACATAGAGGAAAACCAGGAAAAACGCAAGACCACGATCGTCAAAGTGAATTTACGATGGCAAAAGGTCGTAAAAGTTAAGACGCCACGTGAAGGGCTCCAGAACGCATTGCACGCGACAAAGGAACTGAACCAGAACGGTTGAGAGTGTGGACTTCAAACGGCACTTTGTGCTGGGCTGCGGGAATTATGATGCAGATGGATTTAACGTGCTGTATATTTTGAAGTTTAAATAATCTGAAGCACAGCAGTGCAGTTTTGCAGCTCGGATGTGGTCAATTCGCCATTTTAAATCATTTGTTCCTACCAATGATTTTGAAGAATTGAACAAGTTTAAGGAATGAGTGGAATGGTTCGTCAAAGTGAAAATCAATTGAATTGATGGAAGTCAATCCAAGAGCGTAGACAGGTTTCCAAACAGGAAGGGGGTTTTTTTTAAGGTCATTAGATCATAAGATTGAATTTAGGCCAAATCAGTAATTTGCCGAAATTTGATTGATGTATTCCTCATACGACTTCTATCGTTCAAATTAAAAAGGAGAAACAACCATTTAAATATGGCAAAACATTATGCATAATTAATCCATATTCATTGTCGAACAACTGCAATATTTCAAAGGAGGAGAAATGTGCTATGGAAAATTATTTAGAGGCTATAAATTAAGTATGTTGTTGCTACAAATGTTCGGAAAGTAGTTTAAATCCCGCATAAAAAAATATTTCTTGCTGCATATGATATATGAATTTCTCAAGAAGTAGTTAATGGCTACTCCCCAGTTTCAGAATCTTGAACAGTTTTCAATGCCCAGGGTTTAAACTATTCTTTAGTCTAATAATATCACAATAATTTTTCAAAGTCCAATATCCAGAATATTGTAAATTTTTAAGTTTTCCTTGATAAAAGTCTTAGAATTTAGTTCATGGCTTGGGCTGTGCCAAAATATCTAAATCTTATGTATGAAAATTGGACCTAAGCCTGAAATCTCGATTCGAATTACCGAATCTATCAAATTTTTCTTAGATCCCAATTGTTAACAAAATATTGATATGTTGAAAATCAAACTTATTTTCTAGGATCCTCAAAATATTTTGAATTGCGAATTACTTCAACATTAAATGACCCTATCATTTACAGTACTACTATGCGCTTAGAATCCTCAAAAATGCTTCCCTTCAAGATGTTGATGCTGGTCTTGAGACCAGCGTTTCTCACTCTTTGGGTTGCGGGTATTTAAAAATTGCTCAAATTATAAATTATTTAAAGTAAGCTGTAAATATAGAATATTGACAGAACCCTTCATGAAGTGCTATCTAAAGGGTGATACGGTCAAAATTTGGTCAATATCAACTTGACGTATTTCTTTCAATTTTGCATTTAAAAAACCTGAACACCCCTCATTTTGAAGGTGTGTGTGTGTAGATTGTTGCTCCTATTTTGATTTTGGAATTCACTCTTCAGTTGTCAAAATGCCGTCCAAGCAAGAAGAGCAGCGTATCAAAATTTTGCTCGCGCATCGCGAAAATCCGAGCTACTCGCACGCAAAGTTGGCAAAATCGCTAAAAGTTGCCAAATCAACCGTTACAAATGTAATTAAAGTGTTTGGGGAACGTTTGTCGACAGCCAGGAAGTCTGAATCGGGGGGAAATCGAAAACCGGAAGCCGCTGAGACGACAAAGAGAGTTGCCGGTAGTTTCAAGCGAAACCCTAACCTCTCTATAAGCTGGGTGTATCGTCTACAACCGTGCATCGAGCCAAAAAACGAGCCGGACTATCGACTTACAAGAAGGTAGTGACTCCAAATCGCGATGATAAACAAAATACGACGGCCAAAGCGCGATCCCGGAGGCTGTACACGACGATGCTGACGAAGTTTGACTGCGTGGTAATGGACGACGAAACCTACGTCAAAGCCGACTACAAGCAGCTTCCGGGACAGGAGTTTTATACGGCAAAAGGAAGGGGAAAGGTAGCAGATGTTTTCAAGCACATGAAACTGTCAAAGTTCGCAAAGAAATATCTGGTTTGGCAAGCCATCTGTACCTGTGGCTTGAAAAGCAGCATTTTCATAGCTTCCGGTACTGTCAACCAAGAAATTTACGTGAAAGAGTGTTTGAATAAACGTCTGCTGCTTTTCCTGAAGAAACACGGTTGTTCCGTACTGTTTTGGCCGGATTTGGCATCTTGCCATTACGGTAAAAAGGCCATGGAGTGGTACGCCGCCAACAACGTGCAGGTGGTTCCCAAGGACAAGAACCCTCCCAACACGCCAGAGCTCCGCCCAATTGAGAAATACTGGGCTATTGTCAAGCGGAACCTAAAGAAGACCAAAAAAACTGCTAAGGGCGAGCAGCAGTTCAAGGCAAACTGGCTTTCTGCGGCGAAGAAGGTGGACAAAGTGGCTGTACAAAATCTGATGGCAGGGGTCAAGCGTAAGGCCCGGCAATTCGGATTTGGAAAAGCGGAAGCCTAACTGAATATTTTTCCTGAATTTTATACTAATTGAACTTGAAAAAGAAATTTAATTTGATTTTTTAAATAAACGATTTCACCGATTTACACGCGTTTTCCCTTGACCAAATTTTGACCGTATCACCCTTTACTTTAGGATTGTCGAGTTCCCTAGTAACCTTAACTAACGCGAACTTCTTTTTCTTATTCTTTGCATTTCAAGCTCATTGCTTATCGCATACTAGCTTATTGCGTGCTCTCAACTTAGTGTTATATATGCACATCAACAATTTTTAATAGAGCGCTTTCGATGCCTATACCATTTGTGCATGAGTATAATTATGTGACAAGTACAATCACACTCTTCCTAGACCGGCCCGGGATCTCCAGTGTGGTCTTGCTTTGTAGCTACGCTTTTACCGACTGAGCCCAAAAAAAAACTTAGTGTGTGCGATTTACAACTGGCGTAATCCGGCCTTGAACTGGCGTTTGGTTAAACGCAATTTCTGTCTGTAGCGTAAAGTCCGGAAACAGCCAGAACAGCAACATCTAGGGGTGAGAAAATTGCCATGTCAAGGACCTCTCATTGCACCTCAAATCGAGGTAAGGATCATGAACTTGATTAAAACATTACGGTGATTGAGCAAGTCGTTAATGCTGATTGTTATCCAGATGGTTATGATTGCACTTTCCTTCACACATTACTATGAATTACAGTAACACTGGTTAATGGTTACTGCTTGAACTGCTTTTCTGACGTTTGCCACGTTAAAAACTTGTGAATTTAAAAAATATATGGATAGTATCCCATACCTGCATTTTTTTATATAAAAACCACCGGAAAACCAGGGAATCATCAGGGAATTTAGTTTACTTCATTGAGTTGACACGCTATTAACATACGCAACTTCACACCAAAAAATTATCAATTTTAATGGTGATGTAAATATCCATGCATGCTAAAATTGGAGCATGTAAACTTCCTTTTCACTTAAACTAGCAACTTGCAAGACATATTGCATACAAAGATAGATGGTTGCATACAATATTTAGAATATTTCACTAAATGATTCATAAATTTACACGATCAGTTATGTGAATTTGTATGATATGTGACGCTTTATTTATGTGCATCATAGTGACAGAAATTTAAACTACTTTTTCGAACTGTGTTGAATTCAGTTTCAAAACAAACAAAATAAGATGCTGGACTAATTTCAAGACCCTTGGACTGTATTTTCAGGATACAGGATAATTCCGGTTAGAGCTTACCACCATAATAAGATCCCGAGAGTATTTATTTTTTTGAAAACTTGAAAGATGTCAATTGATCTAGTCAATTCTTAAGAGAGTTACAGGAAAATCCAGCGATAAATACCAAGGGAATCGAATTCCAAAGCAATTCCTAGAAGAGTTTCATGAAAATTCCGAGAATAATTCCAAAGGCATATCGTGTATAATTTCTAGAGAATTCTAAGTAAATTTAGAGGAGGGCTCCAGGAGAATTATGAAGAGAATTGCAAGACAATTCTGAGGTGAGCTGCATGGAAATTATATGGAGGATTCACTATATAATTATGAAAGGATTTTAAATATAAAAATGAAAGGAAGCTGCAGTAAATTCTTTCAAAGTGAATCTTAGGATGAATTCCTCGGATTTTTTGGAGTGTTGTGTGTGAGTGAGTGTGTTCAATGGACTCTCAGAGAGAATCTCAAATTTATATTAGAGAAACTCTGAAGAAAAAAATCTGTTCTGGGAATTAATTCATGTTATGACAAGGGGTGGGGAGGGTAAATGAAAATGGTTACGATTCGTTACAAGGGATGGGTGTTTTATAAAAGTTAGATTTTCAGCGTTACGTAATATTTGAACCAAGACGCAAGTGGGAAGCAATATTGTAATCTCTCTAAAAGTCGGTAAATACTGCCAATGTATCGTAATAATTTAACTCTTTCTGAAAAAATGTGTAATCCGATTGTTCAATCCGATTCAAAAAGCTATTTCCTATCGATTGGCGTATTTGGATTTCTATTTAATCTATAAATGACAATGTTATAAGCGTTCAAAATCTAACACTTTTTCGTGATGGTAGCAATTTTAGATTTTCGATTTACCCCCTGTACCTTCCCGAATGACGTATTCTACGTCAAAAGAAGCACGCTTAGAATGAAAGGCAGTCCGTGGGTTTTCTCGTCGTTGCTTTGCTCACCCCTTTCATTAACTATGTAGACATTGTCCATACTAATTTTTTAAAATTGTTATAGTGAGTCTCAGAATTTCATGAAAACTGGTATAGTTCTTCCTTATCAAAAAATATTAGACTCGTATTTTTTTTATTCTGCCACCCTTTCCGTGTTAGAGTGGTCCGAAAAATCTATTTTTTTTTTCAAAGATGCCTTTTTTCAAAAATTTATAACTTCTTAACCTTTACGATGAATTTTTACGATCGACCCTTTAAATGGAATATGTTTTAATGTAGTTTTAAGAAAAGTTATGAAACACTCAGAGATATTTGACTTTGTATGAAAAAATACGTTACAAATGCTTTTTCTTGATTTTCACTGCGAGGGTCATCAACAGCTTCTTATTTTAGTATTTTTAATTTTACATAACATATCAAAAAATTAGCGATGTCGGAGAAGTAGTTTTGTAGATACAGTTTTTTTTAAATAAAAAATCATTGTTCCGCAATATATACACCACACGTGCATGGAAACGATGAAGACGCAAGGTAGTTCACAGTGCGTCTCTATCGAGTCACAGCAGTTGTGACTAACGAAATCTATGAGTAACTTACAAGCTGGGTGCAACATTCAGGTCAACCTGCGGGCTGTCCATAAACCACGTAGACCAAGTTTTGAACATTGCAGCTCCGACCTTTCTCCTCGTATACTTTACTAAAATTTTAAAATATTTTTACCGAGCGTATACTTTGGTTGGACTTTCCTCCCCCATTGAAGTCTTCGTGACTTTAAAACAGGCCCAGTTTGACATTATTAATTTTGGTATCAAAATTCTGGGAGAAGTACTTAAATGCTACAAATAATGACGAGGTCGAAGAAAAATAAGTAAAACATGAAGCATTTATTTTCTTTAATTACAATTTCACACATTTTTCTTCCGTTTGAGAATAATATACTTTTCGTTTTGAGGCTTAAAACTATGGAATGACTGTGTCTCCGAAATTTGGTTCACACGTATATAACGGTTTTCCAATATTCTTTCCTACGTGAAAATAGTGAATACTATTGAAAATTTGTTTGTAGATGCCGACTGAAGTGCTAAAATTCTGCGAAGCTGCTCGACTTCATCAGATGAAGAAAACTGGCAGTCTCTTTTTCGCATCAATTTTCACGATTGAAGTTGCTTGCTAGCTACCCAAGTAACACATAAAACATCTTTTTGAAAAAGAATTAGAACGGGTTGTTGTATAAATGTATTACAAGAGATGCAGAAAACATCCCACGTTATATATGAGGTTTAAAAATGTTTTCTTCATACTTCTTTGATTCAACATTTTCCAAAATAGTTTTCTTTTGCTTTTATCTTTAAATGTTATTTGAACGTGCATCTTACTGTTTTAATACCACTATAAAACTTGTCGTATACAAAATCAATCCAGATTGACGTAAACATTGACGGTGCCTTTGAGCCGGACTGTCTCTTCATGCAGTGATTGACAGTTTCTTATGAGGTATTCGGAGGTTTGTTATAAAGAAAGTTGAAAATACTTTTTTATGACATCTCATAAATTAATACAACTGAAAATGTGCAGGTTGTCCTATAAGGAGTTGAAAATACGTTTAAATAACATTCTGGCAATTAGATGTACGCTTCGCTACTAACAAAAAGTCTTCATGACGGATCGAAGGCGTGATGAACGAGAAAATAATTTTCATGCAATTGGCAAGAACATGATAGATACTTATAACAAACCTTTCATCAAGCGGTGTTGGTCTAGTTAGGTAGTAACAAGTCTACCACGCCAAGGACCAGTAATCGAATCCCATGCTCAAGTTTTTTTTTATTGTTTTTTTTTTGTCGCTGGTTTTTATAATGTTTCCAAAACATGTTATAAGACCAGTTTTTAGTTGTATAAGCTCCGCGTCTTGCGCTTTTTAGGTTGTATAAATGTATTAAATGATGTATATTAAAGTATTAGTGATTCTTTGCGTTAGTCATTACAAAGTATTTTCAACTTCTTTATGACAAGCCGTGTTGCTTGGGAAGTGTGTACAAATGTTTAATTTCATGAAATTTCTTGCAACATAACTGCTTTTACCTGCCTAAAGTTGTAAAACAGCATGCTACCAACTTTCAAACATAATTATAACAGAGTTTCCAACATTGAACATACTCATAAACTCGTTTAATCTGACAGTGATAGCTTGATCTGTCAAATGGACATTACACTGTAAGAAAAAAGTACCCAACGGCCAGTTCACTTTCACCTACTTTTGACTAGTTTGTCTCCTTTCTTCCTTCTGATGTTGTCAAAAACGGAGGAGCAAAACCACCCAACAGGGGATTGTGTGGGAACTCAACGTTGAGTATAAGCATATTTACCTGTTTTTGGGTACAACTAACTTACTTTTGGGTAGAAAGCTAGTGGAAAATTCCATACGAATTGAATTGATGAGTGAAAAGAACTAACTTTTGTGTACTTTTTTCTTATCGCGTAGATTAGCGGAAAGCGGGCATGTAATCTCTGCCGAATTTCATCCCAAAGCGTCTGTTGAGTTGGTTGTAAAAAACGTACCATAAAATGATAAGACCATCCCAAATGTAATAGTAAAGTGAATCGAAGAAAATTGTCTGAACTGACTTTTAAAAAAAATAAAAAAAAATAGTTATTGCCACACTGAAAAATAAAAATATAATTTTTCGCAAAATTTAAATTAATTTTTTTTTTGTCCTAGAATGACAACCCAATAATAAAAAATGGACACTTTTAGAGGTAAAAAGTTTTTCAAACACCAACTTTTTGTTGTATAGTACGCAAATTTAGTTAATTACGTTTTGATTTTTTTCAATGCAAGTTCTGAAAACTCATCAAATCCTTGTTGCTAGAGGAAAATTTTCTATAAGAATGCCCATGTTTAAATGTATGGATGACATATTAGTAATTTAACTGCCTTTCTGTTAATTTTTTTGATTTTCAAAAATGGTCTTTTCGATCAGTAGGGTTAACTATCCCATTTCCGGCCTATTAAGCAGAACCCGCACTTAGTCTTGCTTAATCTAGCACTAAACGGAATGTTATTATTACTGATGGCTTCCAAATTTATTGACCTTTTCGTACGTACCGTAAGATTTGATAAAGAGAAACCATTGTTGAGATATTGTCAAAAGTCTAACACTGTTTCTTGACGCCAAACTTGGCCTACGGATTCTAAACTCGGCCTAACGCTTTGAAACGCAAATGAATTCACTTCGGCCTATCGGATAAAGATAAAAATTAATTCGGTCGGGGGGCTTCTTTTGTTTTTGGGAATAATGGGTGCATACCTTCATATCACGCGTTCTCATTGACTTCGTTCCGTAGCTTATTAACTGAAGTATCGTACCAAACGCATAATTGACTTGTTAACACTGAAATCATGGATTGATTTGAAGTTTTCTGCTCGATAAGCCCAAAATGGGCGATTAGGCCGAAGTAGTTCTCTTCCCTATCACTTTTTAAAATGTTTTATTTTCCAGCGTAGAATTAAATTTATATTTTATGCTCACTTTGTAACCTAATTATTATTAGTCTTATAATTTTTAAGTCACGTTAAAAAAAAATCGTAAAAATCACAGTGCCAGTTGTCGAAGATGGAACTCATCCAGTCCGACAGGAATGGTTGGAGAACTCTAGGATCCGAGGTAGCTGACAGCAGTAAGACACTTGTGAGTAATACAATGAATGAAATAAACAAAAAATGGAAATTGCAAGTCAGATACAATATAAGTACAGGTTTGCTAGAAGAAACGTTTTGTGAAGATATAGAATGAATTCAAATGAGATTCAGGAGGTTCACATGAGTACTAGTGCCGTGCAAGTAGAAAATTCCCAAACTAAACTGCACACCATTCAGAATATTTTGATCTCCTAGTCAACATTGTTTAGAAGTTCATATAAGCACAAGCGCTAGCGAGTAAATTTCTAAACTTTCCAGAAAACCGGTATTTGCTGAACATTATTTTCGAAGGCAGCAATCTTGTGCACTTGTGTATAGTCAGAAGCTCAAGATATTTCATGTTGAAAAAGCTCACATGAACGACCGCAATATGAAAGAATTTCGAAACGGTAACCAACAGTAATTTACCGAAAAATATATAATTTTTCTAACTCGATATTTGCCTGTTTTCAGTGCGCTAAATCAACTGAATTTAATAATTATAATTGCACCATAAATCACACACAAAAAACTCTCTCCGATCCAATCACAAACCTTATACACCTGTCCCAACCTGGTTGTGGTTCAATCGGTGCTCAATCTAGAAAAATGATGCATATGTACATACCTACTTCTGATTTACCATGTCCATATGCAAACACACGCATTTGCATCGATGAGTGCAAGCCAAAGCATCAAGTTCAATTATTCATACATCATCACAGCATTTCCACACGTGAGAACAGACTCACCCCACCGCGGCTCGCTGATTCCGATAATGCTGCTGGTTGGCTGGTGCTACACCACCCACGCCGGAGGGGTGGGAGGGTTGGTTTTAAATACGGAGACCCACACCGGTCCGGTTGACCCCATGTATGTGCAGTGCACTCATTTAATATTTATCACGATTGCAGAGCCACAGTGCCAAACCGTTTGCATCTGACGACCCTGAGGCTGTGCGCCGTGCTGTGCTGCACTCATATCGGAAAAATATATAGGGTATACGTCCCTAACCTCGGTCTAATATGCAGCCATCGATTACGTTTTTAATCATAACTCATCAATGAATTTACCTGCAAACGATATTCTACTGCTAAATGGTATGCTTAGATATGCTTATCATGTCGTTTGCTATCAGAAACCACGAAAAGTTGAAAAACTTACTTTTTTTAAGACAATAACTCACGAGGGAAATGTATGTAATATGGGTCTATTGTCCCCAAATTGGGTCTATTTATGGATGCAACTTCGTCCTATCTTGTTTGATCCTCAAAAAAACGCTCTTGGTAACGTTTTCTGATGTATTTTTTTTTATCACTATCACTGTTAACTTAATGCTCTTCATTCCTCAAAACATTTCTTAGAGAAAATTTTACGAAAACTACATTAAATCACTCAATTTAAAAATTAAAAATTAAAAATTTCGCTTATCGTCTTTTGACCGCAGAATATCTAAATCAGAACATTGTGATGTTCATTATACAGGTTTGGCAGAAAAAATCTCCCTTCCTGTTCGTTCCTTATCATCCAAATGCAAAACAACATTGTTGACGTTACTCTTATTGCTATATGCTGTCAAATGAATTTCATGGGCCATAGTTAGGAACATAGAAAAGAAATGTGTCCCTAAAGTTGGGTCCATGTTTTACTTGTGAAAACGTTGTTAAACAATTAAAATAAACATAAAATATTCAAACAGCAACTGTAAGTTTTACGTCTAGTGTGTATTATCAGGTAATTCCAATCAATAAATGCCATAATCAGGCCATTTGATGATCGTCAGTCAACCTTCCCATCTTAACCTTATAAGTCATGGCGGCTAAAAACTCCGAACATTGTGATATTCTCAACCAGTTTTATTACTTACGAGAGCTGAAAATGTATTGAAATGTTGTGATATAAATTGATTTGTGTGTGGTACACATTTATCAACCATCAGTGATCAATATTTTCCTTATTTTTTGTGTAATATTCCTTAATTAATTATTTATTTGCGTGATAGGCCGAATGAAAGGACTAGACCCACATTACATACCGTAACCCTATGCAGCATTTGTGTAGGCATGGTGAAGCGACGCTGACAATTTCAATATTTTATTTATGAATATCCAATTTCAATTGATTCGTGGGTTTTGGGGTTGGGGGCAAGTCGATTGATCCGTTCCGAGGGGGGAATAAGAGTGACATTTTGTATGATTGAATTGTCGGATTGCCACTTTGTGTGCTGGCCGGAAGTTCTAAAAATATGAAAATTAATTGTATAATCAATCAAAGCATGGTTTTAATTAGGTTGATACAATTATTGAATGGAAAGGCATTATTTCAACTGCGCAAAGTTTAAACTTGTTGCAAACTGATGGCTACCATTTATTCCAGGAATATTGGGCTGGATAAAAAAGTGTTAAAGAATCCTTATTTAAAAACGGCTTTTCACGTACAACTTCAACAGCCGTTTTGGTCATAGGCAATCTTCTTCTCCTCTTTTACGTCCCAACTGGAGTTTTTCGCCTGGCTTTCAAGTTAGCGTTCTTTGAGCACTTTCACAGTTGTTAAATGCATTCTAAGTCTGTTCCATTTTTACAATCGTATCTATAGGGTTTTGATCTCATTTCCGCCCTACTAAGCATAGCCCACGTTTTACCTCTCTTTTTTGAACGGGTTTGAACAAAAACTGAACGTTTCTATCAAAGATGACTACACACTTAGAAATAACTAATTTTACACGTGACGGAATCCGTCTTTGACATAAAGAATGAGACGTAAACAAACATGTCATGTAATATTAAGTGCTCCGAGACTGAAAAGTTTGTTGCTCGACGAAAAGTACGTTTGATTGTGGTTTTTTTCGCGTCTGTTATGACTCAAATTTATGTCAAAATTGACGCTCGTATATGTCACTCTCAGAGCACCTCAATTTACATGATTTTTTCTAAGTGTGTACTAAATTTATTCACCTGCCCATTCCAAGTAACAATTAGGGTTTTGTAAGGGTTCTGTAGACCATGATTTAGACTTGTAGAATACTTTAAAACCATGATAAAACCTGAAATGTTACTTGGGATACGCACCGTTAGATTTGATAAAAAACCAATATTGCTTCTAACATTGTTTCTTGATTCCAAATTCATCCTACGAGTTTCAATTCCGTCCTAACGCATTGAAACATCGTTGAAGGTAGAAAAAGTGAATTCGCCAGGAGCGTGAATTCGTTTTGTTTTGAGAACAATGAGTGTTAATATTGATACAATGCGCTCTAATAGGCTTTGTGTTGTAGCGTATGAGCATTCTATTTTTGACCGAGAGTCAAGCCCACCGCCACCGGAATGCCGCAAGTTGTCTCATTAGACTATTGGGAGGCCCCCGTAAATACAGAAGAAGAATTAGCATGAGGAATTCACACCGCGCCCAACATCTGTGCAGTTCCCACTGCGGAACTACGTAGACGGCGGCATTTATCGCTCACATAAATGTGGGATATAAAATTGTGGCTTGTTATCTCGCAGACTCTCTGAGGTTAGCCTTAGCTTCCATGTTGTACAAAGATGGCAGGGATAATGAATGCTTTTTTTTTGGGCTTGACTCCTTCGGAATTTCGGTTAGCACAAGTCATAAGAAACACAGACAAGTCGTTAGGAACATAAGACAATCCTTAATTATTTATTGGTTTCACGGGTTAACGTTGATTTTTTTAAAGTATTGTCTGCAAGTCTACAAGTTGCATTTTATGGTTGAGATTGTTTCCTTTTTATTTCAGTTGAGAAACCTCCACGAAGCACGTGGGTGACTTAAAAACCTTCTTACGATAATGAGTATAAACTCTTCTTGGCTATTTGGAACATGTAGAAACCCGATTGGACCTGTAGTTGGCCAGCCGGAACGGAAAGCCCGGAAAAGTCCCGAGCAAAATGCTTATCGATTCATGTTGACATGAATGATTCTCAGCAATTCGATTACCAAACTTTAAGATTGAGCCCCTATTTAAAGGTATGATTATCTACTTTCTCCAAATCTATTCTGCTACCGCGTGGCCAGAAAACGGTCGTTTGGATATCCGAAATCACCGGCAAAATGGTCAATTCCTGATATTGGACCTAGAGATCTACGTAAAGTTATCAGCATAGAGGGAATATCGATTCTACCGCTGGGTGGCCATAAACGGTCCTCTGGATGTCCGGAATCACCGGCAAATTGGTCAATTTCTGAAAATAGTCCTAGAGACCCCCGATTTTTTTCTAAATTGCATTCAATCATGAACATAGTTTTTCGTTCTAGTGAAAATGTTATAAATTTACAATTTCATTTTTAAAACGTATTCATTTGAAAGTACAAAAGTGATGTTGAAAAGTGCATTAAGTGAAAATTTTCAAATTCCTATCCGTTGGATGTGGTGCCGACTGTTCTAACCTACGCGTAGCTACGCTCAGCTAAGTTTATTTACCTCTTTGTTCCTCTGTCCTCGATAGGAAATATCCATCTAATTCAAGATGATAATTTCAAAACTTACCAAATACACTGATAGGCAAAATAAAGTGCCCACCCCATCATTTTTTGAATTTCTCTCATTTATTTGGTTCAAATTAAAGTAAATACACTGTAGTATTTTTTATATCTTATTCTTTATATTCTTTTTAAGTTTCACTTATAGAATACCAGATAAAAAGAAGAGACTGACTCGAAGAAAAAAAAATCAAAATGGGTGTAAAAAAGAACAGTGACAAAAAAAAGTGCCCACTGCATTTTAACTCCAGAAAACATAAAATAAAGTAAAAGAATACCAGCCTAATAGTTAATGTGTCCTCCTTTGGCCTTCAGGACCAGCTGCAGGCGCTTCGGCATGCTCTCCACTAGATTCTTCAGGTGCTGTGGATCTAGTTCTTCCCAGGCGCGCTCCAGGGCTTCAAAATAGTTATTTTTATTGGTAACACCAGTTTTGTCAACCCTGGCATCGAGAATCGCCCACAAATTCTCGATGGGGTTGAGGTCCGGGCTTTGTGGAGGCCATTCCAGTGGTTTAATTCGACATGACCGGAAGAAAGACTTAGTCTTCTTGGCAGTATGCTTCGGATCGTTGTCCTGCTGGAATACGAATTTCTCCTCAAGGCCCGTCTGGATCAGCGAAACTTCCAGATTTTCCCGCAGGATGTCGATGTAGGAATCTGCCGTCATTATCCCGTCGATTTTCACCAGGCTTCCCACTCCACCCCACGAAAAGCACCCCCAGACCATCACATTTCCTCCTCCATGCTTCACCGTGCCTTGTATGTGGCGCTCCTGAAGCTCCTCACCCGATCTACACCACACACGAACCCGTCGCTTCCGGTTGAACAGTTCGAATTTTGATTCGTCCGTCCAGAGAACCGTTTTCCAGAACTCTAGGGGCTTATCAGCATGCTCCTTAGCAAACTTAAGCCGTTTGACTTTGTTTGCCTTGCTGATAAATGGGCGCTTCCGAGCAACTTTGCTGTTCAACCCCTGTGCTACGAGACGGCGACGAACAGTTCGACTGGAAACTGTTAGCTGAAGAGCCTCCTGGATCTCGCGGACAGTTACCTTCGGGTTCTTCTTCACTTCACGCATGATCTTGGTGTCCGTTCTCGCATCCGTTTTGCGCATCCTGCCTCTGCCAGGGCGATCCACCACTGATCCGAACGATTTCATTTTCTGCAGAATTTTCCCGACCGCTGTTTTGCTGATATTGTACTTCCTAGCGACAGACCGGTGCGATTCACCGTTTTGCACATCACGAACAACCAATTTTCGGATACACACGGGAATTGCTTTCGAAATCACTACGTCCTCCATTTTTTTCAACTGATTCAAATGCGATCACGTGTACAAATGCACCAGTTCCACCCGTTTGCTTCAATACATGTCAAACTTTCAAAACAAAAACAATCGAGGGGTTTTCCGATGGAAACTTATCGAAAACATACCGATTTTTGAAGTGGGCACTTTTTTTTGTCACTGTTTTCTTTTTCAATCCAAATTGATTTTCTTTTACTTCAAGTAAAACTTTATATTTTCAGTATTCCATAGGTGTAACTTTAAAAGAATAATAAAGGTAAGACATCGAAACAGACTACGGTGTGTTTATTTGAATTTGAACCAAATAAATGAGAGAAATTTCAAAAATGATGGGGTGGGCACTTTATTTTGCCTATCAGTGTACGTGTCAATCAAGTATTGCACTACTGCTTGATTGAAAGTTTCAGTACATTATCAATGGTGTATATTTGCATCGATAATGTATTGGAGCGGGGCTTATCATGTGTGAAAATAGCTTCAGAATGCTTGCGTTCTTGCAATGGGCTATTGTAGCTATGGTAGAGCTGTCACCTTCTAACTCCCGGGTTCAAGCTTCTTTGCATTCATAAGAAATGATAAGATTTTATCAATAATACAACTGCCAGACAGTGGGAGTTAGGTCAAGGCCGAATCTTCATTCTAATCTACGATTCCACATACTATTAATAACATTTTACACATCAAAATGAATATATGTTTAGGATGAACAAACATTTTCAGGAGCAAACGAACAACAGGATCGAGCTGATAACGTTTCTTAATTCCAAAATCTGAAGACTGTTTTGAATAATATGTTTAAGTAATGGGCAGCAACAACGGACAGATAAACTACTTACAGCTTCTATTTATTAAATGCTTGATATAACGCCGGCTGGGCGTATCCTATGGCTTATCCTCACTACTAACAAAAATCCACCCTTCCCGTGACACTTATGAGCGGTCGTAGAGTTCTCTGCATCTCTCTTAAGTAAGTGTCGGACTAACATTCCTCCCCTTTCCCACCAGATGCAAGGACGTGGCCAGGACAGGTCTGGTCTGTTGTAGGGAGACACATCCTTTATCTAAGAGGTAGTAATTAATTACAAATTACTATCTAACAGCAACGGATGAAGGTGGGTCTCTTTCTTAACAACAGTTTAGAGCTCGTACCACCGGCGACATTGTGCAACGTGGTTTATGCTATTCTATGCTATCCTATGCTATGCTATGCTATGCTATGCTAATTGCATTCAATCATGAACATAGAGGAAATATGCCATCTCCACATCGATTATGCAACCGGGTGTCCATAAGACGGTCCTCTGGATATCTGCAATCACCGAAATAATGGTAAATTCCTGAAAGTAGACCTCCCAAGTAACATTGCAAGTTTTATTATGGTTTTAAAACATGCTACAAGTCTAAATGATAGTCTGCAGAACCCTCATAAAACCCCAATTGCTACTTGGGGTAGAGCCGCGATTTTTTTCTAAATTGCATTCAATCCATGAGCATAGAGGAAATATGCCAACACAACATTTGTTTAAGTCTATGGTAAAGGGGAAACCTTGGGGAAATAAAGAAAACGGAGTCGGAAACAAGTGATATTTCGAATCGCGTTGGGGTGTGGTGAAAGATCTATGAACACATCGGATGTTCCGTGAGCGGTTCAGAAGCTCTGTGTACTGCTCAAATGTTCTATTAAATTCTCGGAAGTCCTATGATCATCTCAGAAGTTCTATGCTCATCTTGGAAGTTCCATGAACATCGTAGAAGTTCTATGAGAGATTTGGAAGTTATAAAATAAACTTCTCGGAAGTTCTGTGAACTGCTCAGAAATTCTATCATCATCTCAGAAGTTCTAAGGATGTGTTCGAGAATCCTTGAAGCTCTATGAACACCTCGGAAGTCCAATGAACATTTTGGAAGTTCTGTGAATTGCTCGGTAGTTATATGAATAGCTCAGGAGTTCTACAAACATCTCGAAAATTCAATGAATTTCTCGTAAGTCCTGTCAACTTAACGGAAGTTTTATGAACTGGTCGGAGTTCTAGGAACATTTTGGAAGTTTTATGAACATTTCGAAAGTTCTATGAACCGCTTTGAATTTCTATGAGAAATTTGTTTTTCATTAAGGCAATAAGCAATAACAATAATACATCTCGAAAGTTCAATGAACATCTTGGAAGTTCTATGAACATCTCAAAAAGTTGGTGGTTCTATAAACATGACTTCTGCCATGTAAACTTTTCGGAAGATCTATGAACAAGTCGTAAGATCTATAAATTTTCTGAACAATCTGTGAACTTGTTGAAAGTTCTAAAAACTTGACGGAAATTTTGAGAACTTGTCGGAAGTTCTGTGGAATTGTAGAAAATTATGCGAACATTCTTGAAATAAGATTTAAATCTGAAGATTTTCGACTGTCCAATAATTCAAAGCATGATTCTCAGATATTCAGGTTGTCAGGTTGATCAGAAATTATTCCAAAGAGCTTCAGTTCATCAAAAATCTCTTTGGATATTTGAAAAAAAAAATCTTTGAAAATATAGTTAGAGCTGGAAGTAGGGCGTAACAGCTTTAGTAAACAATTAGTTCTCTCGATGATTTCTAGGAATTTAAGACACGCCCTCGCAAAACAACATAACCGTCG
Organism: Ochlerotatus camptorhynchus; assembly: GCF_037179485.1. Classification (NCBI taxonomy): domain Eukaryota; kingdom Metazoa; phylum Arthropoda; class Insecta; order Diptera; family Culicidae; genus Ochlerotatus; species Ochlerotatus camptorhynchus. The sequence continues at coordinate 114,907 of NW_027040931.1, read as the reverse complement.
GCTAGGGCAAGTCTACCCCTACCTGATGGGGATGTTGATTTGCGTTGGCGAGTCTTGACTTTCTAGAAATCATAAAAAAAAGTCATTGGTTATAAAAGCTATTACGCCTTAGTTCCAGATCTATCTAGATATAATCAACAAACATGTTTGTTATCTGAGGGCTAACTAACAATTTTGTTGATTTCAACCCGGAATGTTTATTGATTCTACAATCGTGATGTTATCACCACCACTGAATATGATTGTCTTTTCAACAATATGATCCACAATTATTTTTGTTCTGTTAATTATAATTTTTATTTTTATTGACAATTTTCCTTGATTTGTTTTCTGTCGATCTTGTTTTTCGTGCTGAGCACCAATGAAATACTACCGACGCCAGGAAGGCAGCTCCCACACCTGGATGCTCCCTATCGAACCATCAACTCATGAACCGGCGACCCTTCCGAAGGAAGGCGTGATCAGAGATGTTATGCCTCAGAACATTCCGGCGGCGCCGACTGGGATTGAACCCAGGCCTGCTGGGGTGAGGGGTAACTACGCTTAACAGTACACACGGTGCCGCTATTAAGGTTTAGTCTATTAACAAACATTTTTAACGTAGTATTACGTCTTTCGGCAACGTATTGGGGATGCAATTTAAAAAAAATCAAAGTCGACTGCGTTACGAAAAGTGGTGAGGTTTTGACCACTTATAACTCTGTCAATAGCGGATGGATTTTAATTCAAAGCATACCAATCGACTGGAAATTTTTCTACAAATCTGCTTCAATTTATCAATTTTCAAAAATTCACTATTTAAAATCACACAATTGTCCAACTGTTGCAATGGTGATCAAAATTATCATCAATTGCCTGCAAAAGGCGTTTTCCCTAACACAGATTTCAAAATAGAATTCCAACCGGTCTCGCCGAACGGTGCTTATTCAATCAACGCATGTGGTGAGTTGTGATGTCCGGTCGTCATCAGCAACAGCAGCAGCAGCAGTGCTCTCGGCACTTGTCGTTGAACATTGTTCTCCAGTACACAACGAAAGGCTGCCTGCAAGCAGCGAACTGCAGCCCACATGAGCGTTAATTCACCGAAGAAGGAAGAATAAGCCGCACCGCTACTGATCAGTTTCATGGGATTCGTCAGTTGCTGTGGGTCATCTATGCCTAGTGCGTCACCCTCGTTCCAAACGATGTACAGCTAGCCAGCTACATCTGTGTTGAACACCCTAATAGCTCAACATTACTCAACTATCACGACAAAACGGTCCTTTTCAGGACCACCATACATTTGTTAAAGAGTATTTTCTGAACATTTGTCAAGGTCATCAATCGAATGTCAGTTCCCATAAGCTTAAATCTAACATACCATGTATTTTTAAGGCGACATTGGTTGTGCTATTTCTAAAACCAAAGTCGATCGCAGTATGAAAGTGGTCTGATTTTGATCCAGAAATTATGTATTTTAATTCTAAACAAGGCAATCGATTGGAAATTACACAAATGTCCAGCTGTTTCAATGGAAATAAAAATTATTACCGATTGCCTCCAAAAAGCGCCGAATATTGATACCGAGCACGTGATCCTACGTCAAATCTACGATCGTGTCTTGGATACATATGTACATTTATTTGTACAACATCACATTTAAGATAAGACATAATCAACAATAGTACGCCACAATACTCGGTTTGCGGCTGCCGCTCTCCATCCTCGGTCATGCCCAATGCTCGCTAGATCGCGCTCTACCTGGTCCGCCCATCGTGCTCTCTGCGCTCCACGCCAACCGGATCAGTAGCGAACACCAACTTTGCAGGGTTGTTGTCCGGCATTCTTGCAACATGCTCTGCCCACCGCATCCTTCCGGCTTTGGCCACCTTCTGGATGCTGGGTTCGCCGTAGAGTGCAGCGAGCTCGTGGTTCATTCTTCGCCGCCACTCACCGTTCTCCTGCACACCGCCGAAGATCGTCCTTAGCACACGTCGCTCGAAAACTCTGAGTGCTTGCAGGTCCTCCTCGAGCATAGTCCATGTCTCGTGTCCATAGAGGTCCACCGGTCTTATTAGCGTTCTGTACATGGTACATTTGGTGCGGGGATGAATCTTTTTTGACCGTAGTTTCTTCTGGAGCCCGTAGTAGGCATGACTTCCACTGATGATGCGCCTTCGTATTTCACGACTCACATTGTTGTCAGCCGTCATTAAGGATCCAAGGTAAACGAATTCCTCCACTACCTCGAAAGTATCCCCGTCTATCGTGACATTACTTCCTAGACGAATCCTGTCATGTTCGGTTCCGCCTACTAGCATGTACTTTGTTTTTGACGCACTCACCACCAGTCCGACCTTTGCTGCTTCGTGTTTCAGGCGGGTGTATAGTTCTGCCACCGTTCCAAATGTTCTTGCGATAATGTCCATGTCGTCCGCAAAGCACACAAATTGACCGGATTTCGTGAAAATCGTACCCCGGCTGTTGAGCCCGGCTCGTCGCATTATACCTTCTAGCGCAATGTTGAAGAGTAGGCATGAGAGTCCGTCACCTTGTCGCAGTCCCCGGCGAGATTCGAATGAACTGGATAGTTCACCCGAAACCTCCCGGCTTTCCAGGAAAGCCGTTCTCGTCCATGTTTTTCCATAGCTATGTGCGGTCGATACTGTCGTATGCCGCATTAAAGTCGATGAACAAATGATACGTTGGGACCTGGTATTCACGGCATTTCTGGAGGATTTGCCGTACGGTGAAGATCTGGTCCGTTGTCGATCGGCCGTCAATGAAGCCGGCTTGATAACTTCCCACGAACTCGGTCATTTTAGGTGATAGACGACGGAAGATGATCTGGGATAGCACTTTGTAGGCGGCATTCAAAATGGTGATCGCTCTGAAGTTCTCACATTCCAAATGGTTGCCTTTCTTGTGAATGGGGCAGATTACCCCCTCCTTCCACTCCTCCGGTAGCTGTTCTGTTTCCCAGATCCTGACTATCATCCGGTGCAGGCAGGTGGCCAACTTTTCTGGGCCGATCTTGATGAGTTCGGCTGCGATACCATCCTTACCAGCTGCTTTGTTGTTTTTGAGCTGCTGAATGGAGTCCTTAACTTCCCTCAGCGTGGGAGTTGGGTCAGTTCTGTCCTCTGCTGCACTGACGTAGTCGTTTCCTCCATTGCGCTGGTCTCCCGTGCCTACGTTCTCCACGCCATACAGGTGCGCATCGAAGTGCTGCTTCCACCTTTCAATCACCTCACGTCCGTCCGTCAAGAGGCTCCCGTCCTTATCCTTGCACATTTCGGCTCGCGGCACGAAGCCGTTGCGGGATGCGTTGAGCTTCTGGTAGAACTTCCGTGTTTCTTGGGAACGGCACAGCAGTCATTTCCTCGCACTCCGCTTCTTCCAGGCGGCGTTTTTTTTTCTCCCGAAAGAAGCGGGTCTGCTGTTTCCGCTTCTGTTTATACCGTTCCACGTTCTGTCGGGTTCCATGCTGCAGCATTACCGCCCGCGCTGCGTTCTTCTCCTCCAAAATCGCTCTGCACTCCTCGTCGAACCATTCATTCCGTTGACTTCTTTCCACGTACCCGATGGTGCTCTCGGATGCGTCGGTGATGACTGCTTTTACTGTACTCCAGCAGTCCTCCTCTGGCAACGCTGCCTCGAGATTCTGCGCGTATGCTTCAGTCGCTCTAGGTTGTACCGTGGCGGGCGTCGGTACCATACATTGTTGATGACGGAATGTTTTGGGTGCAGTTTGACCATCACCATGTAGTGGTCAGAGTCGATGTTAGCGCTACGATAGGTCCTGACGTCGATAATGTCGGAAAAGTGCCGTCCATCAATCAGAACGTGGTCGATTTGCGATTCCGTTTGCTGTGGCGATCTCCAGTTGTAACGATAGGGCAGGTGGTGTTGGAAGAAGGTGCTACGTATGGCCATGTTCTTGAAGGCGGCGAAATCGATGAGTCGTAGGCCGTTCCCGTTCGTCAGCTGGTGGGTGCTGAACTTTCCAATCGTCGGTCTGCACATTCTTTCGTCGATCGGCCACCAACCGATCACGCGCTTCTGCATTTCGCCCATCACGATGAAAGCTGTGCCCAGCTCGCGTGTGTTGCCATAACTCTGGTAGATGGTATGATTACCTCTGAACGTTCGCACCATGGATCCTGTCCAACACACCTCCTGCAGCAATACGATGCCGAATCCGCGGTCCTTCAGTAGATTGGCGAGTATTCGGGTGCTCCCGATGAAATTGAGAGATCGACAGTTCCACGTGCCGAGTTTCCAAGTCCTATTTCGTCGCTGGGGTCGTTGCCGTTGGTCTCGGTTCGTATTCCTCTGTTGCTGATTTTCCGTTGCAATGTTTTTTTACGGTTGGCTCGCAGGGCCTGACACCAACCCCCTAACTTTTCGGAGGACGTGTCTTGGATGCAACCTCTTATTTTTTGCTAATTAATTTTTACTCACACTGAAAAGTTTATGTTTTGATTTTTATGAAATTTTATTGTTATTCTATATTTATATTCAAGTCACATAAATATTGGATCCACTTTATGCTATGTTATAAGTGGCAACAAGTCATAAGTATTCCGTTAACACATACCTGATTACATCGACATTGGTTCAGTTCGTGGACGATCTTAGTCAGTGCTGTTAATTTTCATATCATTCGAATACAACCATTCAATCAATTCTGTGAAAACGAGTTCGCACATGACCATAATTTGGAGCGCCCCTTTCTCATTCGAACCTCATGGTCACTGTCAATTGAGTCACTCACTATCATTTGACATACGACTGTGGAGTATGGAATAAACCCAGCAAATTGTTCCTGAACAGACAAATCGACCCGATGTCGGATCAATGTAAGGCAAATCAAAGGTCGATGTCGACCCAATGTCGTGTTGATGTCTGGTCAATTTTGGGTTTATTTCGCGTCAACATCGGGTTGGGGTTTGATAGAAGTCAGGTTGGTTTCGGGTTGGCTTAGCTTTTTCGTCGACCAGAGCTCCGTTTATGTGTAGGTGACACTCAATTGAATGCAACTGATATCACCCATTCGAAGGAGGTCCTCTTTGATAGCGGATAGCTGCTTTTCTCATTTTCATCAAAAATGTTCAATTGAATTTGAAAATTTACAGCACTGATCTTAGTACGTTCAGCTAGGAATGACTTCCGAAATTTCTGGATTCTCTCTCATTTTACGACAAAATGGAGTCAATATTTACACTCTGGAAAGACCTTCAGTTGATCTAACATCTCCCTATAGCATATTTTTTTAAGACTTCAGGTTGATTATGTATTATACCAAGGATCTTCAATATTCCATCATTACAAATTATGTCTTCCGGATATTCTCTCAACATATCAGGCTCATCAAAAATTATTTCAAAACTCTTCAGTTGATCAATGATCTCCATAAAGTCCTTTTGATTTTTTTTTAAAGACTGCAGGTATATCAGGAATTATGATCAGCGGTGGTGTAGTGGTAAGTTTGATTGCCTCTCACTCGAAAGGGCCTGGGTTCAATCCCAGGGTTTTTCTGAGGCATAAAAGCTCTGGTCACGCTTTCCTTCGAAAGGGAAGTAAAGCTGTTGGTCCCTGATCCGTGAGTTGATGGGTCGAAAGGAAGGGTTCAGCTGGCGTCGGTGGCATTGGTACTCAGGATGAAAAACAAGATCGACGGAAAACAAATCAAGGAAAACATAAGGAATTATGACTAAGATCTCCAGCTGTCCAGCAATTTAAACCATGTCTACCGGATTTTCTCTCAAGATATAAAGTTGATCAGAAATTATACCAAAGATCTTCAGTTGATCAAAGGTCTTCATCAAATCCATGGACCCATGGATATTTTTTAGAATTATTCCAAAAACTTTCGGTTGATCAAATATCAATGTTGATCTTCATGAAATCCTTTGAATATTTTTTAAGACTACAGATTGATCAGGTATTATTTTGAAGATCTCCAACAACCCAATCATTCATATCATGTCTCCCAAATACTCTCTCAAAATATCAGGGCGATCAGGAATTATTCCAAAGACTATCAGTTCATCAAAGATCTCCATAAAGTTCTTTGGATATTATTACAAGACTTCAGGTTGATCAGGTATTATTCCGAAGATCTTCAACTGTGCAACAATTTTAATCATGTCTTCAGAGCTTGAAAAGTAATAAAACTTGTCATGTCACATCTCAAATTACTTCAGCATTCATTGACTTATCCATAGCTGGTAATATTTAATAGCTGACCTCAGTTAGCTATATCCGAACATGTTCTGGAAATCCCCAGGGAAGTACCAAAAAAAAGTTATGCAACACCTAAAATTGCATAAGCATTCAACGACTAATTCATTGGTGGTAATATTTAATCGTTAAGATCACATTTTGCCACAATTGGACATGTTCCGAAAACCGCCGAGAATGTGGCCAGAACTTGAAAAGTACCAAACATGTTTTTCGACTCCTCAAATTGTATCAGAATTCAATAACTAATCCATTGGCACAAGCATTACACTTCTGTAATGACATTTGACCATATCCAGACTTGTTCTGGAAAACCGTGGGCAAGCGACCAGAACTGTTCGTGTCATATTTCAATCTGCAGCAGCATTCAATAACAAAATAGTGATAAATTGTTTCGAAAACAAAAATCGAATTAATTTCCGCATTCAGAACGAGTTGAATCCGGTTGGAAATTGAATTGTACAAATATATTTAATACCACTCGTCAATCAGAACTTTCTGCTTCTAAAGTTGACCAAAGTGGCTCGATGATGTTGAGACCTGGTGACTGTATTGTCCAAGGTGATGAAAATCTCTCTCGTGACCTTCGTACCACGAATTCATGAATCGAAGCATTGCCATCCTGGAAGCTTCAATCACCGTCAGAAATGATGGTTTTCATCATTAGTGATTTGAGCAATTTGAGGGGTCACATTATCGGTTTTGGACCTGTTCATGTTTTGGCCACTTCCCCGGGGTTTTCCAGGACAAGTCTAGAACATGTCCGGATGTGGTCCTAAAGATTAAATGTTACCACAAATTTATTATTCATTAAAAGCTGTTGCTGTTTGATGTGACGCATGACCGGTTTTTGAAATTAGTTAAGTGTTGGCTATTTCGCTGGGTAGTTTCCGGAACAATTCCACAATATGTCCAGATATGGATGATTTGGTTCTAAAGATTTAATGATAACATCAATAGATTAAACATTGAATGCTTGATGACCGATGTTGGCACCAGTGGTAGACTTCTTACAGGTTCTAATTTTTAAGAAAATAATATTTCACATTTTCAACAAACAACACAAATTAAAATGACACATTTGATACAACCTCAACATCCGGTGTCCGGCAGCCACTTCCAATTTCGGATATGTTTCTGTGTGTTTGTCTCTTTTATCCGAACGTCCATTGGCGTGTTTATTTGCATTGGTCGACGGTATTGGGTTTCGAAACTGATCCGTGTAAAGGCGAGCGCAAACACTCAGTCACCGCACTGCCACCGGCACCAAACTATTTTGATATGAATAATTCAGAGGAATCGTTTTAAATTCCACTGAAAATCTGTTTCCGCAAAAGGAGAACCGCCGGCAAAGCGTTCTATACTTAAACATTACATTTCCAGGAATAAGCGAAACTTTGATTGCATTTTTATTCAATTCGTGATGCACATTTTTCCCGCAAGCAGAAGATGCTTTTAAGCGAAACTAAAGTGATTCCATTTTTTTGTTGGTTGCTGATGCTGATGCAGTCAAAATACAGCATTTCTCCAACTCGCTTCTAATGCAGTTGTAGGATAAACAAACCATCATCCTTCCTTGTGGGTGGTGGCACCGCGATGGGATATTGCTTTGAGACTGTCATCAGCTGGAAAAGTACACACAAATTTAAATATTTCACCAAAACAACATTAAATGTCGAGCTCGTCGTTCTAAGCAGTGCAGGTTTTTCGACAAATTGTCTCGGGAGACAAGCCGTTTGGTGTTCTCTGAACGAAATGTGGGCGGTTGCATAACCCACCCGCACAGAATTACCATTTAGTGGGGCGAATTTGTGAATGAAAGCACTCGACAGCAGCGACATCGGTTTCATTTAAGCCCACCGAAACGATCTAGCCTAGCTCTTGTTGCAGAACAGAGCCTTTGAACCAGACATTTCGCTCCAGAACTACCTACAACCGGAGGGCAACATCGGTTGTGAGCACCGAAAAATAGAGTTCCAAGGAACACACCACACACCGACCCAGGTTTGTTCGGCCGCTGCTGCTGTTGTGATATAGTTTGAAACTAAATAAATACGCCCCGGGGAGGACGGGGCAGATTCACTTTGGCTCCTGGCTGGACACACAAAAAGCAAAATCTTGTTCCATCATATTGGTTTCTCTGCTCGGGAGCACCCAGGACGACACAGCTTAGACCAACTCAGTTTTATGGTTTTTGCATATTGTTTCACTCGTGTACTCCGGCATAAAACTAGCGTGGTGATGGAATGGAATATCAACTGGAAATTGTTGTTGCTGTTTTTGGTGGAGTAGGTATCGAAGTGGAAAAATTGCCACAATGATACAACATAGAGCTGCCTGGCTGACTGGCGAGCTGTGGGATGTCCAAAGGGCGATCAGACAGAGGGCTAGAAAATCTAGGTGGGAGCAAAGCAGAGCACTTCATACTGTGTGGTGCAAAAATGATAGCGATGTTTGGGAAATCTAAATTGTTTTTGAGCTATTTTGAAAGCAACAAAATGCTATCAGTCTTTGTTTGGAATGAAAAACAGTGAAATGGAAAGACAGTGGATGCAGTCAAAATGAATTTAATTTATTTTTATTTTTATCAAGTCATTTAGTTTTTTATTTGAATTTAAAAAACATACAATAGTAGCGACGGAAAAATCAGATAAAGCTTCACATTTTAAATACACCGTTATTCAAAACCACAATCATTTCCAGATACATATGAAACGATAAGTGTTCTCTCAGTCCAACCAAAAGTACTTGATCAACTGAACAAATTTTTCGAAAACTGTAACCAGCACCAGTACAAGTGTATTTTTTCGATTACCGTGGGGACGTCATTTGTGATAAGCCCCTGGCCCTTGAAAATTGTGTTATTATTTATGAACGGCCTTTATATTTCAAATTGACGGTGGATGTCAAAATGAAGTTTCACATTCATCTAGTGGTGTACGATTTTTATTCAAATAATCGATTATTCGATTAACGATCTGAAAAATCTATTATTTCTATTTGGTTATATCATGCCAAGTAAGCAAAACGTTCGCCAGACGGTCAAACATGTTCTGCATTCTAATAGGGGGAATAATTACAGCACGATGAACAAAAAATAATCGAATAATTACACTAGTTTACAAAACAACATAAAAAGTGTGAACTGTAGTGGTTGACCAACGTTTCTAATGCAAAATCCTACGCTGAATTCAATGCCGTGGTCAGAAAAAAATAAAGTAGAGCCATTTTTGAGATATACCAAAATTTTGATTTTTTGAATTTTGGACAAAAGTACGATTACTAAAATATCAATATCTTTGCAACTAGTGCACTAATTTTAAATCTTTTTTTATGAAAGTGAAGCTAAATAAATTTGCTATCGTTCACTAGAATATTATGTCTTAATTAAAAATTTAATTTTGAAGTCATTTAAAAATTTACAGCATTTTTTTTCCCCTGCGAATTTTCCATAAAAATCTTGTTTTAATCAACATTTTTAATGGGATAAAAAGATTCAAAAAATCATTCCATAATTTATTCTTAAAGTCCATTAAAAACTGGAGAAAATGAGCCTTTAATGGATAAAATCGGTTGGAAATTGTCGAAGTTATGAAATTTTTTGTAAAATCATGGAAATTGAATGTTCTAAGATTGGCCGTTGTCCCGCTCCTAGGTTCATGCACCACTTCCAGTAAGCCTTTCTGCGGACGTGTACGCATACGGTGCATTTCACTAACACTACCAGCTGTCACGCAAAATTAAATGGGATATTTTCAACAATATAATTTACGCTAGTGTTTGTGAGACCGCTCGGCGAGAACCTAACGCAACCAACTCAATTTGACAGCTTTCTTTCTTTAACATTGCTTAACGATGTATACGACAAAACGTGAATTCAAGTGTAAAAATGATCCTCAAAAGTTTTGTTACGCGTGTGGCAACTATATATTTACAAAATCGGTCAATTTCACTGCTTCGTTGCAAACTGCATACAGGCTTTATTATAAAATTGATCCTGGAGACTTTGACGAACCGTGGATTCCAAAAGTATTATGTAGTTCGTGCAAAACGTGCTTGGCTAGGTGGATGTCAGGTGCAAGTTAAATTGATTTTTTGAATAACTTTCATATAAACAATTTATGTACAGCATGGTAGTGCTTTGTTCTTTCCTGATCGACATTATCTTACTTCATCTATTTTTAATAAGTGTTAATGTCTTACTTACTAACTCACTTATTTGTTATCTGTCAGTCGCTATTTGTCCTTTGACATGCCCACCATATGGCGTCGACCGTTTTGTCATGCAACGGATTGTTATTTCTGCTTGACAAAAGTTAAGCAACAAGGACGTCACAAAACAGTTGAGTATCCACAAGTGGCTTCTATGACAAAACCTGTTCCACATTCAAGTTCGATCCCGTATCCTGTTTATCCAAAGCGGAAACGAGCGCCCTCTGTTGAATCGACCGTTACAAAAAGTGAGGAGGAATTCAAGGAGGAATGCGAGGAAGACTTCGAGGTGGAATTGGTAAGAAACCCAAAACTGTTTACACAATCCGAATTTAATGATTTGGTGCGAGATCTCGACTTATCGAAGGAGAAATCCGAATTGCTGGCATTACGCTTGAAAGAACACAACATGCTGAGCAAGGAGGTCAAAATTTCTTGTCACAGGAATCGTCACAAGAAATTTGACAAATATTATTTTACAGAGGACAAGGCTTGTTTGAAGAGTTTGGTGAGCCATATGATCCAGCTGAATGGCGTTTATTCATCGATAGCAGCAAGTTGAGCTTGAAAGCCGTTTTACTGCATCAAGAGAATGAGGTTAATATGAAGGAAACGTATGAATCAATGGCTCTATTGCTCAATTTGATAAATTACAATCAACACAATTGGAAAATTTGTTCCGATCTTAAAGTGGTTGCCATGTTGACTGGATTGCAACAGGGATACACAAAATATATGTGTTTTTTGTGTAAATGGGACAGTCGAGCTCGTAAGGAACACTACGTCCGAAAAGATTGGCCAAAACGGGATAAATTCACAATTGGTAAAGACAACGTTAAAAATGATCCTCTTGTGGTAAAAGAACGCATAATACTTCCACCACTACATATAAAACTTGGGCTATTCAAAAATTTCGTCAAAGCGTTGCAAAAAGAAGGGCCGGCATTCTAGTACTTGAAATCAGTATTTCCAAATTTATCTGACGCAAAGATAAAGGAAGGTGTATTTGTTGGCCCACAGATCAAAAAACTGCTCAATGATTCCGCATTCAATACAGTTTTGACACCAGATGAGGAAGAAGCGTGGAAATCGTTCCAGCGTGTTGTCACAACCTTTTTAGGAAATTTCAAAAGCCCAGATTATGAAGAAGCCGTCGATGCATTGCTCAAAAATTATGAGAAAATAGGTATAAATCAAAAATATTGTGTTTGTTAAATATGAATTATTTCAAATCCTTTTATTTCACTGAACACAGGTGTGAATATGTCTTTGAAGATACATTTCCTACATTCTCACATGGATTTTTTCCCGGAAAATCTTGGTGACGAGAGTGATGAGCACGGCGAACGTTTTCACCAACAAATGAAGATGATGGAACGTTGTTACCAAAGGTTTTGGGATGAAGCAATGATGGGTGACTATTGTTGGTTTCTGATTCGAGAAACAAGTTCAAAACATCGAAGACAAAGTCATTCGATTCTCAATCATTTTTAATAAAACCTAAATAAATTTCTTTTGTATCAACTCGGTTTTAAATCCTGATATGCCTTAATCAAATTGATATGTAGAGAAAAGAATCTCCCATGAAAACTTTACATGCGATTTGGATGCTTACAACGACACCTAGAAAAGGAACTCTAAAGCTGTTGTATTTCAGCAACATTTTTAAGTGTTTTACAAAAATGCTCATAACTTCGACAATTTCCAACCGATTTCATCCATTAAAGGCTCATTTTCTCCGGTTTTGAATGAACTTTAAGAATAAATTATGGAATGATTTTTTGAATCTTTTTATCCCATTAAAAATGTTGATTAAAACAAGATTTTTATGGAAAATTCGCAGGAAAAATAAAAAAAAAAAATGCTGTAATTTTTTAAATGACATCAAAATTAAATTTTTAATTAAGACATAATATTCTAGTGAACGATAGCAAATTTATTTAGCTTCATTTTCATAAAAAGAGATTTAAAATTGGTGCACTAGTTCCAAAGATATTGACATTTTAGTAATCGTACTTTTGTCCAAAAATCAAAAAATCAAATTTTTTGTATATCTCAAAAATGGCTCTACTTTAATTTTTTCTGACCACGGCATTGAATTCAGCGTACCGAGTTCAAAAATGCTGTAAACTAGTGTTATAAAACGGGACATCTGTGATTTTTGGTGTGATCGTCTTGATCAAAAAGCGCAAAAATTTAACCCAACGAAGGGGCAGCTTAAGCATAACAACACCTTGCATTGGATTGAAGGGACCGTGAATGAGGACACTAAATTAGAAAGTTGTTTCTTCGGACTGTTTTATATTAGAATTCTTCTTTGCTGTAACCAGGGCGTCACAATATCAGCTTCAATCGACCAAATCCATGCGACGAAGAGACTGCTGGCTTTCTTTTTCTGTTAAAGTCGAACAGCTTCGCAGCATTCTAGAACCTCAGTCGGCGTGCACAAACAAATGTTCAATCGCTTGTCTCTCTTTCTCCCGTCGCTCCATTGGCCTTCCTTTCAAGCTTCGGTGAAACGGATGAGCGAAAGAGCGCTCGACTTTGATAGTTTTCTCTTTAATGAAACAAATCAACAGAGGTTTCATGACGTATCTGACGGAAAATGAAATTACATATTTAAAGCATTTCTCACGTGAAATCACTTGAAGATTACACGTTATATGTATGTTTAATTTATCATCCATCCACATATTTATCTAAAAAAAAATAACGAAAACGGGCCATAACGCATTTTAAACAAATTGAAAGAGCGGTGATAGAGTGTTCGTGAAAGGGGATTGAAAGCCATAATGAGGTTTCGTTTAACTAGAAAATCGACGTTACTTACATTGAAAGCGATGAGCAAAGCAACGACGAGAAGATCCACAGCCAGCGTTTCCTTCTAAGCGTGCTTCTTTTTCATTATCATTTCTTGCTGATAGTCTAGCAAGGCGTTATAGAAATGAAGCGTTGAACACGTTTGTATGAGAGAAACAAAACTCGAGTTCATTTTAGAGCTTCGAAAATGTAGAGCCCTGGCTGTAACCTCCTAAATGGCCAGGATCTCAGGATATAACATATTCATGAGATTCACTTGTACACTAACGCCGCTTGTTGTCTACCGACCAAAAGTCCTTGACCTTTTCTTTTTTTTACTTTAAATGATCTTTATTTCTTGTATTTGTTTGGTTTACATGTATGAATTATCAAGTGACACAGATGCGTCTTTTCAACTTTAGTACATTTGAAATTTTAATTATAATTTACAGTTCTTAGTCCTATCAGGCCTTTTTTAGAGTATGACCACCTTGGTGGGGTTGATTTGTTTTGAATTCAAAAAAGGAGACTAATTATAACTACTATTTACAACTACAACTATCCTATAGCTACTATATACACCTAACCTACTATATACAAATTGCTTATCAAAGCATGTTCTGATGTATTGCATTTCTGCACAAACCTAGTCTTAATATGTCATCAATTTGGAAATCTAAATTTGAAACGTTCGCCTCTTGGTGGAGGTCTGAAATTTTTGTGTCAAAGAGACGATCAAGGATCATCCTAAGCACTCTATTCTGAGCGACCTGGATTTTGTTCCTGTAGAACAAATTTTCTGAACACTGTAACCTTATATGTGGTCAGGTTCACGAGAAAGGTTAAGTATGATTCTACCAAAGAAACAATTTTTTTCACTTGTTTATTTTTAAGGCCCAATAGCGATAGCTTTACGGAGCCGATTATCAAGCTTATTTTTAATTAATTAACACGAAGGTCATTAATGAGTAAATATCTTTCTGGGAGCCGACTGGTTGCTGCTTGTTTTCTCCTGTGCCCTTTCTTCTGTTTCTTTTCTCTTGTTGTTGTTGTTGTTGTTGTTGTTGTTGTTGTTGTTGTTGTTGTTGTTGTTGTTGTTGTTGTTGTTGTTGTTGTTGTTGTTGTTGTTGTTGTTGTTGTTGTTGTTGTTGTTGTTGTTGTTGTTGTTGTTGTTGTTGTTGTTGTTGTTGTTGTTGTTGTTGTTGTTGTTGTTGTTGTTGTTGTTGTTGTTGTTGTTGATGATGATGATGATGATGATGATGATGATGATGATGATGATGATGATGATGATGATGATGATGATGATGATGATGATGATGATGATGATGATGATGATGATGATGATGATGATGATGATGATGATGATGATGATGATGATGATGATGATGATGATGATGATGATGATGATGATGATGATGATGATGATGATGATGATGATGATGATGATGATGATGATGATGATGATGATGATGATGATGATGATGATGATGATGATGATGATGATGATGATGATGATGATGATGATGATGATGATGATGATGATGATGATGATGATGATGATGATGATGATGATGATGATGATGATGATGATGATGATGATGATGATGATGATGATGATGATGATGATGATGATGATGATGATGATGATGATGATGATGATGATGATGATGATGATGATGATGATGATGATGATGATGATGATGATGATGATGATGATGATGATGATGATGATGATGATGATGATGATGATGATAGAACAATTGTTTTAGTATCAAGTAGGTAGGGTCTTTGCGGTTATTGAATCGCTGCTGAACCTACTTTTCGCTTGCTTGATCTTCTTCTCTGTTTTCTTCAGTTCAAATATTTTACTAAAAGTTTATGTTTTGCGATTTTGGGCAATTTTTAAGTGCCCATTGTGTCAATTTCAGAAAAGTTAGCAGTTTTGATAAGCTTTCAACATAAAATTAAATCTAAAGAATGTGCTTGTTTTGTTATTGAAGTTTTAAACAGTTGTTTTTTTATTCTTTTACAAAAAAATGTGATTTTTTTCAGTTTGTATTTTTTCTGCAAAGGCAATCAAGTTTCCTACTACTTCGTCTCAGACGGCATTTCGATTAGATGAACCGTTTTCTTACTATGATTTATTTAAAAAGATCCAATACGTCATTTTGATAAATTAGCCCCTGAGTTACAATACAATTGCCCTATGCACATTTAGCGGTGTGCATGAATGTATAGAAACAATGTATGCATTATGTCAAATATACATAATAAGGTTATATTCCCCCGAATGAGCATCTTTTGATTAGTGCTCATTCTTTTCACATTCGGGGTGATGGCATTCGGGGTGATGGCATTCGTGGTAATGTAGCACGATTTTATAATAAGAATTATTATTATTGTGCCAAATGTTGACTGAAATCGGACTTAACCTTTTATCTACTGATGGGTACTCTTGGGGTTAATTTGACCCTTACACGGTAACCGCAAAATACCAAATAATGACTATAAAAGACTCGATATTGACTACAAAGTAAGCATTTTCGAGGGAGACTGGGACTACCCATTAAATGAGTAAAAAGATTACCCATTTATGAGTATTTGTTACTCGCAAATGAATACTTACTACTTATTTTTGTAGTTGTAATTACTCATAAATGGGTAAAATTTTGCTCATTTAATAGGTAGTCCCAGTTTCCCTCGAAAATGCTTACTTTGTAGTCATTATTGGGTATTTTGCTGTTACCGTGTAGGTACTTTGACTCTAGATTTTTTATGTTTGGCAATGAATTTGTCTAATTCTTTCGTGATTATGTGTCACTTAGGAATTTTTAAAACTAGAAGAAATTTTCTCTTAAATACTAGACAAATTATGTCTTGCATCGATTTTATTAAATAGCTTATGTTTTCACCCATCGGAGGTACATAAGCAAATCGGCTATCACCTTTTTTGACAGTGGTGGTGGGGGGAGACACCTCTCACCATTCCTCATCAACGGATAAGCATGGTAAAGGGGATGTTCTATCCGATTCGTACCTTCCTCAAAATGGTCCTTTGCTCGCTTTCTACTTTCTATGTACAATTTTCACACTACCGTACTTTAACGGGACTATTAACTTTATACGTTCATCTTCTCGTCTATCCTATAACATTTCCACTTTAAGTCTGATATTTGACGTTAAGCATCTCCAACTTTGTGAATCGTTGACTTGACGTATAAATTAATAAAACATGATTCGTTAAGGTTTAGCAAATACTTTATGATTTCAAGAAAATCTAGCTAGCTTCAACTGAAAGTGAACGTGTCTTCTCCCTATCTGCAATTTGTTGCAGCAAAACTGATTGCCTATTTGCGCCAAACACAGTTCTATTTACAGAGTTCGTTGGAAATGCTAGATAACATGAAGCTTTAGTGTGATAATTTATTAGCTAGACAGCAAAAAATAATTTTGATATCACATCAAAGTGGATGCACTTCAATCGTGACAAAAATATAGTGTAATATTATTTGCAAAAATGGACAAAATTATAATTAATACAGTGCATGAACTGACATTACGCTGATTTTACTGCATTTGTTTATTTTTGTTTATTTTTATGACCAGATTTTCGACATAATTGAAGTGCATCCTCTTGGATGTTATACTAAAATTAATATTTTGCTGTGTAGAGAATGGTATTGGAAGAGGGTAAAGGGTGTCCACGATGAAATTGCCACACTATGAAATTGCTCTAACTTTTTAACCGTTGGGTAGAATTTAATGAAAATTTGGGTGGATTTAGTTCATAGTGCATTATTTACATCCTGCAAGTTTTAAAGTCCTGTGATCAAAACACGCGGAAATGGAGTCGAAAGAACAGCTCGTGCGTGATAAAATCTTGCGCGTTCATCACGAGAACAAGGATCTCTCGCATCGTTCCATCGCTAAAACGTTAGGAATCGCGAATTCCACGGTGTCGCGAGTGATTAAGCGGTTCGAGGAACGGTTGACCACCGATCGGAAGCCCAGAAGTGAAGGAAAAAGTATTCCGTACAACACCAAAAATCCTAACCGCGTAGTTGGGGCCTTCAACCGAAATCCGAACGCCTCCGTTAGGGATGTGGCTAAGAAGCTGCACCTAAGCCGAAGTTTTGTCCAGAAGGCCAAAACTAAGGCTGGGCTTCGAACGTTCAAGGTACAAAAGGCCCCTAATCGCGACGAGAAGCAGAACAAGTCCGCCAAAACCCGTGCCAGGAAGTTGTACCTCAACATGCTGACGAAAGTTGAATGCTGCATCATGGACGACGAAACAAATGTGAAGGCCGACTTCAAACAGATCCCCGGCAACCTGTTTTTCACGGCCAAGGATAAGTTCAGCGTTCCGGAGCATGTTCGCACTCAGAAGATGTCCAAATTTGCGAAGAAATTCCTGGTTTGGCAAGCCATCTGCACGTGCGGGAAGCGGAGTGCACCTTTCGTGACCCAGGACACGATGAATGGACAGGTGTACATAAAAGAGTGCCTCCAGAAGCGGCTGCTTCCTCTCCTGAAGACCCACAACGTCCCAAAAATCTTCTGGCCGGATTTGGCCTCATGCCACTACTCCAAGGACGTGCTGAAGTGGTATACGGACAATAAGGTCAATTTCGTGCCGAAAATGTTCAACCCTCCCAACACTCCGAAGCTCCGCCCCATCGAGAAGTACTGGGCGATTATGAAGCAGCACCTTCTTAAACGACCTAAGGTAGTGAAGACAGTCGAGGAACTGAAGAAAGTATGGGTTTACATGCAAAAAACGGTTGATTCACAGGTTGTGCAGAATCTTATGGCCGGGGTTAAGGTCAAGGTGCGGGCATTTGCGTATGGACTGTAAATAAAATACGAGTAAAATGGTAAAATGAAGTTTAATAGTTATTTCTCAATCCCTGAAAATTTGATGGCAATCGGATGAAAACTCGAATTTTGCGAATCAATTTTGTGTGTGGCAATTTCATCGTGGACACCCTTTAAGTAGATAGTTCCGTTAGAGTACGGCAATATGAAAAATAATTGAAGTTGAAAATGAGTGAGGGTCATGCGACAGTACAAGTCAAACGCACACTTTTTTGGCTAACCGTACGATTTTCGCGGAGATTTGAAATATGTCTTCAAATCTACAGTTATATTTGTTCAGTGAAATTATATACAATGGATTGATTGCAAAATGTGAGTACCACCATTTGTAAATATTATTTATTTTTGTCAAGAAACCGGACTATGAACAAATGTTCTAAGATCCCGAGCTTCGAAAACATTTGAAAATTCAAGGACATCAACAAATCTTAATGCATCGCGTTTTGAAATTTGTTGCGATATTTTATTAATTTTTTTCTAATCTCTGGACATGGCATTATCTTTGACGTAGGACTACGTCTTTGTGGACTGGGCTGCAAATCAAAAAATTGTGTAGCGAAATAGTGTTAGGTTTTAAACGCTTATAACTTGGCCGTTTATTGATGGATTTAAATTCTTTTTACGCCCTTTGATTCAGAATTAATATAAAATTTGTTTGATATAAAGATTATCGTAAATTATCATTAGTAAAATATTGAAAATTGATCAAACTTTTAGGCCGCAAACAAACAATCACTTGATTGCTTGCTATGACCTTCGAGAGAACAGAGAGGGACGATCAGTTGCGAGGTTATAAAAGAGCTTACCCGTACGTTTTGCTTCAGATCGTCTGAGGATGTGACGATTGTCGCATCGTTCGACGCTGTACACGGCCGTCGAAAATTGAGTAGGATTTCTCTCAAAAACGTACGACGTAAGTAAAATCCTCCTCAAAAATCTGCATGAAAAAAACAAGAAAAAAACTTCTTTTAAGTCTGTGAGTACACTAGTACAGGGCCAATGAGATTAGCTCAAAATTGAGTTGAATTTGACTCAAAATTTGCTAAAAAATGTGTTATTTAGTGAATGAGCAAATTTTTTTTTTAGTTATTGAAAAAAAATATTTTTATTTCTTACAAGGGTGGTCTTCATCAAAGCTGTTCAGATGCATAAGGACTATTGAAAGGTGAACAGTTGTGTTCAGTATTCGTCTTCTAGGTGGCACTAATGAATTATTATCTTAACTTGATACTTCTTCTTTGGAACAGTTTCGTGAAATAGACCTATTGGATGGTGTACATCACAAAAGTATACTTTTTAACTTCTTATAAAGGGTGATACGGTCAAAATTTGGTCAAGGGAAAACGCGTGTAAATCGGTGAAATCGTTTATTTAAAAAATCAAATTAAAATTCTTTTTCAAGTTCAATTAGTATAAAATTCAGGAAAAATATTCAGTTAGGCTTCCGCTTTTCCAAATCCGAATTGCCGGGCCTTACGCTTGACCCCTGCCATCAGATTTTGTACAGCCACCTTGTCCACCTTCTTCGCCGCAGAAAGCCAGTTTGCCTTGAACTGCTGCTCGCCCTTAGCAGTTTTTTTGGACTTCTTTAGGTTCCGCTTGACAATAGCCCAGTATTTCTCAATTGGGCGGAGCTCTGGTGTGTTGGGAGGGTTCTTGTCCTTGGGAACCACCTGCACGTTGTTGGCGGCGTACCACTCCATGGCCTTTTTACCGTAATGGCAAGATGCCAAATCCGGCCAAAACAGTACGGAACAACCGTGTTTCTTCAGGAAAGGCAGCAGACGTTTATTCAAACACTCTTTCACGTAAATTTCTTGGTTGACAGTCCCGGAAGCTATGAAAATGCTGCTTTTCAAGCCACAGGTACAGATGGCTTGCCAAACCAGATATTTCTTTGCGAACTTTGACAGTTTCATGTGCTTGAAAACATCTGCTACCTTTCCCCTTCCTTTTGCCGTATAAAACTCCTGTCCCGGAAGCTGCTTGTAGTCGGCTTTGACGTAGGTTTCGTCGTCCATTACCAAGCAGTCAAACTTCGTCAGCATCATCGTGTACAGCCTCCGGGATCGCGCTTTGACCGTCGTATTTTGTTTATCATCGCGATTTGGAGTCACTACCTTCTTGTAAGTCGATAGTCCGGCTCGTTTTTTGGCTCGATGCACGGTTGTAGACGATACACCCAGCTTATTTGCGGCATCTCGGAGAGAGAGGTTAGGGTTTCGCTTGAAACTACCGGCAACTCTCTTTGTCGTCTCAGCGGCTTCCGGTTTTCGATTTCCCCCCGATCCAGACTTCCTGGCTGTCGACAAACGTTCCCCAAACACTTTAATTACATTTGTAACGGTTGATTTGGCAACTTTTAGCGATTTTGCCAACTTTGCGTGCGAGTAGCTCGGATTTTCGCGATGCGCGAGCAAAATTTTGATACGCTGTTCTTCTTGCTTGGACGGCATTTTGACAACTGAAGAGTGAATTCCAAAATCAAAATAGGAGCAACATTCTACACACACACACCTTCAAAATGAGGGGTGTTCAGGTTTTTTAAATGCAAAATTGAAAGAAATACGTCAAGTTGATATTGACCAAATTTTGACCGTATCACCCTTTAGCTAGTAAACTATTTCACTTCTTATTGCTGGTCTTGGACAAAGTTGTTCTGATGGATAAGTTAAGTTAAGTTTTCTTTATTAGGGAGGCTTTCAGCCTGGGGCTGGTTCGAATCCGCCATTCTGATGAATAAGACCTATTGGATGATGGACTCAGCATTCACTCACCATGTGACGTTAGTGTGCAATTTGACGTCTTATTGCTTGTTTTAAGTTGACAGTACGACTAGATAGAAATTTGCTGTCTTCAGTCCTAAATGACAAGACCTATCGTATATCACTCGAAAAAATAACTAACCACTAGTGTCATTTGATACTAATGGCTTGCTTAAGTTGACATCTCGACTATATAGAAGTTGCTGTTAACACGACCTTTTATATAGTGGACATCTCAGTTCTAAATTCTCACACAAAGGCCCGGCGAATAAACGATTTTACTTATATTGCTGCTTGCATCGAAAATTTGACTGCTCCAAAAATTAAATAGTGTAATTAAAGTGCACATTTATGTCAAATAGTCTTGAAGTGTTCAGAGCACTTGTTGTTTGAATCATAAGGAATAAGTGCACCGAAGACACTAAAACAATTACACGTAAACGTGCACTTTTATCACAATTTTTATTTATAAAAAAAAACGTGATTCTTAGTCCAACTTGGTTTTTTGATTTTTAAAGTCACTTTAACGCTCTTGGGTCATCCGTGACTAGTCCGGGGGTGAGATTTGAACTCGTGACTTTGGCGTGAGAGGTATGGATGCTAACCACTACGCCGGGGTCGCCCCACTGTCCAACTTGGTGTGAAATGCGCAATAATTACTTACTTTAACTTGAAAGCTCAACTAGATAGATGATCAGTGATGCAAAATATCATGACACTCACGTGACACTCGTCTTCCCATCAACCGACTATCGCTGACAGATCGTTTTGTCACGCAGTGAGAGTTAGAGCC
Organism: Ochlerotatus camptorhynchus; assembly: GCF_037179485.1. Lineage (NCBI taxonomy): Eukaryota > Metazoa > Arthropoda > Insecta > Diptera > Culicidae > Ochlerotatus > Ochlerotatus camptorhynchus. Next base: position 93,238 of record NW_027040931.1, on the reverse strand, counting down.
ATGGCAAACAACAATCGCTGCTCACAAGCAAAACGTTACACTCGCTGCTGATGATGAAAAGCACAACGAAAACAGTGAAGACTTCTGCAGTACATCATGAGAAAAAGCGAAACGACAGAAGAAAATGAAAACAATGCCTACGCATTCCAAGTTCGTCTCGGCAGGCGCGACTGTGTGAGTTTCAAACAAAGCAGGCAACATGAAACGGAAGCTGTTGGGCTCACTCACCAACACACACACAAAAGCAAGCAAAGTAGCAACTGCTTCAAAACGAGCACAGATGAGTGTCGTGATTGTCGGGAATGGCCAGATCGGTGATGGATCACAACAGAAGACGACATTCACCAGTTGCTTTTTACTTCTTTCGTCAACTTGATGGAGAGAGCTTCGACGAGCACATTGATAGGAATGTACAAAGCGTTACTACCATCAGCTGTTTGGCGATCGTGATTGTGATAGGTCGCAATTCTGTAGATGATTGCTGTTTTTCAAAAAGTTGATCAGATTTATAAGACCTTTTGGGTGGCAAGTTTAGTTGAAAATGTCTTCACCAGTGTACGAACTGACTTGCTACCTTTGGCCGAGTTGTTCAGCTGCACAAGACCTATTGGTTGGTGTACAGTTTAGTTCAGAATGCTGTCACAAGGGACGTAAAGATGCCTTTGAAATAATAATTCTTAAATCGAAATTTTAATAATTACTTATTATTATTCATAGTTATAACGTCCCAACCGGAACTTTTTTTTTGTCTTCAATTTTCATTACATCTGCTATTTTAAGGCTGCCGTCGTTACTTATCACATGGAGATTATACGAATTTAACGTATTGGCTTGTAACGTATTGATTTGTCAGCATACGATTTGCAACTTTCATGGCATACATCAGCGAAACAAAGCCGTACAAAGACTTATTAAAATTGTACCATAATGTTTGAAAATTTAAATACAGCCCTTGTGTAAACGACGATAGATCAGTTCAAACTCACAAAAATATGTTAATATGAAACAATTTAATTTACGTTAAATTTTTGAAATACAGCGTTCGTTATTTGATTGATTTTTGTTTGAACACAGATAAAGATAAAATATGAAAATTGAATTCAATTAAGGATATTGAATGTCCCATCATTGGGGCCTCCCATAGCTCAGCCGGTAAAGGCGCAGCTACAAAGCAAGACCATGCTGGAGGTGGCTGAGTTCGATTCCCGGTCCGGTCTAGGAATTTTTCGGGTTGGAAAATTTCTCGACTTCCCTGGGCATATAAGTATGATTGGACTTGCCACTCAATCATATCAATGCAAAAATGGTACAGGCATCGAAAGCTCTCAATTAATAACTGTGGAAGTGCATCTAGAACACTAAGTTGAGAGCACGCAATAAGCTAATATGCGATATGCAATAAGCTTGAAATGCGAAGAAGAAGAAGAAGAATATCCCATCATTTCAAAATCCGTTGAATTGAATGTTTGGTTATTTTAGAATAATAATTTTAAATCATTAATTTGTTAATTAATAGTTCAATTATTAAACAAAAAAAAAACAATCTCGTAGTCCTACGTCAATAATGCGGTCGTGCTTGGGGCACAACCCTTCATTTTTTGTCAGATCTCTCCTTTTCTGAAATATGAGTAGAGTTTTAGAGGTAAAGGCGGCAATGATTTGTGGAATCAAAGATTATATGTATGTAGGTAAGGTAGCCACCCTCCCTTTGAAGATCTTGTCTTATATGCAGCTCCACTTAATAGCAAGATCAATTGGAGCTACCGATCTGAATTCACAATATCGCTATGTGAAAGGTCAACAGAGTCACTTACGTGAAATACACGGAAATTTAAGAATCTCCTTCCAAACAAATCGAATAACGCAATTTGCTATTCTTATTAAGCTTCCTACAGGATGGTTTATACAGTAATGTGCCAAAAGTTTGAACAACATGATTCTATTTAACTAAGTTGGATAACATATTAGGAGCCTACAGTGTTCCTTAAAGTTGCTTATCATTGATTGCTGAACTACTTATTGCAGACCACACATTCTTAGGAATTCATGTAAAAAAGGTTTATAAAGTTGAAAAAAATCATTAAATCCCGATATCTCTCGAAACCCTCGAAGGATAATTTTGATTTTCACAGATAATACAAAGAATGACCAACTCTATCGACTGGAATACCCATAATTGATGGACATTTTTTGTTGAACTAACGGTTGCAGGGACACCGTGACTCACTACAACTACATCAAATTGCTCAGAAAAGAGTAACATGAGTTGCACTTTGAATGCCAGATTATCCAATCTATGTAACATATATTCTAATACATTTGTTATAAATAAGGACAGAACAGTCCCAAATTGTCAGAATTCTGAAAGCTTTTCATTAGTAATTCCATTTATCATCACAGAAAAAAACGGTAGCTTCCTTCATCGCATTTACTTACCAATTCTATTACATCTGCTGCCTAAGTCAACCGAAGGTATTTACTCCGCACAGCACATGACTTATTGATTAGTTTCCTGTTTCATACTTCATTCGACTTGACTCCCAAGCGACCATCATAACTTGTGTCCCCCGGAGGCAAACGATTATACGATGCCAGATAAATGAACAAAACAAGCCTATTTACATCGAAAAGCTCTCACAAGAGTCGTACATTATTTGTCATATCTCAGGATCCGTCCGTACCTTACTCGGAATACGTTACCCGACACAGAGGGAACCGTAAAACATCACCATGAAACATGGAAGATGGATCTTATAATGAAGTACCTCTATCGCCATCGGATTCCGGCTGGCAGCTCACTCACTTCATTGGTTCGGTCTGAGCTGCCCGAAGGCCCGGAGGTCATCATCATGTGCGTTCTCGTGCCTCACTGCTGCTTCTCCTCTAGGCGACAGATATGGGCGGCGCAGGCATCCGATGCGATGTTAATGAGATTGTCAAAGGATCAAATAGACACACGTGGCCAGGCTCTACTCTGTCTATATTCCTCCGCCCACATGCCACAAGTCATACGTCCTGCCGCTTTCATTCGGTGTCGGACGTTGAGGTTGAGGTGTAGGTATTATACAACGGTCAGTGGTCGTAAATAGATTAGACCAATTTGCGTCCATTTCCCTTTTCTGTGTGGTTGATCAGTGCGTTATTCCGGCAGGTTACACACATTTGAGAGGAAATTATTCCCGCAAATGGGATAGCAAGTTGACCTTGCGGAAAATATCGTATAATTGCCAGAAGATCCCCCTTGTTCCGGTAGCAAAGCCAATGAAGGAGCATGGTAGCGAATTTCCTTTTGTCACAATGGCCTTTTTGTCTTGACTGGTGCGATGTTTACACTTCTTTTGCCGAAACGACAAACAGTCTGGCTTAAGTAGGTCAATAAATTTTCATTCTTCCGCAGAATTTTACTTTTCGCCGTGCGCCCGCTGCGAAACAAATGTAGAAAACTGCCAGAGAAAAGTCGTAAAGTAATCTACACAACCACTACCACCCCCGCCCACCGGTCGCAGCGTCGTCGTCGTCGTGGATGCTTTCTGTTGGAGGTTGGAGTCATACGGTAATCCTGTTTCATGCTGAGTTGTGCTGACTTTTCCCAGGGTGTGAGTTTCCTTTGGTACCAGCGCATAAGGAAAAAGGAGTGAACGCTTCGTTGAGCTGCTGCCGTTGCTGGTGGCGGACGACGGACATGACGCGATTCAAAGCAGCTGATTATGAGTGGGTTATGCTTTGATGATGTTTACCAGCTGTTTATTGGGTTGAAAGTGGATGAATATAATGGGAGATAATTTGGTTTGCTTTTTTACTGGTATGGAAGCCACGGAAAATTACAGTCTGGTTTGTGTACTGAGTCTTTTAGGTCTATTTGTAGAAACATAGGCAACAATGAACATTTTTAGAATAGATAAAGATTCTTTATTATTTTCTTGCTACAGGTAAATGCTATACTTTCTCGAAGGAAAATTTAGTAAACCTAACGATTTTATAATAGTACGTTTGGTCCATAATTATCGTGCTGAAAGCTCAGTAACAAGCCAATGAAAACTAAATGAATTTCTTTCTAGCACGAAAGCCTGTCAGTAAGTAGCATGGTACCGTCTTCTTCTAGGGTATTTATGCGTTTGTAGCGGGCAGAGCTGGTAGTGCTGATGCGATATAATAGTAGTGACTTTAGTGACTAAAATTACGGGAATAGTGACCAAATACTGACTTGTAAATACTAAATAAGTAACCATTTATATGGTAACTTCGAAATTCAATTACGGTTCGATATTGAAATAAACTTTTTATGTCATGGAATTTAAAATCAAATTTCATAAAGTTCTCTAATTTAATCGAACCTCACAAAGGAATCTCCTGTGAAGAGCATTTGAAGTGATTTGAATAATTTACTTTTGCTTACGTTATATATGATGACTAGCAAATAGTAATTTCCATCTTTTTTATGATCTTGTAGGGTTAACTACCCCATTTTCGGCCTATTAAGCATAACCCGCACTTAGTCTTTCTTAATCTAGTTCAGTTTAGCACCAAACGGAATGTTATTATTACTGATGGCTTCCAAATTTATTTACCTTTTCGTGCGTACCGTAAGATTTGAAAACGAGAAACCAATCGTTGAAATATTGTCAAAAGTCCAACACTGCTTCTTGACGCCAAACTCGGCCTACGGATTTTAAACTCGGCCTAACGCATTGAAACGCAATTGAAACGCCAATGAATTCACTTCGGCCTATCGGATGAAGATTAATTATTGATTCGGTCGGAGCGCTTCTTTTGTTTTTGGGAATAATGGGTGCAAACCTTCATACCACGCGTTCGCATTGACTTCGTTCGGTAGCTTATTAACTAAAGTATGGTACCAAACGCATAATTGACTTGTTAACTCTGAAATCATGGATTTATTTGAAGTTTTCTGCTCGATAGGCCCAAAATGGGCGATTAGGCTGAAGTAGTCCTCTATCCTATTTGATTCTGCGTTCGAGATCTTTCAAGTTTTGATATATCTAGGTAGATAACTTTGATAATTCGCTAAGAAATTTTCTCACAATTTATACAGAATGATCTCAAGAACTTTTTTATAATAATTCCAACTTAAATTTAGAGGCAAATAAGCTTTTACAAAAATAATAGTGCATTCTTGAATTTTTTGCAGAACAATCAACAAAATTCTTGGAAATAGATTATTTTCGTAGTTGAAAATGCTTAACATCAAATATCATTATTAAAATGGACATTTTAAACGATGGATGAGGAGATGAAAGTAAAGAGTTGATAGTTCCGTTATAGTACGGCAGTGTGAAATTTGTATATAGAAAGTAGAAAGCGAACAATTGACAATTTTGAGGAAGGTACAAATCGGGTAGAGCATCTCCTTTACCAAGCTCATCCGTTAATAAGGAATTGGGAAGGATGTTTCCACCTGCCACCACTGCACAGTGGACCAGAATGCAGATTTCGGTGGAATGATATGTTTTGAGCCCGAAATTGAAAGTTTAGACTAAAAGTCTCTTCTACAAAGATGTTCCTTATAGCTAACCCCCCATTTTTATGCCAATGAATTCTGTGGTTCTTATTATCATTAAAATCAAAATCAAAAATCTAACTTTTTTGTATGAATAAACTAAGGTATACATTCTTGGGCAAAGTTATAGCTGAGCTGATTTCAAGCAACTTTGTGCTAAACAACTTTTTTGTATCTCTTAAATTGGCCGATTTAGAGCTATTTTCTTGAATTGAGTTAGGGTGGCGCTAAAAAAACAGTTATTTTGTTCTAGTTTTCTTATTTCGAATTTCTCAGTAAAGATGTCTTCAAATAACTTTTAGATCTTAAAAACGCGCAAATTCTGCTGCACAAAGCTTGGCAATATCTTTCGCCAATCAAGAGTTATTGACGTTTTTATACTAAAAATATGCACTTTTCAAATGTTAATATCTCTGGTTGGGGCAAACATAAAAAACAGTTTTTTTACGGCATTTGAAAGGGCGTATGTTTTTCTCAATAATATGAAAAAAATTGAGGTATGTTATTTTTTAAACTCGTTTAAAACAATTTGAATTTATTCATATTTTTTATTATATTTTGGTATATCTTTTTTATTAAAAGAGATACAGACAACAAATTTGCTATAAAACATTTGTCTTAAAGAGTTTCAAAAGTCTCTAGAAGATGACTTTGATGAGAAATTTCAAACAAAAAAGTTATTGGCAAAAGATGGATTTCATAGGACCACTCTAATGACAAATTTAAATAAAATGTGCTAGTACATTTGTTTCAATATTTTTACATTTAGTGTCTTCGAAGAAGTTTTTGTTCTTGAAAAATCCCTTCTTTTGGTGTTTGCAAACGTTAAGGTGGTCCTCAAATTAGGGAATTTTGCTGCACGTTTGCCGCCTCCACCACAATTCACCCTGTACTTGCAAAAAAAAGTGAAAACCCCACCAAATGGCATAAGTTCTCCACACGGCTTGTATGAAAGAACAGTAGTGAATGAGGAGAAAATTTTACGTTCGTGTTTATTCCAATAATGTTGTCCGTCGTTTTCCTTCTTTTTTCCAGCTTGGACTCCCTTTAAACGTTCCCCCGAAACGTGCCTTTAACCACATAACGAGGAGGCGGTAAATTACCTTCCAAGGTTTTACGTTCACTCCGTGCTCACCCTTTCTCATGTGACGAGGTTGGACGGCAGTCATAGTGTATACTGTATTTCCGTGGTAGTATTTCTGGCGCCAGCCGTCTGCTGGGTCCTGCTGTTTCATTCAAGATTTCACAGCGGAGTTCTCCGACAGGGGTGGATTCAAATTCACAACAATGTTAGAGGATTACTTCTGATCTACAGCTCGACTGTATGGGATTTTTGGGGCATGTTTCATTGGTAGGTGACTAGCTGATAAATGGTATTCCGTTCGGTGAACTTAATGATGACTGAAAGCTGCAAACCGCAGAGCACATTTCATCTTTAATCAACATTCAGTTCACACGATCATCGCAAAAAAAACACGAACCGGCGATAATCCCCCAGTAACCGAGTATGTACTGTCACCAATCTATCACGGCATCCCATTCCGAGGAAAAACAGCCCAAATTGCACACCAATCCAATCCATCTAGACGAGCGTTGATTGATATGGCGTGTTTTTCCGGTCGTTATTATTTTTATTCAATTTTCACTTTACCGCAGTGTGACCGTTTTCCATTGCTGGCTGCTACATCACGTGCGCGAGTTCGAATGTGGATCATGGTAATCAAATCAATTATAATTATTTTCGAAGGCTGACGTGACTCGGTGATCAGCACTATTTGGAAAGAAAAAAAAAAACGAATCATGACGGCTGTGGGGGGATCGCTGACCAATAAAAAAAAACCTCCCATGCACGAGCATAAAATTACAGATGCGTGAGTTTGTGTCATTTTTTTTCAATTGGTATGTTTTTTATCCCCTGCGCAAACACTGGGGTGATTCCAATCAATATGTTAACGCTTTTTACATCCGAGAAGGGCATACGGATGATGTCCCTAATGTCGACCTTAGTATTTGGCTCAATGCTGTTGAGCCTTAAAAATTGAAAAATATGCCGTTTTTGTTTTTATTTATCAACAATTAAAAGTTACCATTTATATCGTACAGATGAGCCATTATTGTAGACAAACTGTAAAAACAGAAGATTATTATCAACGAGCCCAATTGGTGTAGGGCCATTTAGCCGAAGGCGGAACATTTGGAAAGTAGATAGATTGAACTCAGAATGTTCCTTGAACAACACTTTGAGGTTGTTCGTTTTTTTTTCTCTTCCAATTCTTTGAAGGGGCATTGAAGACATTAAAAAAATCAACTTTGAAAGATTTCCAAGGTTCTGCATTATTATCATTCTATATATACTAAAAAATCATGATCTCATATCAAGGTAAATAAAGTCGTCACAAGATGGCCGACTTCTACCGTTCACACTGGCGACAACGCTCTGATGAGGCAACGATACCCTACTCCCAAGCTCCTCCCCTTTTCCTATCCTTCGACAATGTACCCCTCTAACCTCGAGTAAGCCGCGAGTATCCGGCCCAACTCCTACTAGACATAGAATTAAGTGAATTTTGTTACAAACAAAGAACAATGAATTATCGGCTCCGTAAAGCTAACGCGATTGAGCCTTACAAATAAACGAACTAGATAAAAAAAAGATGGCCGACTTGGAACACTATTGAAGACTCTGCGATTTGAAAAACATGGATCAATTTCAAGACCTTACATATAGAAACAATTTCAGCTGAGAAATTTTTAGTCATCGATTTTGCATAGCTAATTTCTCTTTATTTAAGACATTGGCAGTTGTTTTTTTTTTCTTTGGTTTGTTTTCCGTCGATCTTGTTTTCCGTGCTGAGCACCAATGCTACCAACGCCAGGGAGGCAGCTCCCATACCTGGACCCTACCTATCGACCCATCAACTGGGGACCAACGGCTTTATTTCCCTGATCCCGTGACCAGAGATGTTATGCCTCAGAACATCCCGGCGGCGCCGATTGGGATTGAACCCAGGCCTTTTTGGTTGAGAGGCAATCACGCATACCACTACACCACCGGCGCCGCTTATTGGCAGATGTTTCAAGTTTAAAAGTTTTCATCAGAAGACATGTCTAGTAGACTGATGCAAAAATTGAAATTTTCGCTCCACACTGCTCAAACGGTTTCAAATCAGGTTCTGATTAGCCTCCCAAAATTTAAACTCATTTGGTAAGAAACTGCCTTGGCACAAACTATTCGAAGTTTATATGGAGCATTTTCAATTTTTCGTGATTTTCAAGAAAGTACTACATTCTTCAGGAATCAAAAAATCCGAAAATGAAAAAAAAATAAATGGTTGTGTCCTATACACGACCGCAGTATGACGTAGAACCACGTAAAATTGATGTATGTCATGCATTTTTGACTATTATACTTTATCTTAAATTTTTCAAGTATTTCAATGTTTCGGTTATGGTTCACTTTTTTTTCCTTGATTTGTTTTCCGTTCTGAGCACCAATGCTACCGACGCCAGGGAGGCAGCTCCCTCACCTGGACCCTACCTATTGACCCATCAACTCATGAACCGGTTTGGCACATATAACTTTTCCGCATTTCGGTTTAGTGAAACGGTACCCAAGGCTCATTCCTAATTGTGAAAGGTGATCACGCCGTCCACCTTTAGCTGCTGACTTGGTCCTGCTTGTTACAGGACCAAGTGCCACGCCGTCCGAAGCGGTAATGAGCAAAAGCAGTAGTAGTAAAATTCTTCTTTATTTTGATTTGTTATGTGGTTTACAATTGCTAATACAGGGCAAGAGGTTAGCCAGAATGGCTCTTCATCTTTGGTAAACTTTTTGATATTGTGTTTGTACATGTTGTTTTTTACAGTGTAATGTTTTTCAATTTTCTTCTCGTGAAATTTATTGTTTGAAAGTATTAATATGTTATTCTACCTACTTAACCTAACGTGCCAGATCCCTGACGATCTGCTGATCGGGTCGCCTACAGCAATCTCTGAACCTTGCGATGGAGTCAGCTCTCCGTAACTCCAGTGTCTGGAGACCAGCCTGGCGGTGGACCTCAGAATTTCTAGTCCGCGGGGGACTATTAAGGATCATCCTCAGGATCTTGTTTTGGATCCTTTGGAGTTTGAGGTGATGGCATTTGGCGCAACTCTCCCAGATTGGCATCCCATATTCTATTACGGGAAGGATGATTTGTTTGTAGACAGCAAGCTTATTTTTCAGGGACAGGGTAGACTTCCTGTTCATGAGTGGATACAACGATCTTATCAAGATGTTGCACTTGGTTTTGGTTTTGTCAACGTGCTCCCTGAAAAGAAGTTTACTGTCTAGTGTTAGCCCGAGGTACACGACCTCTTTGGACCATTCCACCACTGAGCCGTTTAAGCAGATCTTATTATTCTCCGACGGAACAAGTCTAGGAGATTTTGAGTGTGGAAAGATGATGACCTGGGTCTTTGCCGCGTTGATACGGATCTTCCAGTTTTTGTAATATTCAGACAGGACGTCCAGGCCTCTCTGAAGTTTGGCAGTCAGAGCTCCGATGACCCTACCCTTGTAGACGATGGATGTGTCATCTACGAACAGAGACAACGATCCACCATCAGGGAGAGTCGGCATATCGGAGGTGAACAGGTTGAATAGAATGGGGCCAAGGATGCTTCCTTGTGGAACCCCGGCACCGATGTTGGAAGCATCCGATGTGATGCCATTCAGAGAGACTCGGAACGTCCGGTCTGATAGGTAGTTATTTATTATCTTCACTAGGAAGATTGGAAGACCGTACTGCTGCAATTTTAACGCCAGGCCATCATGCCACACATTGTCGAACGCTTTTTCAACGTCCAACAACGCCATGGCAGATGTTTTCGAAACAGACTTGTTCCGTCTGAGAATGTTTGTTACTCGAGTCAGCTGGTGGACGGTCGAACGACCTTTCCGAAAACCAAACTGTTCCTCGAGTAACAAGTTGTTTTCATCGGCAGATGTTAGGAGCCGGTGGTAGACTGCTCTTTCGATCAGTTTTGATAACCCTGAGAGAAGGCTGATTGGTCGATAACCTGAAGGAGAGGACGGATCCTTCCCAGGTTTCCGGATGGGTATGACTTTAGCTGACTTCCAACACGAGGGGAAGTAGCCAAGTCTGTGGCACTGATTACAAATCAGTGCCAGATGGTTGTAGAATCTGGAACTCAAGTGTTTGAGTTCCAGATTCAGGATGTTGTCGAAACCTGGGGCCTTCATGTTTTTAGATGATTTGATAAAGGCCAACAGTTCGTCAGCCGTAATCTCGGATTCCTCTGGAAAAATGTTAGGAATCTGAATAAGATAGGTTGCATTTTCAGCAACCTCAGATTCATGAGGGCTGACGATGTTTTGTCCGAGATTATGGGAGCTGACGAAGTGTTGACCTATCGCGGCAGCCTTCTCTTCAGGAGTTATCAGATGAAGCACTGGGTCGCCGGGACGATCCACTAGCAAAATCGTTATTTCTGAGATCCACCATCCTGGCCTAAATGATCTTTGTTAATCGATTACAATTGGTCTTCAAGTTAGACAGGCCAGTACGCTGGCACTGCCTACGAATGGTGTTACGGAGTCTAATGAGATCTTTGGTAATTCTATCAAGGTTCAGAGTATTGCTCACCTGTCTGGATACTGGCACGTGTTGTTCCCTGGCCCGGGATATCGCCTCCTCGATACTTTGTAGACACCGGTCAACATCTTCCGACGTCGCCGGTTGGACATCGTAGTTGATGGTTGTGTCGACGCAGTGTTGATATTGCGCCCAGTTGACTCGATGGTAGTTGCGCCGGGAAGCTTCGAATCGGTTTACCGAGGATCCAACTTCGGCCACCACCGGGTAGTGGTCCGAGCTCAGCTCCTGGAATGCCACAGGTTACGAGACGTTGTGTCCCATGTTGCTTACAAAGATGTCGATGGTCGCATGGACCCCAGACCGACTCAACCGGGTGGGAGAGTCCGGGGCCAAGATGATATAGTGGCCTTCTTGCAGGTCTTCATTAAGGATGATGCCGTTTCTATTGCTCCGACCGTTGCCCCAAGCTTGATGTTTTGCGTTCAGATCGCCAGCGATGATAAAGTTCCCGCTCCTCCGGGACGCGGGACACTGACGACCCGTCCCTGATGTTGGTTTGTTTGGGGCAGTAGGCCGCGATGATGGTGATTGGGCCAAGTGATGTGCTCACCTCCACTCCGATGGCTTCAATTGTTTTCAGCTGGAAGTTTGGTAGCAGCCGGCAACTGATGTTCCGTCTTGCAGCGATGGCCACTCCTCCACCTCCAGAGCAGGTGCGATCAAGTCTGACGAGCCGGAAGTCGGGAAGGAATACGTTCAGTTCGGGCTTCAGATGCGTCTCGGTGATGATAGCAATGTCGACCTCCTAGGTGTTGAGGAAATCGAGTAGCTCTCTATGCTTGTTCGTCAGTGAGCTGGAACGCTTGCTTTTTGCAATTTTTATAGCTTCACGGTCCATACTTGGTGATGCGATCATCTCTGCAACCAGCGTCACTAGTTCCTCTGATGTTAACGGAGATTCGTCAACTGAGTCACCTGAGGCAACACGGGCATACGATAGTCCAGGCGCCGAGGCAGAAGCTTGATTTGGCAGAGCTGCAGCAGCAGTGAGGCGATGCTGAGCTGAGGGGGCGGCTCGTTGACTGTTGTTGAGAGGTAGCGGTGGAAGATTTGGGACCAGACGACGAGGATGGATTGCCGGGTATTGTTCGTCCGTGATGGCTGGTGGTGCACGTTTATTTCGATGCCGTCCTGGCTGGTTGCTAGTAGCCATCTTCTTCCTCATGGTGATGAATTCCGTTCGCTTGGGACAGTCCCGAGTAGTTGCACGGTGAGTTCCGCCGCAATTCACGCACTTCGGGTCGGTGTCATCAGCTTGAGCACAGGTCGCCGTCGAGTGGGCCATAGCACACTTGTCGCAGCGTGGTTTCATATGACAGTTCTTCGTGCCATGACCGAAAGAGAGGCAACTTGTGCATTGGGTCACATCACGGTGTTGCGGCTTGTAGTATTCCCAGTCGATAATGACCTGAAACAGGTCACGTATGTTGCTCTTGAGCGCAGCAAGGGTGGTGGAGCCCTTCGTGAGGTGGACCAGAAACAGTTGGTCACGATAGTTAGTATTGGGCATAGGCCGTCGATTCATTGGGTGAACTGGCTCTGGTTTCAATCCGAGCCTCACCAGCTCATCTTTTACGGTAGCCGCTTCGTACGACGGCAGACCTCGTAAAACAACCTTCAATGGTTTCATCGAAGGAAAATCGTGAGTGTAAAACTCCACTGTGCTGTTCTTCAGCAGGTCACCGACCGACTTGTACTGCTGTAGGCTGGAGCACATGATCTTTGTTCCAACGCTACAGATTTTGAATCGCGGGAACAATTTGCGTTTTGCCAGCTCATCCCTAAGCTGGGCGACGTCCTTCATCGGAGTAAACAGCGGGGGAATCCGCTCCTTTTTCGCAATTTCAGCGGCGTCACCACCGCCATTTTCTACTCCGAGCACCGAGAATTGGTTGCTCTGTAGCAGCCGATTTGCTGCGTCATCCGAAGCAGCGCTGGGATCCGTTTTGGCCTTCTTGCTAGGGCCCTCCGATGCAGGAGCAGTAGTACGCTTGTGTACCATGCTGTGTGTGCAAGTGCAATTAGACTTGCCAATGCGTCTGTCGATGACGGCACTTCCACGACGCGAACGTAGCAATAAAACGAACTAGAAAAAACTCGATAGCGAAGCGAACGCAAAAGCAAAAGCACGACAGTAGCGCTGTTTTATATCTTTTCAGGTTCAAGCAGAACGATGTACAACCAAATGGTACTCGATTATGACGACTGGGTTAGGGAAGATCGTTTTTTTCATGAAAACAGAGATAAAATTATCATTTGTACATTTTTCAAATATTTTTGTGGAAAATTAAAAAAAAAATATTTCACCAGATTCGTAATGTAATATCCTATCGATGATGATGATAAATGACAAAGTAACAAGCGTTCAAAACCTAACACTATTTCACCACACATATTTTTTTGATTTGCACCCCAGTATAGTCGACAAATACGTAGTTCTACGTCAACAAAATACAAGCGATCAACGAGCCGAACGACCCAAGTAACAGTTCAAGCTTAATAGTATGAACAAAAGCTGATTCTTGGTTGATTTAAGGTGTACAAAGCTGATTAACACTACGCTGAATGTATAGTTGATTAGTAGTGCATAAAGCTAATTGTATCCCCATAATTCAACGTCAATAAGTTACCTGAACTAAAGACTGAACAAGGCTTATTTAGGCTTAACACTACTTCACAAATCAGCACTGCGCTACACATATTTTGATAGGCCTATAGAAGGCCTATTATACATTGTTATTATTGTTATTGAAGGCCTATTGCACAATGTTGTTAAATGTCGTCAGTATCACGCGTTACATTTTCGGCATTTTAGTTCTTCTAAATTTGCTGCCTACCATGCTAATCCCAAGCAGCACCAGCAGTAGAGACAAGGATCAGTAGCTTTTGAGGAACATCTTCAGGTAGAAGTGAACTGTGACGACGTATTACTGTGTTTTGACATGGTTATATACATTCACTGCACTGAATTTTCAGACCACATTCCAAAAATTTAATCCAATTTTGGCACTAAAATAGCATCAAAATGATTGACAGGAATGTTTTACTGTCACCATTTGTTGTTTACAATCTTGCATTGCTGTATAATACTCTTCCGGTTGCTATTATTCAACTTAAATTTTACGTTGTTCAACAAACTAAAATCGTTGAAAGAACTCTTGTTAAGCATCAAATTGTTACGCTATCCCAAGTAACAATCCAAGCTGAACAGGATGAACAGAGGCTGATTTGAGGTGTGGAAAACTGATTAACAATAGTCTGAATAAAAAGTTGATTTGCAGTGTGAACAGTCAATTTTCTCACCATTATTCAACCTCAATGAGTGAGCTGAACTACAAACTGAAAAATACTTGGTTAACGTTATCATGACTCCATAAATCAGCATTGCAATAATTTTTCACAACACACCATACGGCGCAGTGGTTCTCTACCGTGTTGCTGCTTGGTCCATCCTCGACATGGTAGAAGTTTTTAGGATGCATATGCTGAAATTACTTCGCAGTAAGCGAACAGCTGCTGCTTCCAATATCATGTTCGCACTCGTCAGCTCGTTCCGTTTCCTCTTCCATCTGTTGTTGCTGAAGCTGTTCTACAAGATATTGCAGTGGTCCTTCTCTATTCTTAATTCTTCCTGCAACACATATGCCGAAGTGGTCCAGTAAGTATGATCTACACCTATGAATCAGTGGATCCCCATTCGAGTCTCGATGAGGAATGGTGATTTCTGTCTTATACATCAATTACAGATTATTAAACCACAATTATTCGGTTGCTCAGTTAGCAATTCTGCTGATAAATAATAGAAATGAGTGAATGGGAGGATGGGGGGACGGGACTTCCATACTTTTTTGTTTATTAAAACTCTCAGTTTGAACAAGGACTGGAATAGAGTAAAATTTCATGCCTTAATCAACTTAACATTGCAACTATTGTTAAGCTTCAAGCTGGTTGAAATCACCAAAGTTAGATGTTTTAGTTCTGAATAAAGGTTGCCCTGGTTTAAGAACAGTGATTGTGATACCTACGATGTCAGAAATGGAAAGCCCTTTTGTCATGAAAAACTGATTTTGCAATATAGCTCGCTCGGGCCAGTAGAAGAAAACGACTGCTGCTTCACGAAGTAACACCGAAGATGATACACGTATGTTAATGGG
Organism: Ochlerotatus camptorhynchus; assembly: GCF_037179485.1. Taxonomy (NCBI): domain Eukaryota; kingdom Metazoa; phylum Arthropoda; class Insecta; order Diptera; family Culicidae; genus Ochlerotatus; species Ochlerotatus camptorhynchus. The sequence goes on along the minus strand of NW_027040931.1, from coordinate 77,906 downwards.
ATGTTTGTTGTTGCCTTTTCTCGATTCCAATCTAGCTATGTCCTTAACTGTGTACATGCAACTAAGCAAGTGAGCAATATATCATTATTCTTATTCAATTCCGATGAAGCTATAACGGGTGTTCAATAAGAAATGAGATTTTTTTCAGTCATATATCTAGTTGAAAAAAAATTTTCAACGAATCCAGTATTTTTTATTAAAAACATAATGTTTATTCTTCAAAAAAACGTCAATGAACATTGGAGAAGGGGCCCTAGTCAGCCGAACGACGCAACTTAGTCGCGATGCTCTCACAAGAGCGCTGGACGGCACTGAAATCATTCTCATTTTTTATTGAACACCCGTTATTATAGATATATATACTACTATTACTACTACTTCTGCTCAATGAATAAATAGTAGATATATCGCTAATTTATTGGAGGCATTGGCCCACAAACGTTTTGATCCTTGGTTGACTACCTACTAGCGTTGGGCGTGATGATGTGGCAGCGAGGTGAACGGACGCTATAAACCATTTTAAAGTATACCCGTTACGTTGTTTTTCCTTTTAATTCTACTACTATTGTATCGCTTTCACTATCACTAATTCACTTTCACTATCACTTTAAATTATAACAGATACGTATTTCGTTTGCTACATGAGGAAGAGTTTCGAAAATTTCAGGAATGTTCTAAAAAATTCAGGAACATTGTAGTGTTCAGTGAAGTTTTATGAATATTAGGACAATTGTCGGAATATTAGAAAATATATGCAACTTCAAAGAAGTACCTTAATCTTCATGGAAGTTCAGAAAAGTTCAGGTAAAATAAGAAATTTTAGAGAAAGTTCCGAGAGTTTTCAAAACTTTATGAAAATTACTGGAAATTGTGGTAACTTAAAAAATACCGAGAAAATCATGGAAGTCTAGAAAACATATCGAAGTTCTAATAACATCAGGAAAGTCTAGGATATTGGGGAAGTTTTAAGATGTTGACAAATTAGTTTTGATAATTTGAGAGCAGTTTCATTAACTTCAGAAAAATTTCGAGAACTTCCAAAAAATTGTATGGCCGTTTGTTAATGCAGTTGGAGGGGGTTCTTAACCTTTAAAAATCGGTCTACATCGTTTATGAACAGCCCCTTAGTTAGTTTTCCTTTTTAGAGAAACTTTCAGCCTCTGACTCGTTCGTCTCTTTCATGTTAAAATTTTCTGGAAGTGTGGATAGCATTCTCGAAACGTTCGTGACTCCATGAAGAGCATCATTAGTTTGATAATTCCAATGTTGAAAACTCATTTGAAGCATCTATATAAAATGGGAAAGAACTCGAGCATTATTGTGAACCAAAAAAAAAAACATCATGACACGAATTCATGTGACATGTCTGTAGGCAACTCAAATACATATCAGCAATGACCCACAGAGAGTTTCTTTGTTCCTATAAAGTAAAAATAGTCCTCGCTATCGAATGATTTATCCAGACGAAAAACCCTAAAAAAACGACGATTAGCTATCATGCTCGAGCAGCACGTTGGTACCCGACACGACGGTCATTGTGCATATTTGATTACATAAACGTAGACGAAGTAGAACTAACGTCATATATTTTTGCTTCCTTCCTTCCTTCCTTCCTTCCTTCCTTGCATCATTCTTGTGACATTTCTGTTCTGAACACGGAAACGGCATCGCTCTAGAGTCTAGAACAAAGGAAAATCAACCCCCCCCCCCCCCCAACAAGTCATTGGCCCAGAGGCGTTCAATGTGTGCGTAATAATCTTACAAAAGGAACGAAAAAGGAAAACCAAAATAACAGAACAAGTAGTCTTCCTGTGGAGAGTCCCAGTGCACCCATTGACGCTGATAAGGTTACATAATGTTCCTTCCGAACGATGGTTGGTATGGGTCTATCTCGAATTTTCTGGTAGTTGGTAGTTCTGTGCATTCGGTATTCGGTTTAATCTTAGCATGTGGATAACTTCAGATTGTCTTGAAATTTTGAACATACTTTTTTATTTAGCTTGGAACAGAACATATGACAGTCAGATTCGTTCAATGTCAACTGTTTCCTAGCGCATTCCAGGACCTTATCAGAATACAAATCAACCACACGTTCAAGTTCGGCAACTAGGGAAAACTTTATCCAATCTGCTTACTTCTTATGATCGCATTGAGATATCGTTCCTTCGAAAACAATCATCCGGTCCTGGATATCTCTGGAGGGAGGGGGAAACTATGCCGCCTCCACTGTTCTCTTCAATGCTTCCTCTAGCATCATGCATGCTAATGCGAATCACATCAAAGTCATCGTCGTCGTCCATTGATACGAAAAAGGATCATGAAGAGGAATACCATTTTCGGTCACTTCCGTGTCTATCACAGCATGATACAACCGTCTGTGAAGAGATGTTTGATCTTTGACATGGAAAATAAGGATGAGGCTGATGATGATACTTGTGACTTCATGCATGTGACGAAAATCGTGCTCTGGGTTGGAATAGTAGCGAAATTTAGTTTGTTGCTAGTCAGTGCCGTCGGTTCGTGTGACGCACAATGAGATGGAGATCCTGAATAATTGAAACCACTGTTCTGCTCAATACGTAGACAGCAAACGTTAAGAACATGTTGGTGGTGGAGGCGCAAAATTGGTTTAGACTCAGAAAAGCTATTATTAGCTACTGTGTGCGTGTGGTCAAACACACAACGGTAAGAGCTGATATTAGTTCTAGTCAAAACGTTGATAGCCAGCTAGAAGTATTTTCTGAAGCGCCAATTACAGTTTTTCAAAAGTCAGTTTTGCAACGTTAATCCATGTTGGCGATTTAAATGTTTTTAAAGTAATTTTAGTGGATCTAGGTCATTTTGATGCTTATCATGCCAATTTTGACGTTATAAGTATTTCAATATGACAGCCCATATTTTGCACAAATAGAAACATTAAAATGCACTCTGAAAACTAAATAATTGACTCATAAAAAACAGGCAAATGTGCCAATATTTAAATTGAAATGCTCTATAAAGAAATGTGGGGCACCATGAATAAGCAAAATTGCACAATTTTTTAATATATTATTAGCGAGATTTTTAGCTCATGAAAAAATGATCTCAAGAGGAGGACCCTCAGCTGAGTGTTTCGAAAATAGAGTTTAAAATACATGCAAAACACCTTATTTGCTATTTGTCTTCATCATTGCGCGATTTTGAGAGACTATTTAAAAAATGGCAAATGGAAACGTAGATTATTACAAACAAACTATTAACACCATCTGAACAAAACAGAGCCCCACTGGAAGAGGAGAAGGCAGTCTCCACCCAGCAGAGATGTCCCGACAGCCGAAAGACTAAAATACACTAGATTTAAAGTGTGCTAGATTGGTGGTAGAGCCCGAGCCCTGAGAGAGTATCGTGGATGCTGGCCGGAATCCCGTATAGTTGTCGAAGGTTATCGTATTGAGGATACACGCAAAGTAGGTGTTCCACTGAAAGGAGAACCCCGCAGATGTCGCCCTCCCTGCGGAAGGGGGTTCCTCCGTAGGGGTGGGACACCTTGGTGTGCCTCGTCCTCAGTCGCGATGCTACTTTCTGGTCACGATGACAGGATAAATCTTCCCAATTTGTCGGTGGTCCCCTTGATTTTACAAATGACCTGGGTCCGAGACTGCGACCATTCGATCTTCCAGACCTCGCTAATTGAGCTGGCTATCCAGCGTTTGAGTCTTGAAGCGGGACTTTGCTAGAATGGCGGGGGCCCGAGGGTTCCGCCCCGGTCAGGCTGTCCGTTTCCTCGTTGTCGGGCACTCCGTAATGGCCAGGGGTCTCAGCCTGGAGAGCCTGGAAAGCACTGGATGAGCGAACGGAGTGCTTTCCACAATTTGGATGGCTGTGACTTCGTCTGAAAATACAGAACATTGCGAGGCAAGCCTGCTACTGATCGCTTCACCTGGACCGGAAACTCCGATGTTTACATCTGCATGAGATCGTGACCCGTCAGTGCACCGGTGAGTGTAGTTGGTATAGATATATATATTCCTGCAGTTAGCTCGGTATCCGACCTTCTCAAAGCATTAAAATTTTCCTTTATCTGATTGTCGATTTTGATTCGGGGAAGTTGCCAACTTCTATCTCCTGACAGTGGCTGTGTTCCATTTGGTGAATTTTCACTTAAATTTGACAGATGGAAAATTTTCCAATTAACCTGCTATTCTTGCAAACTTATTTCTGACAGGAAAGGTATCAAATTTTCTCGAAAATCGGTCGATCAATAACAGAGGGATTTTCGAACATTTAATTTATTTTCGAAGCGTCAAATTTAAGTAAAAAATTTCCAAACGGAACACAGCCTAAGTAGAGCTTACAGCCTGGATGTTTTTTGTGGATTCCCATGGCAGTGCTGTCATGGTAAATTTAGAGCTGGTTACTCACTAGATAACCCCCGATGCCTCAATTGCAATAAAAGAATGTACAACAACATGGGCACATAATTCAGTTTCTACTGATTGACATATCCTAGGAGTAAAACTTATCTGCAATCAGCTCGCCACAAAACTTAAAAAATACTCTCCCAAAAAAATCATTGAAATACCATTGGCTGCTTGGCAATCAACTTCCGCTAATTTCACCAAAAATCTTGTTTTCCAATTCTTTTGTAGCTATTTCGATTAAGAGAGGATACAGTTTAAAAAAAATGGTGGTGTTTTGTACAAGACACGACGGCATGGTTGACGTAGGCTACGTAAAGCTGTTTAGTATACTTCTCGTACAATTTTCTTTGTATTGATTTAACAAACAGTAGAAGAAGTAAATTTTCTCAAATCAAACGTTTGGTTTCCAATAAGTAGGTGCTTATTAGAACATTTATAGAATATTAGAGGGATTCAGTTATTCAATTTCAAAATCAGAGCAAAAGCTCGTTTACAGTTTCTCCACCTGTTAAATGTTTTGATAGTAAGCATCATAGTCCGATGCAAAAATAAGCGGAGGCGCGACAGCAGCGCTCTTCTAAAAATTTACAGGTTCAAACAGAACAATGCGAAACCAAGTGATACTCGACTATTACGTCGAAAACATTTTTTATTCGTTCATTTTTCAAAAGTTTTTTTTTTTAATAAAGTTTGAAAAGTATATTTGTAGAGCTATCTCCTATGAATTGGTGAATTTTGATTTCATTTTCAACTATATAAGACAAAGTTATAAGCATTCAAATCCTAACCATGCATAGTTGTACACACCAACTGCTCATTTGTTAATAACTTTTCACTCAGTTGTTGAAATTTAGTTTTCTTTAAAGTAATTGAATCACAGTTTACAGTAGACATGCAAAGAGTAGGTAAATCTAATCATTTGAATCAACACGAATGAATGTTTACACCTAAAGTCCGAGATGTGCAGCGAGCATTTCTCACTTCTTTTTTGCAACCCAAAATCAAATACAGTTTATTACTTGAATTAAAATCTCGTTTTTTATATATATAGTTAAGCTTTTCATATCTATATGATATAGATAAGAAAAGCTTAAACTCTATTCTATCGACTGCTTCAAACAGAACTATGTTTCGTCAACGCTGTGCAAAGTTATTAGCAAATGAGCAGTTCGTGAGTAAAACTGTGTATGTCAAGCATGATCCTAACATTTTCATGTGACGGTCGCAATTTTAGATTTTCCTCCTGTATCTTCCCGTAAGACGTAGTCTACGTCAAAAGGCTTACATTTTTTCCGGAAAAAAATCTAAATACAACATCCTTGCAGAAATTAGCTCTATGAAGAACTATCAATAAATTAAAATAAATTTCCAATGGATGCTGATGGAACCTTTTCGGAGAGGTTGGAAGAGCTACCAGGGCCAAGAGCAGTCACAAAAAAAAACATTCGGAGAAAATTAGAAGATACCCGACATCCAAGACGGAAGAAATTTCCGGGCAAGTCGGAAGAAACTTTCAGCCATAGTTTAGGGAAACTTCCAAAATAAGTCGGCAGATATTTCAGGAGCATATCAGCAGGAGGATCTCGGAAGAAGCAGTTCTCGGAAATTTCCTAGTAACTCAAAAACTTCTTCGAAAGTTCTGTAATTCCATTGATGGTTACAGTTGAACTGCCATGAGGTTCCCTGATCTTCTCTGTTGTTCTCGGAGCTTTTCTGAAGCTCTCGCAAATCTTTGGTTTGGTTTTTTGAAGCTCTGAAGTAAATGAAATCTTAAAGTTCAACTTCCTTCAAATTCCCAGAGTTTCGTAATAGTTATTTAGATTTTCCTGAAACTTACCTGATCTTTTCAAAACTTGTCCTTACAGCTTATTAAATTTTCAAAAGGCCTGGAATTCCTAAAATTCTCGGAGTATTCCTGAAGTTATTGGAACTGCCCTAAAAATCTCTGAGCTTCCCTGAAGATCTCTAAACCTAGCTTCCCCGAGCTTCTTGGAGCTTATTTAAAGTTTGAACAATTTTTCTCAAGTTCTCTAGATGTCCAGTTTTCTCGACTTCCTGGAGGGTCTCTTAATATCCTTGAAGTTCGCATAACTATCAAGCAGAAATTCAGAAATTCTCAAAATCAGAAAATCAGAAAATAGCCAATAGATAACCAAAAAATCAGAAAATTGAATAATCTGGAAATCAGATCGTCTGAAAATCAGATAATCTGAAAATCAAACAATCATTCAACCGGAAAATCCAGAAAATCAGAAAATCTGAAAACTAGATAACCAAAAAATCAGAAAATTGGATAATCTGGAAATAAGATCGTCTGAAAATCAGATAATCTGAAAATCAGACCAACATAAAATCGGAAAAACAGAAAATGTGAAAATCAGAAAATCAAGAAATCCGAAAATCAAAATTTCAGAACATCAGAAAATTAGATAATCAGAAAATCAGGAAAGGATCACTAGGTTAAATGGGTCATTACTAAGACAGCAGCATTTTTCCTGAGACGAATTCGGAACTGTGTTCGAATTCTTCAAAATTTGTCTATAGTCCAACATATCTGAGGCACAAAAAAAAACTTTACAGGATTTTATTATAATATTCTCAAACATTTCCTTTTGCATCTTTTATAAGCGTTTATTTCAGAATTCATCTAAAATAAGATTGAGATTATCTCTGAGAGTCCATTAAAAAATATTTACAACAGTCTAAAAATTTTACAGCTTTTCTAGAAATTCACTGAAGATTCCTTCTAAAATTTTACTCAAAATTAGCTTTAATTCTCATTTGAATTCCCAACAAATTCACTTCAGAGTTCTCTTGAAATTTGGTTAAGAATTATCTTGAAATTTGGTTAAGAATTATCTTGAAATTTTGTTCAGAATTATCTTGGACTAAGTTCTAAGTTCTCTAAGTTCTTCTGCAATTTTGCTTAGAAGTTTCCTTAAAATTGAGCTTGAGCATGAGCTTGATTGACCGCCCACGGTTGCTACTCTGTTACTGCCAGATCAGCTGTAATTACACAGAGAACCAATAGACGATGCTTGGGACTAGCAATCATCCTCAATGTGTAAAAACTGGTGATCTTAAATTAGGCAATACCAGCGCCGGCCGCGCCCGAACACAGGTCAAGAAAGGAATGGGAAGGATTGTGTTGACATGACACTCGCTTTGATGGAAGCCGAGAACACCTCTGCACTTCCACGAGGAATCACTGGGATGTTGGATAAGAGGGTTGGGTTTGCAGCAGGGTTCGTATTGGTAAACGATAAGCTGAATTGATGTCCTAATGATCATATAACGCGAAGGAGCTTGGGACTAAACCCACGGTCTTCTGCTCAGTAAGCAAAAACGTTTGCCACTAGGCAGACGAGCACCTTTTTAATCACCGAGTTGCTGTTATTACCATGTAGTCATATGAACAAATAAAACAATTGACGAATCTTGAATGTGGGTGGGCCTGAGATTAGACTCATGATGTTCTGCTCAGTAAACTCTAAGGCCACCGGTTGCTCTAAGGCCACCGAGCCCCTCATATCACATAATACCGTTGCTCAAATTTTTGTATCCATTCAAACCCGGAACCAACGACAACAACGAGTTTCGCAAACTACACGATACACAAGCGATTTTACCATAAATCTCTTTGATATGTAAGGACCTGGGACCGCGTTTTTTTGCTTAGTAAGCAGGCCACTGTAACCGACGATCTTTCAAATCCGAAAACTAAAAACTACGAAAAAGTACTTAGGCCTTCATTAAGTTCCTCTTTCACGCGACGTTCAATGACAGGGTCCTATCCAGGATTACATCTGAAAAATCCAAATCTGGCCAACGCCCACCTAAACCTGTTCTAATCCAACTGAAATGACTAACGAATAGAAGACTTTGACTACCCAGCCATGCAATAGTCTCATTCCGTGCCTTATGGCAACTTGATGATTCTATTGCGCTCATCTTTTGGCACCACCCAGGGGAGACTTGGTCCTGAACCCAATGCTTAACAATGACGGTCGCAATTTTAGATTTTCCTCCTGTATCTTCCCGTAAGACGTAGTCTACGTCAAAAGGCTTACATTTTTTCCGGAAAAAAATCTAAATACAACATCCTTGCAGAAATTAGCTCTATGAAGAACTATCAATAAATTAAAATAAATTTCCAATGGATGCTGATGGAACCTTTTCGGAGAGGTTGGAAGAGCTACCAGGGCCAAGAGCAGTCACAAAAAAAAACATTCGGAGAAAATTAGAAGATACCCGACATCCAAGACGGAAGAAATTTCCGGGCAAGTCGGAAGAAACTTTCAGCCATAGTTTAGGGAAACTTCCAAAATAAGTCGGCAGATATTTCAGGAGCATATCAGCAGGAGGATCTCGGAAGAAGCAGTTCTCGGAAATTTCCTAGTAACTCAAAAACTTCTTCGAAAGTTCTGTAATTCCATTGATGGTTACAGTTGAACTGCCATGAGGTTCCCTGATCTTCTCTGTTGTTCTCGGAGCTTTTCTGAAGCTCTCGCAAATCTTTGGTTTGGTTTTTTGAAGCTCTGAAGTAAATGAAATCTTAAAGTTCAACTTCCTTCAAATTCCCAGAGTTTCGTAATAGTTATTTAGATTTTCCTGAAACTTACCTGATCTTTTCAAAACTTGTCCTTACAGCTTATTAAATTTTCAAAAGGCCTGGAATTCCTAAAATTCTCGGAGTATTCCTGAAGTTATTGGAACTGCCCTAAAAATCTCTGAGCTTCCCTGAAGATCTCTAAACCTAGCTTCCCCGAGCTTCTTGGAGCTTATTTAAAGTTTGAACAATTTTTCTCAAGTTCTCTAGATGTCCAGTTTTCTCGACTTCCTGGAGGGTCTCTTAATATCCTTGAAGTTCGCATAACTATCAAGCAGAAATTCAGAAATTCTCAAAATCAGAAAATCAGAAAATAGCCAATAGATAACCAAAAAATCAGAAATTTGAATAATCTGGAAATCAGATCGTCTGAAAATCAGAAAATCTGAAAATCAGACAATCATTCAATCGGAAAATCCAGAAAATCAGAAAATCTGAAAACTAGATAACCAAAAAATCAGAAAATTGGATAATCTGGAAATAAGATCGTCTGAAAATCAGATAATCTGAAAATCAGACCAACATAAAATCAGAAAAACAGAAAATGTGAAAATCAGAAAATCAAAATATCAGAACATCAGAAAATTAGATAATCAGAAAATCAGAAAATTAGATAATCAGAAAATCTGAAAACTAGATAACCAAAAAATCAGAAAATTGGATAATCTGGAAATCAGATCGTCTGAAAATCAGATAATCTGAAAATCAGACAATCATAAAATCGGAAAATTAGATAATCAGAAAATCATAAAATAAGAAAATCAGACAATCAGGCTACCAGAACATCATATTATCAGAAAACCTGAAAATCTGGAAATTCCATAATTAAAAAATCCACAAGTCAAAAAATAAGAAAATCGGAAAATCAACAAATCAGAAAAAAGGAAGCTCCTATAGGCATTCGGGGTTTTTTCCGGAGAAAGCAGCTGTTGACTATAGCTGCTGAAACAGCTCAGTATCAGAATAAGAAGGGGAATTTGAGGAGGCTTTCAAGGGAATTTTTTAAAGCACTTATTGCGATTATTTCTAAGCAATGCTGAGAATTGTTCTTTAGATAACTCAGGATACATTCATGTGATTTTGAGGAGAGTTCAAAAATTATTCTGGAGGATCAAGAATAAGGAGAGTACAACGATAATGTTGAACAGAATACCTGAATCAATTCAAAGATGAATCTCACGAGCAATTTTGAAGATAACTCAAAAGAGTGCTGAAAAAATCCAATTCTATGAGGGGAACGACAAGAAGAAGGTAAATTGGGGAGAGACTTTCAAGGTTAATTCGAGGTTGATAATTCGGAGAAGAATTTGAAGGGAGCCCTAACGATTCTAACGATAAGGAGAATTCTGATGATATTTCCAAATATTCTATGATTATTGACAAAAGAAAATCTAATAAAAGTAGGAATGAATTTTGAGGGGCATTTCGAAGAAATATTCAAGAGAATTCTGAGACAAGTTTAATGAACATTTAGAACAGAATTCGTAATAAATATTGATGAGCACAAGCATTTCTGAGCATAGCTCCAAAAGAACTGTTTAGAGACTTTTATTTCTAATAAAGACATGAATCATTCCAGAAGAATTTTGAAGATAATTTCAAAAGAATTCAGCGGATATTTCCGAAAAATATTTTCCGGGGATTTCAGATAATTATTCCAAGGAATTCCAATTATATTTTTAGGAGGCTTTCAAGGATGTTCTGGTGAAATTTTAAGGAGAATACTGATGATAATTTGAAACGAGCTATGAAAATTTCACCAAAAAATTGAGAATATTTCAGAGGCAATACTAATAAGAAAAGAATTTTCAAGATAATCTCATGTACCCTGACGAATGTGTTCGTCTTAACGGAATACCTGTATAAAGATTATTAATTACCATTTAATTCCACTACCTTATTTGCTTATCGTTGACAGATGTGCAGACTTCTTCAGTGTCATGTACTAACATTCAACTAAGGACTGTTCAAGTACAAAACGGACACACTCCTACAGTCCCAACTTTTTTATTTTACTACTTACCTTAATGCTTTCTTCGGTTTTCCACTAGGCCACCGAGCTCCTTATATCACAAAACAATTACGATCAAGTTATCGTTCAAATTGTTGTTACTATTTAGGTTTGGATCTCGACGACGACCTGACCGATGACGACAACAACTGCTCTTGAGAATAATTTTATATTGATTTCCGATCAATAATTATTTTCTAAAACTCAAATATTACTTCTTTTAAGTACCCGTTCCTTCAACTGAATTTGATTACGTTTTGTATTATATTATTAGAGAAAGCCGATTTTAATTATAACTCTATAATGTGAAGGAGCTTGGGGTGAACCCATGATTTTTTTTTCTCAGTAAGCAAAATCGGTCGATTCAAGGCCACCGAGCTCCTCATTTCACAAAACAATTACGACCTAAGTTCCTGTTCAATTTGCTGTTACTAGATTTCGATCTCGGCGGTGACCTCAATGACGACGTTAACAACTACTCTTGTGAAGGATTTGTTATAGATTTCCGATCAAAACTTCTTTCTTAAAACTCGAATATGATTTCTTTTACGTACTCGTTCCTCAAACCGAATTTCACTTTATCTCTTATTAAAAAAATAAATCTGATTTAGCGTTAACGTTAGCGTCAGCGTTGTTACGGTATACTTCGTAGATTCGATACTAGTGACACTAACGTCTGTTATGAAATTCTCAGTCAAACAGCTCTCAGGAATAATGAATGGGAGAAAACATTGATTCCAATTTAAACAAGGATACCAAAAGCTCCCAGCCATCATGACCGTAGCTAGGGATAGGGAAGGAAATGTTTATGTAGTACTTACTTAACGAGAGGCCACTCATGTTCATCTAAATGCATATAAAGAGGTACCAACCCCGTAACGTGGGTAGATCACCTTTTCGTGGTACGTTACTAGGGGAACAGGATTTTTCAGTAAGACACATCTTATTATTTGTTACTTTTTATGCCTTGATGATAGTGACAAGACTCGGCTTTGTCCACCGAGTATGTTCTTGAAACAAGGAAAAAAATAGTTAGTTAGTATTCATCTATGTGATTCCTAATCTTCTATTCGTTGTTCCTTAGTTTGAAGTGATTAAGACTAGGGTTCTGATGCATGGTCATTATCGGTGTCATTGTTTAATTTTGTTGCTAAGGAATCCAATTTTGACCGACAAAGGGGCGCACCTTTGGAAGGTGTTTCAACACTCCGAAGGGTATAAATACCGGGACCTTTCAATTAGAGTCGGATCCTTGCGATAAATGCGAATACTTTATCATTTCTCAATAGTGATGGAGTAATACGACATGCACTAGACTAAGGACACGGGATATACTACAATAGATCAATTTAATGGTGTAGTGTTAGGTCCCGAACAGAGGAAAAAAATAGGTACCAGACATGTTTTGAAGTGTCAGGTACTTTATTTTGTAGTCTGTGAAAGGGATTTCAAGACATGTAGACTGAGCACTGTCCTCTGTTAACAACTAACGGAAAGCAGTTTATGCGTAATTTCAGTAGTGAGTAGTAGTGGCATCTGATGATCAAAAAGTTCAGAAACCATTTCTTTCGGTTCATTGCTTATACAATTTTTGGTTCAATGACTCATTCGGCCTTGTGACTCATACGGCCTAATGGCGTTCGACCTAGTTGCATTCGACTCAATGACCCATTAGCCTGATATCAGGTTGACGAAATTTCAGATTAATAACCTATTTGACCAAGCCTAATCCCATGACCCATCACAAAAAAATGTGTCGCTCTATTTCGAAGTCTACCTACGCCCTTTATTGTTCCTCATCATCCTTTCCGATGATTATATGGAATGTTAAATCATAGCTTTCCAAATGAACTCTCGTTAACCTTCAGGTAGCCCATATTTACTCAATACCATGTTCTTATACTCTCTGAAACTGTCTCAATCTGCCTCTGTTTTGGGAACAGGATCATCCAACAGAAAATGAAAACAATCGCATTCACTCCGCACCCCCCCTTTGGTCTCTTTACTATTTTCCCAACGTAGGTATCATCTACCTACCCATTCGACAATACCCCGCAAAAATCTCGAAATGAAAGTAAATTGCTTGATTTGAGTCAAAACAAAGGTGCGTGACTAGAATTCCAAATCGGTGCCACATTTTAGCAACCCCCCCCCCCCCTCCCTCTGTCCTTTTCTCTTTGTCAAAGAATTAAACGTAACATTTTAACACACACCAACATACCCTTACTACTGTCTATGTATTAGATATCTAATGATTGTCTTTGTCTATTTTCAGGTGGGTTTGTGGAGACCAACTTGATTGGAATTAAACACTAAACAGGAAGCACTGGATTAGGCTTCCAATCAGCCAGTTTCTGGTGCATTGATTTGTACAACGTACTTCGTGCCACAACTGGTTCCACTCGCATATCACCGAACGATACGTGAGGAGCCAAGAAGCATGCTTCAACGGGTTGACAAGTTCACACCAGAATTAATATGCATATTAACGGCGACATGTACCACCTGTTTATTATGTAAACTCGCGCCACTCGGCGTTCAGCATCAGTGATTAACGTCGGTAATTAACTTCGCTTATCGTGTGCGTCTTTTTTGTTGCATGTACATTAATGGTTGAATGATACCTGTTTGACTATCGGTGAGTAATTGATTGGTTGTTATTGGAGGAATCGGTCGTATGAAAACATATCGTTTGATTTAATCAAGTTTGCGCAAGCTTTTCATTTTACACCGTTTTGTTTGGTCAGCAACAGTTTGCTTCTAATCCTTCCGACAAAGTTCTTCTATCTCCAGCATTGCAGAAGTTCTCCAACGACGGAGAACAAGTCGACTCGTACAAGTTTTATCACTTGTTACATGTTCTCAGAACTTCCCCTCCCCTTATATCCAACCGAAAAATCTGACTACACAAATCTTGATTAGCTTTAATCCTGTGTCGGTCGGTATGTCTAGAAGAAGACCGACCAAGAGAGGATTTGGCAGAAAAGTTTATATTCCTTTTTGCTGACAGCACGGCTAAGCGCTACCAGTTAAATTCAAATCAAAGGAAAAGGATGTGAAATTACACTGCAGCACCGTCTAACCCGGGAGACTTGTGAGAAGATTTAATGGGGAAGAAGTTTTCCGTACCGTAATGCGTCATTGGTGGTAAGTATGAAGAAAGGGTTTATGAATTAAGTATCTTCTTGGTAAGAACAAAGTTGGATGGCTTCGAGTAGAATTATACTTCTATCCAACGTTTCTATCCTGGATTGACAAATACGTGAAAAGTTGTTCTACCAAAAAAGTCGACGATATGCTAAAATGATGTCATAACGATTCAATAGCATGAAGCAGCGTGGGATTGAACCCACGGTCTTCTGCTCAGCAAGCAAATTCGGTTGCCACTAGGCCGCAGACCTCCTTATTTCACAAAACAATTACGATCAAGTTTCCGTTCAACGGCGGCCTCACCAACGACGACAACATCTGATCTTGTGAAGGATTTGATTTGGATTTCCAATCCACACATCGTTCCTAAAACTCAAATATTACTTATTTTACGTACCCGGCCCTTCAACCGAATTTCTTTACGCTTTATATAATATTAAGAAAGAAAGCCGATTTTAAGTATAACTCTATCATGTGAAGGAGCTTGGGACTGAACCCATGATTGTCTGCTCAGTAATCAAAATCGGTCACCACAAGACCACCAAGCTTCTTGTTTCGCAAAACAATTACGACCAAGTTCCTGTTCAACTTGCTGCTACTGCGATAACAGCTACTATTACCAATCAACACATCTTTCCTAAAACTCGAATTTTATTTCTTTTACGCACTCGTTCCTCCAACCGAATTTCAATACGTTTTATCTCATATTAAGAATAAATCCGATTCACACTAAATTATGTGAAGGAGCTTGCGATTGAACCCATGATTTTCTGCTCAATAAGCAATGTCGGTCGCCACTAGGTCACCGAGCTCCTTATATCAGCAACGACCTCACAGACGACGACAACAAGTGCTCTTGAGAACGATTTGATATGGATTTCCGATCAACACGTATTAAACATTAAATAGCAGCCATCAAGCAGCCAAGCACTTGAATAAATTTTTTGAGACGTTATTTCGTAAAGATTGAATTAAATTTAAACCAATAACTGGAAAGGATCCCATACGAATGATCTGTAATTAGCTGGTCTCCTAATAAGCTTAAAATGAATTGCTTTTCCAAGTTAACCGCTTATAAAAATTATGTATATACGCGATTACAGATTTCGAACCCTTGAACACCCCTCAAATCGCGATATAGGCCTCAATTAAGGAGATAAACGCGATTAATGATTTCAAGCTCCCAACACCCCTTACATTGCTTTTTAGGCCTCAATTAAGGAGATAAACGTGATTAATCTTTAGTATTAAAAACACAGCTCGAACGAAATCGAGATTAAAAGTGTATATTATAAATCTAATGATTTTCCATCATCAAAGGGCTGAAAATAAATTTTAATTAACAAGTTCAACCTGAACGAAAGCGGAAAATTAAGTAAATCTAAAGATGTTTCATCATAAAAGAGCTGAAGGTAAACTTAAATAATGTAATTCAATAGATCTAGCCTGAAAAAGTGAATCTAAATAAACTTGAATAAGTTGTTGTTGTTGTTTCTTTATTAAGGAAACTTCTGATAAACTTGAATAATTTAAATTAGTAGATCCAATGGCAGTTTTCTAACATCTCTGTCACAATTGATGAGCTGTTAATTCTAAAGCTGCACGATAATCTGATATGTATATCGATACTTCCATTATAATGTTCACTATCTCCTGGCCAGAACCTTCACCACCAATCCCAATCACACACTCCGATCAGCCAAAGGCCAGTCACAAAAACTCACAAAATCAAAAAAACAAGAACACTGATAACAAAATCATTAAAGAACGTTCTTCAACTGGAACAAACTCATCAAATCCAACGATGATCGTTGTCCAATGGTGCGGAAACATACATTATGAATTCAAATTGCACTTGATTCAGAAATGGCAGAAAACGACCCGGAACTCCTTCAACATATACAAAATGTATACATTCAGCAAATGGCAGACGAGCCCGAATCATTCTCCACGATATTCACCGAAAAATCGACATGCATGATCGTCATTCCGCGCACATCCTCCTCCAGCGATTCCAACCACACAATAACTAGAATAGAAGAGTTCAAGCTGAACATTGCATAAGGTCCTAAGTAACATTGATCGATTCTCTTCGTCGACTTTCTCTTTCGTTAATAACTTGAGCACATACCCGTTTCTGGTTGTAATTGTCGTATTAGATGCTAGATATAAGCTTCTTTCATCAATCTGTGTGCTGAAAATACCTGGGAATGTTTTTACATGGCCGTGGGGATACAAAGAAAAAGTCGACGAAGAGAATCTCTCAATGTTACTTAGGATTTAATGCAATGTTCAGCTTGAGTTGTTCATTTTGATAAGATAGACAACTTTGTCGAAGACGTATCCAGAGTAATTAGTTAGATGTTGGTGCAATCTTTGTTTCGGAGCTATTAATTTTATCCTGCTAGATTGCATTGCTGGCCCATAGTGACATATGTTGGATTTGATGGTTGAAAGCAGGGTTGCGTCGACTCACTTCTTTATAACAAATATTCTCGAAATTATGGATTCATTGAATGCTACAATGAAAAATTATACTTACAACACAGAGAACAGACGTTGAGGCTCGAACTAAACACTTGTGTAAAAATATCTATTCGACTTAAATGTCACCAATGCTGACTTCCCCACTTAACAACCCTCTTTGAAAACATGATGGCGCTGGCGTTGCACAACTTACACTAGGCACTAAGTGCCGGTAGCACCGATTGGTAATTTTCAACCCAAAATGTATCGATACTAGCGACAAATTGGTCGAAAGTGGAAAATTTATACAGGAAATCAGGAGATGCTAGCGCCACGTAACGGCGACGTTCCCACTTATCTATACACAAGTTTCTGGTGGAAGTTGGACGTCTGTTCTCTGTGCTTGCAAGTTACAAGAAGAGGTCGAAAACTGGGACGGGACTTGACAATCGGGTAGCGATTTCGAGCCAATTGGCTGTCAAATCCGAGCCAGTTGCTGATTGGTCGATTTGAGAGTAGCCATCGTGGAATGAAAAGAACAGAAGGATCACATCAATCTGACTGGCAGTGATGCCGGAATCAATGTAGACGTCAATGGCGTTGTTAATTGTTTATATTTGCAAAAGGAAAGTTGGAAAATAGGGGCCACGGCGTGCTTTTAGCGATGGATATTCTTGTTTGTTTATGGTTGTTTTTTATTGTGTTAAGCACAAATTAAGTACAAGGAGCTTAACTGCGGTAGAAACTCTGAATCAAATTAAAATTAAAATAGAAAAATCATTTTTCAATCCTGGCATCATTAGTCAACTCCGTGAAACACCATGCATTAATTTTGGACAGGCATTCATCAAAATCATTAAGAAGAGTGAGAAGCTGGATTGTCAAGTCCCGTCCCGGGTCAAATAGTATGCGTTTGACATTGACA
The DNA here is from genome assembly GCF_037179485.1 of Ochlerotatus camptorhynchus. Taxonomy (NCBI): domain Eukaryota; kingdom Metazoa; phylum Arthropoda; class Insecta; order Diptera; family Culicidae; genus Ochlerotatus; species Ochlerotatus camptorhynchus. The sequence goes on along the minus strand of NW_027040931.1, from coordinate 60,345 downwards.
CACAAAATCTGTCAATTTCGCTTTCAGATATTATTCGTAAGGGCTTCTTCTGAGTGAACGCTCACGAATCATAAAATCGATGATTGTGACTCTATGGAAGCAAAATTGGCAGTTTTTATGTGTCAAAAACATGCTTTTCAACCTCTTCTTGTATATAACATGTACAAAATATCCAAGGAGAAGATCACTCCGCACAGTGTGCCAAAAACACAGTTGGGCACACCTGGGCACACTCATTGGCACATTTTGGCACCCACACACTTAGATTATTTTACCGAAATCTGTGAAATTTTACCGAAATCTCAACAGCTGAACGTTCGGTAAACAGTTCGGTGATTTTTTACAGTTTCCCTGTAATTTTTCATCGAATATCAGTGAAAAATCACAGAAAATCTGTAAAAAATCACCGAACTGTTTACCGAACGTTCAGCTGTTGAGATTTCGGTAAAATTTCACAGATTTCGGTAAAATAATCTTAGTGTGCATGGTTATAATTTTTCATGATCTTTAAAGCTACTGGCAACACTGCACTACCTCTGTGTATAAGTGTCAGGCAAGCCATTGTTTATACCTTTCGCATCATCAATTTTCATGAAACTTAGCTCAGAATGTAAAAGATCTTCAAAAAAAATGCCGAAGCTTTTCATCGATTCGATGATGTTATTTTCATTGTCATTGTGCAGAAGGGTAAGAAGCAGTCATAGGGGAAAAGTCAACCATCACGATACTTCATTCATTGGATAACCTCCAGGAAAGCTAACGGATACAATATGTAGGTGGATTTGGCGTTGCACTTCATCAACACTATTGAGATGTCCGGAGCCAGACCTTCGCAGTGTACACGGAATATTTCAAGCATACCCAAAATAAGCACATCTTCTGCAGAGCCAGATTAGACCATTGACAGGCTGAGAGTACGGTCCAGGAGATAAGCGAGCATCTGGAAGCAGCAGATTCAGAGCGTCTTGAATCATCAGATGGAGGTTTGCGGCTGCAGGAGGGAATGCCGCAGTTTGGAGGACATTTGACGAAGACACAAAATGGGCTCCAGGAAGTGTTGGATGTATCGACTGTGGGTTAGAGATATACTACCAGGCTATTAGGGTATTTTGAATGAAATGTTGCAAGATAATTGGATCGCATAACTCAAGCTTTGGGGCTGTCTTGGTTTATGGCTTTTTTTTTATTAAAGGAACGAATAGAGGTCGATCTGACCCAGTCGGCGCCGAGGCATAACATCTCTGATCACGCCTTGCTTCGGAAAGGAAGTAAAGCCGTTGGTCCCCGGTTCGTGAGTTGATGGGTCGATAGGTAGGGTCCAGGTGTGGGAGCTGCCTCCCTGGCGTCGATAGTATTGGTGCTCAGCACGGAAAACAAGATCGACGGAAAACAAATGAAGGAAAAAAATAGAGCTCGATCTTATATCATTCTTAACTTATAGGGGAGTACACAGCTTCTGAGTACTTAGCGTTGTTCCCGTTTTTGGATGACATTCAGAAGTTCGCATCCGTTGGACAATTCTAAAGCTGTTCACCATAATTGCGGCTTTCATGTTAGATTCCTACTATCTCATATTATATGTCGGCATGTCGCACAGCTTCGCTACCAGGATGAAATAACCAAACTGACCGAAAAATCAGGGAAAGCATTCTTGTCGCTGGAGACACCGCCGCTGTTACGAGCTTCTAGTAAGCACGCCAGCGAATACCATCAGTCTGTGTTCGGCAGGCCAGTGACAAGGTCTATACCAACAGCAGCGTTTGACAGTAGGCAGCATGTCCCGGGCTCAAATCACTTATATTGCTGTCACTGTATAACATGTTGCCTACGCGCCTGCCACTGGGCTGGTGTTCCGTAGTCACGCGTCGCATTCCTAGTAGAGCTATCGAAAGGTTATTCTCACTTTTCACAGTGGTGGAAAACGGCTCAAACTTCATTCAGTGAGCAGGCCCTCACAGTTGACGCCGGAACGGAAAGAGTGTGAGGGTGAGGAAACCGTCGAAATGGAGCGCTTCGTGCTACAATTTGCTAAAATTTGAGGAGGAATACTTGAAAACCATTTTCGGATCTGGCTGGGAAGTTGATTAGTAACAAAAGAAAACAATCGAGCTGTCAAAATACCGGATTGTCAAACATGCCATTTTTCACAAACAAGCAAAGTCATCACGATGTCATAGCACTGTCGGCACAGTTGAGGCACACTAAAAAAAAGTTGACGCAACAGAGTGCCTACCCCTTGATAATGTCATTATAATATCCAATGAATTCATAATACATATTGAAAATCATTGTTTATAGCAAAGTGCGTTGAATCAACACCCTGGTTGAAAGTAATACTCAATTATGCCCAATTGAGATATAATTCAAGAAGACTGGTAAGTGGTAAGGTGACTCGGGATGCTGCAAATAAGGCCAGATTTTGGAACAAACTGGCCACTGAGGTTTACCAGCTTGAGCAACAGATGATAGTGGGAATTTCAAAGGAAGTTCGTGATTTCATTAAAATCTCTTCGGAATAATTTTTGGAATACTTTTTTTTAAGGAATTTCAATAAATAAGCTTCATTTTAACTGCTCCACAGTGTCAAACCAATCCTGAGATAGAGCATATTTCTTACTTCCGGATTCTAACTGAAGCATACTTTATTCATATTTTATTTTATAATTTGAAATCGATTCAGTGTTTAATACTTCAGGTCGTGTAGCATTTTTTTTCCAAAACATCGTGCCCTATTGGGTAGCATTGAAACTATCAAATCATATTCCAAAGAACCACTGAAACACACCCTGTTCTTACCAAGCCACTCACGGATACATTTTCAAACCGACGTATCTGCTTTTGTTAACAATGATTCAAAGTTTTCCCTACCTGATCTGCCGCTCATGGCAAGTCCATCCCGTAGCACAAATCAGCAAGCTGCTTCTTAATCAATGGTACAACCCGTTTGGCTGTTTTTCCAAACTTTTCCAGAACAAAGTTGATGATTTTATCCAGTATGAAACTATGACTAAATAGCTACCACTTCCATTTAAAAACTCGGCCTCGACAAAACGCAAGCAGTGATGGTGATGCTAGTTTGCGCGAACGAGCTAAGAGTTTCGACAATCTTTGTTTACAGAAGCAGATACGTCCTTTTGAAAACTCATCCTTAAACTGTTCTCATCCTGGAATCAAAATTAACCGGTACCCTTATCTGGTTGTCGGCAGCTCCGTTGGGAAATAAGACAAAAGCGAAGAGCGCCCCGAAACCATCTCCTTCGCTGGGAACGTTTGTTCGGATCGGAACGCTTGGCTGTGATTTGTCTCGTCGTAAGGTATTTTTGCCAACCCGCTCACTGCATCCAGTTGGTTCGTTTGTTATGCCGTTTTTCATCTTCTTATTCTTAGTAACTATTACATCCCAACTGGAACATTTCTTCTGCCGTCAGCTTGATTTTCTTCATCACTTCCATAGTATTGCCAGTTGAAAGTTTTCTAAGCCTGAACAATTTTTGCATTCAAATAATGTGTGACTGTTACTGACTGAGCCAAGAAAGGTCCCATTTGATACAAAGCAAAGCTCGTTCGAAATTCTGTTTAATTTTCGCTTTGCTGGGCTATGTTCGATGGAGTGTGTTCCATTGGGGGAAAACAAATACAGGACATTTGAATTCCTCGACGCAAAGCTGCTGTGAGGACTTATGTGGGAGAATTCAGTCTGCAACTTTGACACTGATAGAAATGTTTTGTTGCATTCAAAGTGATCATTCATTTATTCTTCTCCAAAGCTAATAAAGTTGTTTATCCAATTAACGTAAAGTTGTGTATCTAATCTAATCTTATCTGATACAAACGCAGCCAGTACAAGAAAGCATCCTAGATTATTATTATATTAGAAAACGACTAATAATGTTTCTTGTCAAAATTGAAGTTTGCAGCATATCTGTGATATGACACAAACTATAAAACGGCCATGTCTACTGCGTTGAATTTGCCGCAAAGATGATTCTAGGAAATGCTTCAATTTTAAATAAATACATCAAGGGGTGTTCAACTCTACACATCTCAATCTGTGCCGAGTACTGGGTCAAGCGTTGTGCCGAACGTGTCGAAGTATAGCAATCAAGGTATCAGTCTCAGTATCCCATGGGTTTGGCTCCCTGAAGTTATGACTTTTGAGATTTATTTATTTACAGTTTCAAGTTCTCGCAGATGAAAAACGGAAAAATTTGAGGACATAAATTTCAGGATAAATTTCAAAATTAAACGTACTCTATGCCACATTCGCTTCAAGGAAATGCAGCCCCTTCGTGAGAAAGAGAAGTGTTACTGATGACGGAAGCTGGAACAGGAGAAGAAAGTTATGAACCGTTCGTCGTTCTGACAGACGTTTGCCGAAACCAAATACCCAACCGGCAAGTGGAAAATGCATCACCGGCGAGTGAAACATTCTATGCATTGTCAACCTGCTACTCGGAAAATGATACAATCTAAAATACAGGAAGGAAGAACTTGACCTAAAATGCCGGCGATAGTAGACTGCAGTAGCTTCCCGTTGTCAGTATTCGTGGTTGGGTACTGCATTTGTCTGAACAGGCCACACCTTTTTTATGGTGGAGTAAAACTACTTCGTCCTTGGTCTAAAACTTTTGAACAGGAGACTCAGGAAACCGCTGAGATTAGTCAGTTACGAAAAAATCTGTGTAGCTCCCCTTCTTTACCGTCGTGACTCTCAACTTTTTGACGTAGGACTATGTCTGTGATTTCTAAATGGGGGTACACTATGTGAAAACCGAAAATGGAACATGTAACAAAATTATGAAAGATTTTGAACGTTAATAAGGCAGCAGCCTCTGGACCAATTTCAATAATTTTGTCACCAATCGATCAGATATTTTTCTACGCATTTGCTGAATTTAAGATTTGATCATTTTTCAAAACGTCACTATTGAAAATTACACGCAGGCGCAACTGTTGCTATGATAATTTAAAATTATCACCGATTGCCTTTGAAAAGCGATTTCCCTAACACAGATTTCAAAGTTGAATTCCATCCGGTCTCACCAGACGGTGTTTATTCAATCAAACACCGCGTGGTGAGTGGTGGTGTTCTCCAGTACCCAACGAAAGGCTCCCCACAAGCAGCTAGGTACCAAGGCTGGCCCCAACTGCTGATCGGATTCAGTTCCAATCACCGTGTGTTGTGGTGTCTGGTTGTTGGCAGCAGCTCCAGCAGCAGCAGTGCTTCTTTGTGAGTTGCTGTGGGCCATCTATGCTAAGCGCGTCTCCCTCATTCCAAACAATATACAGCTCACCAGCCTCATCTGTATTTAACATTCTAATAGCTAAGCATCGATGTCAGTTCCCATATCAAGATAGACTTGGAATTAGGGCGTAACAGCTTTTGTAAACAATGATTTCTTGCGATGATGTTTTGAATCATCATCATCGCAAGAAATCATTGTTTACAAAAGCTCACCCACGAAAATCAACATCACTATCAGGTAGGGTAAAACTTCTTCTACCCGGCAGTATTGTTGGTTTGCGTGGGCGTGCCATGAATTTTTAAAAATCATCGAGAAAAGTTATTGTTTACAAAAGCTGTTACGCCTAATTCCAGCTCTATCTGGATATGTGTAAATCTAACCTACCTTGTACTTTAGGCATAGGGTGCGGTTTCAAAAACCAAAGTCGGTCGTAGCATTAAAAAAAATTGTCTGATTTTGATCCAGAGATGATGGATTTTAATTCTTAATATGCCAATCGAAAGGATTTTTTCTACGAATCCGTTAAAATTAAGACTTTACCATTTTTCAAAATGTCACTATTGAAAACTGCATGGATGTGCAACTGTTGCTATGATAGTTAAAATTATCACCGATTGCCTGAGAAAAGCGATTTCCCTAACACAGATTTCAAAGTTGAATTCCATCCGGTCTCACCAAACTATGTTTATATTTTTTTTAAGTTATAGTCACTTTAACGCTCTTGGGTCATTCGTGACTTGTCCGGGGGTGAGATTAGAACTCGTGACTTTGGCGTGAGAGGTATGGATGCTAATCACTACGCCGGGGTCGCCCCCAAACGGTGTTTATTAAATCACCGCGTGGTTAGTGGTGTTGTTCTCCAGAATTAGTAGCTCTTCGTGAGTTGCTGCGGGCTGTCTATGTCAAGCGCGTCATACTAAAGAGTATAAACAGAGAGAACCCCGTTCCTACACAAAACACAAGCTCCTGCTGCAGTTAACAAATAGTAGTAGTTTTATACGTTTATCCACATCACCCTTCGAATAATTTCCAAAAGCATCCAAATCTCGGTTCAGGATCCTAATGGTCCACTCGTTTGATCACTACCACCTCCTTGTATCTGCTTGTTGTTCCTTCAAATTTTATATCCTTTCTTGGTCATGCCGGAATAGCATATTAGTCTCCCTGAATCTGCTGACGGTTCCAACTGCGTTCAATAATACCGTGAATCATATTTTCTCCGTTACCTAGAATGAGCGTAAAGAGACTGTGTACCGGTAATACGGGATCTACTGACTCCACCCCAGGCTAGTAAGAGAGGTGCCACAGTCGGAAGAAGTGTTAGTTTGTTTACTAAAATGAACCATGCCCATTTTGTTATGGCAAGTTTGCTATAAGAAATGCTCCTCGTGTTTATTAGCGAAATTCATATCAAAGATTGATTAATTGCGTAGGAAATCAGTTTAGCACGGCATTTGTGACCAGCATACACCTTCCGGTCGTACGAGACAGGTCAAAAACAGTCCAAATACGCAGATAAAAATTTTTGTTTTGAATTTCTGTATGGCAAAATAGTGAACTTTTCGTGAACATTAACGGCAAAGAACTCACCAACACTGGGAGACCGTGAGTTCCTGCCCACCTGTCATAAAAACATCTCGGACTCCACCAGCCTCCACAGTCATCGTTCGGCAGGATCGTTTGGCACCGGGCTGTTGTTGATATCGTACATGAGCCCTGCAATCGGAACTGCATTCTACAATTCTACTTACCCATACAATTGGCTCTTGGATTCTATGGCCATCTGGGGGTAACACGTATTCAAGCCTATTTTACGTGGCGTGACTCTGACTAATTTGTTTGGACTTCCCCAAAAACAAAAATTCTTTCGAAACTATGAACATCTCTCAAAAGCCGTGTGGACTTTCTATAGAGATTCATTCCGCAAAAGACATAAGGACATGGAGTGTCTCGTCAATTATATAATATCTTATTATTATTGAGGACCATTTTGCTAAAAAATTGACTACAAAATAGAAATGGAACTGCCAACAAAATTTCCCTTTCAAAACAGTGATGCCGTTTTATATTATATTTTGTGTCATACTGTGAGCCATGACGTACCGATCAGTGTGCCTCGATGTGCTTCGGCACAGTGTGCAGAGTTGATTACCCGTTGAAATACATTCAGTGAGACATGGTATGTGTGTGTGTGTGTGTGTGTTTTTTTTAAACTCAACCAAAGACTATCATCCCACACACTTAGCAATTAATATCGCCTTCGGTAATTTTTTACCGAACTTTCAACGTTGTAAAACTGAACGTTCGGTAAAACTTTGACCGGCATTTCAAAAGCTATTTCGCTAAATTTTAATTTCAAACTCTGTCAGCCTTGTTTTAATAATCGAGTCTTGGCATTGTGGTGAAGTTTTCTTTGTTTTCAAATCATAAAACTAATTAATCAAAATGCCTGATTTTTGCCGAACAGTTTAGCTGTTGAAAGTTCGGTAAAAATTTCCGAAGTCGATAAACATTTCTAAGCGTGCAAACAAACCTGGATAGTGAGGACAAATCTCAACCAAAATGAGTATGAGTATCTAGAGCTCAGCCAACATCGATGAGCTGCAAGAGGAGTGGAAACCAGAAATAGCTTGTTCTTGGTTTTCGGTGTCCCTTTGATGCTCCCACCCACTACTGTATGCAGAGACTAAACAAGCACCAAACAACGAGAGCAGCAATAACAGTTGCTCTGGACCTAATGCCGAAAGCTTTAAAACTTGTAAACATACGTGATGTGGTTGCCAAATACGGAAGGACGACGAAGGTTTGCTGTTGTTCCCTGGCTGTTATTAAAAGGAGAAGCTCTCCTTTTTCTGTGAAAGTCGCTTCGAAAGGGATTTATCAGAGCTTAGCCATCCGGAATAGGGGAATGAAAGCCTCCCATCTTTGAATTTAATTTGAAGATCATTTCATTTTATGTTCCTGAATTACCTGTCACATAATAAATCACATTGCATCAATTGCCGAAAGAGTTTCTTTGCTATTCTTAATTTTCAAGGCGTGCATTTTATCCAGAAAGCTTTGTCATATTGAAACACACGAAAGAGAGCCAATCGATTTCCTACCCCCCAAAATCTATCGCACAACGATGGCAATATAAGTACCTACCAATTTCATCCACCAGAAGGAATGTCGCATTGGGAATGTCAGTCCTTATCGTGCTTTGGTACGGTGAAAAATTGCCCCCACCAGCACCAAACGGATCGCATCACTTCATGGAGGTTCCTCTCCTTCGGGAGAAGCGTGATGTGACGGCCTTATACAGGCTGCAGCCGGTCGGTTTGCGTGGTAAAGAGGGAGCTATTTTAGTAACTTGATAGCGGAATGTAACGGATGCCGTCGGGGGAATCCTCAAATTGAAGATGTGTCTTTTAAAGAGATGTATAGCATCTATCCTGGAGCAGTACAGGATTTCAAGCAAACTCTCAGCCAGTCTTCTACTTCAAAGCTTTTAATGCTTATTTTAGGAGAGTTTTTCCGGCTCTCAACTTAGTGGTGTTGATGCACTTCCACAGTTATTAATTGAGAGCTTTCTATGCATGCATTTGAATGTTCCCGGATAGAGGGGAATAGCAAAATCAGAACCAAATAAGTCCAAATTTTACTATCAATATCTTATTATGTTATTGGTAAGTTGTGCGCAATAACAAATTAATAGCTTATTCTGCTATAGAAGCATAATTTTCTATTGTTATGATATTTTTTTTTTCATCAATTTATTTGATAAGGCTTAATCGGATTAACTTTACAGAGCCGAGGATTCTTGTTCACTATATAAAAAAAAAACATCTTAAAACTAACATTAAAACAAACATTGTATCTTCCACTATCCAATAAGCCTTCTCCATCAGAACGGGATTAGCTTCTAGTGGCATCATTGTATGGCAGTATCGCCAACGGGGAGCAGAGCGCTTCCATCGCAGCAATGGACGCAAAACGTGGTCAGCAAGCACACACTCATCACTAAACGGTTGCTTTCCAAAGTCGACTACGCATCGACCGAAAGAACTGCTGATGAATAACAATGAGGAAGACCACCCAATAGTTGCTGCCGAGTAAACAGACGAATGCGTGACACACAGTGGCCTGCTTCTGTAGACAGCCGAGTGAACACTCTTATGATATTTTGGTATCATGAAGTCAAGAGCCGATTTTGATCATCATAGCAGAATAAGCTATTAATATGTCATTAAATTTATTAATTGAAACAACATATCAAAAGCTTCATGAGATGTAATAGCAAAATGTGATATTAATTGTCTATGATATTTTATATTCTTTAGATATGGCAACAACTGACTTTGTTGTTACCCAGCTATGATTTCTTAGATTTTAAGTTATTATTTTGATATTTTACCTCGTATATCAATTCAACTAAGAGCAATTTTTGATGGTCTGTTCCCCAATTTTAATATTGAAACTTGCTATTGATTTGGTTTTCTCGTCTACTCGGGTTGTGTTTCAAGTACAATGATACTCTAAGTCCAGGAAAGTCGAGACAAATTTAATCCCGAGTGATTTCCTCGACCAAACTATACATGGAACACGCCGCCATATTCACGAATTCTGCGCACCTCCAGTGGTGCATAGGGCCCATAATCGTTCTGTTGGTTTCTGTAGCAATTGAGAGATTTTGGAGACAGTAGGTGTTTAGCCTAAAATCTCCTATCCGCTGTGATGGGACTGTCGTGTTAAGCCACCATCAGAGTAGATGCGATGTGATCAATAGGTTCGCCGCAAGGCCGTTTTATTTATAGTTCACCGCCTTCGATCACATGGTCGTACAGATTGCTCGAAATGACTTAATCCTATTATTATAGACTAATTTACTAATGTTGAAATCAAATACATGGCAGACTTCATTGAAGGCTCTGCAGCACGCATCCAGTGGATTATGTTGGCCGTAATTGGTTCAGTGACTAGGAATTCATAGGGTTTGCTGATTTCGTAGCTGGCGGGCAGGTTTCATGTAAGCTAAAGTATACTGTTACAGTCGATGTTGCCGGTTAAAACGTCGAAGATGTACAACCTCTGGAGCATAAACCGTCTGCTCTCTGAATTCCAATAAGTTCACATCGTTGATCGTAAGGTGGTAGGTTGAAGGGATCATTCCAAAGTACACCCCGTAAAGCGTGCCTGACGAAGCGTTTCTGAACTCGTTCGATTCGTTGAACATGAACATTATGATATGGAGTCCAAACCTGTACGGTATATTCCAGGTCACAATGAGCAATACAGCGACTAACGACTTCAAAGTATAAACGTCGTCAAAATGAGCTGTATTGCGGCGTATAAATCCAAGCATCGCATACGCTTTAGCAACTGTTAACGAAATGTGTTCATGAAACCACAACTTGGTGTCAAGAATGACTCCTAAATCCTTGATCGAATTGACTCTTTCTAAGGGTGAGAGCAGCAGCATGTAGTCGTTCGCAATTGGAGACCGAGTACGCGTAAATGTGATGACTTTACATTTATCAACCTATTTTATGTGGGATTACGTCTTTCGGCTACATAGTGTACACAGTACACAGCTAGCTATCAAGGCTGTTCTCAAGAGCCCTCGATTCACCGAAGAAATAGGGAGTAGTCGCACCGCTACTGATCGGATTCAGTTGCTCGTCGTGAGCCGCTGTGGGCCATATATGCCAAGCGCGTCACCCTCGTTCCAAACAACATACAGCTCGCACTCCTCATGCGTGTTGAACACCCTAATAGCTCAGCATTACTCACGATCAGGACCAACATACATTTGTTAAAGAGTATTTTCTGGACGTTTGTCAAGATCATCAAGCGGATGTCAGTTCCCATAAGTTTAAATCTAACATACCATGTATTTTTAAGGCAACATTGGGGGTGCATTTTCAAAAACCAGAGTCAGTCGCGGCATGAAAGTGGTCTGATTTGGATCCAGAGATGATGGATTTTAATTCTTAATACGCCAATAGATAGGAAATTTTTCTACGAATCTGTTAAAATTATGACTTTATCAACTTTCAAAGGGTCACTATTGAAAATTGCACGAATGTACAACTGTTACGTCCATTTGCCTCAGTGTATGAACTTATGAGAATATCCGAGTCTTGCTAGTAGATCAGCTCTTTCATTTCCGTCAATCGCGCAATGACTAGGAACCCAATATAGTTGACTTGATTATAACAAGACAATTTTTGAAGTGATTGAACACACTCTCAGACAAGTTTTGATGCACATTTCACCGACTTTAAAGCATTTAGAGCAGCATGAATGTCGGACATGATGCATATATTTGAACTCTTATCGTTTCTACGCAATCATATAATAGAACACTCTAAAATTGCTTGTATTTCAGCTTGGAACACAGTTGGCCATCTGTCCATAGGAACCGATATGTCTATCTCTGGGCCAGTTACTCCTGCTCCCACTTGATTGTTCAGTCTTGAACCGTCTGTATAAAAAACAATCGATCCTGGAAGAAGAATCGGACCACGAAATCGCCATGAATTACGCCCAGGGTCAAATACTTGCAAAAGTCGATTGAAAACGTATCTTTTCTTCATCCAGTCTTCGTTATTCCAGTATTTAGATGTCCTCTAAGGTCTCCTTCAAGAAGTTTCACTGACCTTGTAATCGTTAGAGCACACTTTTTAGCTACTAATTTTACAAATTGATGCAATCGTAGCATATAAAGCAAAGCATCCAATGTCTTCGATGGTGTACTTCTCATTGCACCTGTTATTGAGAGAGTTACTCACCTTTGGAGTTTTTCTAACTTATTCTGAGCAACACTCTCTTTTGGTTTTGGCCATCAGACCAATTGCAGAGTAAATCCAATGGATCATTTTCGGTTTCCGTCCCCACTGTTTACCGAATGTATGTTCTTTTGCATATCCATAGAGCATTAGTAGCTTTGCTTATTGCCTGCTCTAGATATATGTTCCAATCATGGTTCTGTATTTTCGAAACGAAGAAAAGAAAATGAACTCTCCGCAAAATCGCTTCATTTCGAGCAATATCATTTTCGTGTAAGTCATCGTGTTTCTTGCTATCGAGTCACGATGAACATTCCTCTTTTCAAACATGACTGGACTATCACTTGTTTCATTCGTCGAGTGTTTCAGTTCATTTCATTTGAAGCAAAGACTTGTTTCAATTGACGCAATGAATGACTCGAAAACTGCTTCCTTCGGTTTTTTCCACTTTCACTTCAATTCGGGGCTCATTCGACTTGTCACGACCTGACGACACAGGCATCAAAATATAGTATCCGCACAATACAGGTTGCCGATAAAAAAGGGATCCAGATTATGTGTAGTAATAATATATTATTTTATATTTAACTAAAATTAAATTAACGAGGCCATTCTGGACTCCAAGATGGCGGCCATCGGGGTCAGGGAAAGTCTCAAATACCCCACTATGATATGGGTATTTTCGGAACGAGGACGACATGAAAGTGTGAAAAATCGATATTCGACGTTATTTTGGAATCCAAAATGGCGGCCATCAAGTTTCCTAAAACGTGTCAAATACCCTAAGATATGGCCGTTGTGCCATTGTGTCCCAGTCTTATTATCCTTCTGTTTCTGTGCTATTTGCCCCTGCCCAGCCAGGATTTGGTCAACTGTCTGAGAGTTCTGAAGGAGGTTTCAAAAACCAGTTTCCTACCTAGCTCCTTCCAATCGAAATTGTTACCCATTAACCTCGAGTCCGCCACGAGTAATTGGTACCCAATTCTAACCTAGAACTACTGCTGTTTAAAATGTTAATTCAAGCATTACTGATATTTGGCTCCTCAAAGTGTCACACACGACTGAGCCTAGTAAATAAATGAACTAGTTAAAAAAACGGGTATTTTTGGAACGGAGACAACGCGTGGCTGCCGAAAATCGATATCTGATGCTATGTTGGACTCCAATGTGGCGGCCATAGGGTTTCAGAAAAGGTGTCAAATACCCTACAATATGGCTATTTCAGAACAGGGACAACGCGTAGATGCCGAAAATCGATATCAGATACCACTTTGGAATCCAATATGGCGGTCATCAGGGTTCAGAAAGTGCCAAATATCCTACAATATGGGAATGAGGACAACGTGTAGATGCCGAAAATCGATTACCGATGCCATTTTGGAGTCCAATATGGCGGCCATCGGGTTTCACAAAAAGTGTCAAATACCCTAAGATCTGGGTATTTTTGGAACGGGGACCACGTGTAGATGCTGAAAATCGATATTCGATGCCATTTGTAGGCTATTTGACACTTCATCTTAAATTGGAAGCTACCATCTTGAATTCCAAGATGGCGTCGCACATCGATATCTGGCTTCTAGATGTCAGCCCGATTAAAAAACAAAACCACAGCATTTCACAGTTTTTTTTCTGAACCAAAGCCGCCATCTTAGGTTTAAAGACGGCATGACATCAATTTTCGGCATCTACATCTCATCCCCATCTTGAAAATACACATATTTTAGGATATTTGACACTTTTCCGCAAATCGGAAGCCGCCGTTTGGATTACAAAATGGCGTCGGATATCGATTTCCGGCTTCTAGACGTAACCCGGATTCTAAAAAAACGTTTGTATGGGTATTTGATGGATTACAAATGGCATCGGATATTGATTTAAAATCTCCAGACGTCACCCCGATTCTAAAAATACCCATATTGATGGGACGGCATAAAAATACCCATTTTTCTGAAATAGGAAGCCGTCATATTGGATTTCCAAATTGCGTCGGATATCGATTTCCGCCCTCTAGACGTCATCGCGATTCCAAAAATACCTACATTGATGGGTATTTGACAATATTTCTCACTTGTCCTGAAATCGGAAGCCACCATCTTGGATTTCGAATTGGCGTCGCATATTAATTTTCGATCCGTAGACTTCATTTCGATTACAAAAATACCAATATTGCATTTGACTGTATTTCCCCTTTTTCGTAAATCTAAAGCTTTGATTTTCATCCTCTAGACATCATCCCGATTCCAAAAATATCTTTATTGATAAGTATGTGACAGCATTTCCCACTTTTTTTTAAACTGGAAGCCGCCATATTGGATTTAAAAATGGCATCGCATATCAATTTTCGATCTCTAGACGTCACCCCGATTCAAAAAGTACCCATTTTACAACCACGTGCCCAGATCTACGCTTAAATGAACCGAGTGAACAATCAACAAAAGTCATAAAAACTGCGCGAATTTGGATCGAACAGCTTCGCTTCAATGTAAAAGCAAGTTCATTTGACAATGAAAGAAGAAATGAACACGAGTCAAGCCAAAACAAACAGCATGAAAACCGATCGAAAGTGGTTTTGTTGATGTTGACGGGGACCTGCTCGAAGAGAAGACAGAATGACTTTCAATTGAAAGTGATGGTTGAGAGTTTTATCGTCACTTGAAGATTTTCGATTGAAAGTGACTTTTTGGGGCCCTGGTTCCAATTAAGTTTACTATCAAGGATTACTCCAAGATATTTGACAGCATTAGAAAGTTCCAAAAGTGTGTCTTTCAATCTTATGTTGTCTAATGAAAATTTCTTCCTTCGCGTAAATGGCACAAAAGTAGCTTTAGAAAAAAAATATGTTCAATCCTTCCATATCACACCACGATAAGACAAAATTTAAGGCAATTTGCATTCTGTAAGCGATAATAAAATCATATTTGCCACGTACAATTATGACTATACCATCTGCTAAGTCAATTCTATTAAATTTTTGAGAAGATCATCAACTATTTAAGACCACAATAGAGGTGATAACACGCCTCCTTGTGGGCATCCTTTGGTTGCTCTTAAACTGATGAGTGAGCTTCCAAGGTTTGCTGATATTTTCCTTTTTGATAAAACCTCTTTGATCCAATTTACAATTATTTGTTCGAAAACACGTTTCATCATAACTGTAGTCATGGAATCGTGCGATGAATTATCGAATGTACCTTCAGGGAACCTAAATGACTTCCTAGTGGCACACCCGATGGAATTGCAAACTCAACGGATTTAGCACCAAGAACCTTAACGAAAGCTTTACGGGACGATAGATACGATACGATTTGTCGAAGGCTTTCGAGAAATCAACATGAATAGTGTCCACTTGTTGCCGCTTTACGATTCTGTTGATGAGCTTATTGCTATAGGGCATAAGATTCGAGGTAGTTGAGCGGTTCGAGATCACAAAGTTTTAGCCAAAAATGAGTGACATATCTACTCAATTTTAAATTAGCCTTATTAATGTCATAATTTTCCATTCTTTCACCGCTCTCCTTTACACCGAAAAAAAATCAAACAACGCACGCTGATTGCATAATCCTATACATTATGCAACTTTCCGCTAAGCGCTTGGCAATTGCCAGAAAAGTTTTCCCTAAATTTAACCATAATAAATTCTAAAATTAGCACCCCACTTTTCCGGGAGGGTGGCCCATTAACACGAACAAGCAGAACATCTCGCCACTCGCGCGCCAGGGCGGCATCATAAAGCATGCAGAGTCGAAGTTCACCCAGCAGTAGGTTTTGTGCTCCACCCGTGCAGAACCCGGCCTCGGTCGGTGGGAGCGTAGAAATCAAGATCCTAAAGTTTTCGTTCCCCATTTCTCCAGGAAGGCAGTCCACATCCGGGGTTATGCGGGTAATATTTTATGTAAAGCACATAAAGCATTCCGTGGAAGTGGTGCTTCGTTTCCCAAGTGCCTCTGGGCGAGAACACAAAAGCACAGGGGAAATGTAACGGCACCGGAAATGTTCGCCTCTTTTCCCTCTACAAACTTTCGTCTGCCCTGGAACAAGTGGATGGAGCAAGTTTTCTTCAATCAGCTGTTTTTCTTGGCGCCTCGCTCCTTTTGTTATGCGCGTTCAGGAGGAATCATAAAATATTCGCACGTTGTGATGATGGAAAACTCGTCCGGCGGTCGCCGTCCGTTGGAGATTTTTGAATCGCTTCTTGCCGGTCGTTGGCAACTCCGGGGCCAGGGTTCAGAAGAAGCAAAGGGTTTTATGCTTCATTGCTTTTGCTGTGAAGGTGCTGAGATTTGATGTCGAGAGATAGGTACAATGAAAAGTTTTGCGTTTCACCAGAAGTGGTTGGCACTTTGAAAGTCGGATGTACTTTCGAAATTGGCGGATGTTCTTTGATCTCGGCTGCCATTGTGGGTAATTTTGGTCATGGTTGTTTCGAATAATTGTGAATTTCTAATCTACGATGTGATTGATAAACTCGTCTGAAGTCAATCGTGACTAAACTGCCAAGAAAATTTGTGGCTGGTAATTGATTGAGTGAGTCAGCTGGAAATGAAAATTAAATTAAAGTTGAAGCAATTTCTCGTAAAACTTAATTGAGATCCTAGTTATTTTTGGTTTTGTTAATACTGTTACAAGTGTAAGTGTTGCGTTCAAGATTAGTGCATGAATCGCGTGTAGTTTTCGTATATTTTGTTATTCAAATCAAATTTTTGAATTCCCGGTTTTTCCCCGGCTATTTAAAATAAACCAAACCCCAACATCACGTCCGCCTTAAATAAAAAAGGTGTTCAAAAACATCCGTTTAAAGATAATCATATAAATTTTTGAGCAGAATTGATTTAAAATACGTCTATTTTGTAGACAAAAATATGAGATGAGATTTGCAGGGCTTTTACAACAGGTGCGGATTTCGTGAATTTCGCGGATTTGAACTTTCGCAGAAACATTAAAAAATGTCGCCAAAATCACGAAAGGACTGATGTGCTACGAATACGGAATACGATTTTCTATTTTTCGTGTTTTATGATGTACAGAGTAGTGATGCCAGTTAATGTTTGGAATTTTCTAGTTTTTTTTTTAAGAATTCATCCAGTTTTATCCAGTTTTCCATTATTTTGAAGTAGTACAGCATGACTCAGATGCTTACACTTTAAACTTTTATATTGGAATTGAAATCTGGAAATGCAGTATTTAATTTAAATGCAATATTGCAAGTGAATTGCAACTACTCGCTTCACTGTATCGAGACGAATGGGCTATGTCATAGCATCGACACGCAGTTTGCAGGTTCAGTATTATGACAGTTAAAATAACTTTATGTCAAAGTTACCCTACCTGATCTTGAGAGCTAGGAACAAATCAGAAAGTTTCAGAACCATCACAAATCTTGCCATCATTATTAATTATTTATCTCTTATCTACCAATATTATTTGAAGGTATTTGGGCTTCTAATGCCTTCGTCATCTTCTCTAGTGAAGCTATTTAATGAAATTGAAGTAACATTTTTGCTAGTTCTTATGCAGGGTGTCTACGGATGCTAATTCCAAAGGCATCACAAAAGGAATTTCTAGACAATTTTAAGGAAACTTCTAAGCAAAATTGCAGAAGAACTTAGAGAAGAAGTCCAAGATAATTCTGAACAAAATTTCAAGCTAATTCTTAACCAAATTTCTAGAGAATTCTGAAGTGAATTGTTTGGGAATTCAAATGAGAATTAAAGCTAATTTTGAGTAGAATTTTAGCAGGAATCTTCAGTGAATTTCTCGAAAAGCTGTAAAATTTGTAGACTGTTATAAATAATTGTTTAATGGACTCTCAGAGATAATCTCAAACTTATTTTAGAAGAATTCTGAAATAAAAGTTGAGAAAAGATGCAAAAGGAAATGTTTGAGAATATTATAATAAAATCCTGTAAAGTTTTTTTGTGCTTCAGTGATGTTGGACTATAGACAAGTTTTGAGGAACTCAAACACAGATCCGAATTAGTCTCAAGAAAAATGCTGCTTTCTTAGTAATGACTCCTAGTGATCCTTTCGGTTTTCGTGTTTATGCTTAGTTTTAGTGTATATGTGGTGTGCAAACCGGAAACATTTCCAAATTTACGGGTAAACATTGGGAAAAACCGGAAAATTGCTAATCGAAATTCATTGGTCACTATGAGATACAGAAACATTTCAAAGTCCCAGAATTAGAAGAATGAGGTCTCAACGATTTGATATATTTCAAACTCACAAACTTAAATTTCAAAGTTCGACGTTTCAAATATTTTTGCTAGTTTTGGGACTTGAAAACATCTCACGTTCCTTATTCTGCTCTCTAATCCCCCTCCATGTCCGGAATATTTAATTTTAAATAAAACACCCTGAACCATGAAGATTTGGATTTTGGATCATATAATTTTCTAAGCATGAAAGCTTTAAAAATCTTAGCTTCAGGATTTCAATTGTTTCCCAAACCTTGAATCTTGACCTTTTTCTGTGTCCAATTGTGGAAAAATTAAATTCTTTTATAATTTACTCCACAATACACAATCTTCTGCAGAACACTCTCTGAATTCACTCTGAAATGCTGAAATTACCTGAAAAATCACTTAAAGTTCTCCTTAGTATGTATTCTCTTGAAATTCGCATAGGAGTTTATTTTTAGTCCTGCTCAGAATGTCCATTAATTCTTTGAAATGCTCCTCATAATATTCTTAGAAATCAATTACATTTTCTAAACATTATCACCGGAATATTTTTGGGATAATCCTCATAATTCCTTAGAAATGATCCTCAAGATGTTGTTAGAGCTATCCTCGGAATTCCGATTTTTTTTTGAATTTCGGTTGGAATTACCTTAAAAATTTCACCAAAACTCCTAAGCAGTATTAATTTGGTTTAAAATGAAAACCTCAAATTAAATTTATTGCATGGTAATTTGTTTTGATTCATGATGATCTTCGAGTAAATTTTCATTTGAAATAATGTTTCAGAAAAGCTATGTCGCTTTTATTCAGTTGCATCTCATAAAGTGTTTAATTATGTTCACTAAATAGTCAGAATTTATACTACCAAGAACATAAATGAATATGATACATTGTTATTTTTTTCAAAATGGTACATACTCCCTTAGCTCAATCAGTAGAGGCGCAGGTACGAAGCAAGTCTATGCTGAAGGAAGCTGGCTTCGATTCCCGTTGGAACTATGCATTTTTGGGATGGAAGATTTCTCGACTTCCTTGGGCATAGGATTGCACAGGCATAGAAAGCTCTCGATTAAAATGTTGAAGCGCTTCAAAACACTAAGTTGAAAGCAAGCAAACAACTAATATGCTATAAGAAATAAGCTTGAAATACCATGTAGTAGTAATGCAAATGGTATTTACAAGCAATGAAAACAGTTTTTTATCTGTCGCGGATTAGTATTTGAAGTCGCGGATTTCTTTTGAGGATTTCGCGGATCAAATTTTGAAGATCTTGTAACAGCCCTGGATTTGCATTAACATGTCGATGATCTAGATCTCAAACATCTCATGGAATTATGAATTCGTATAAAATCAAAGAGTTTCCTGCAAAAATTGAGCCTTAATCTTGTTTTGGTATGTCGGAAAAAGCATATATCATTACTAGAGACCTGAGAATGAGAAACCCAGTATTACAATTTAGTCAAATCTTCCTGGAGTTTAGATCTTGAAGTTCTATAAGCCAAATATGATCTTTTGTGCAATGCAAAGATGTGTTACCAAAATACTTATCATTTTCGAAATAGTCCTGGCGATATTTTATAGTTTAATCGAAATCTTATCCCTTGTCCACTCCGAATTTTTGAGCATTTTGTACATAATTTAAAATTAATAATTGGGTTTAAACATAACATTGCTGGATTATCCAAACCATCCCGAAGTTCTACAGACTCAACAAGTTATACGAGCATTAGACTTAAGGGGGTATTCCCGATCTTTTTTTTCAAAAAATCAAATTTTTTTTTTCACGTTTTTTTGTACTTTAGACTATATACTTTCATCCCCCCAAGCCGTTTTCCGATCAGCGAATTCGGTGTCCAGGCATAGCTGACTAATGGTAAGAACCCCCAAAATGGTTTTAACTAAATTCAAAACTTTAAACGCGTTTTTCTCGAAACCACATTTTTTTATCGGGCGAAGATTTTTCTCAGAAACTATAAGAGATATTGACTTGAATCTTTGCTCATTTTGTTCCTTATTAAATTCTTTGGAGCTTCTCCCACTTTCAGCCAAAAATATTAACATTTAACATTGTTTGAAGCACCTTAAAGCTGCAAAAAAGCGGGCTAAAAATCGCCTGTTTTTTCATATGGCCGCCATTTTGTTAATTTGCAAGATTTTTTGCTGCCAACGGGAGAAGCTCCAGAGAATCTTATACAGATTATTAATTTCATCACGAAATCTGTTTCAGATGAAGCCGTTCCAGAGAAAAGTCTTCGCCCGTCCAGGCGTTTGCGGCGAACAGGGGTCTGTTTGCCGCCATTTTGTGACGTCAATAATGTCTTTTTTTATGTCGAAAAAAATTTATTTGTAAACTTTAATGTTCAATAAACAAGAATCCCAAAGAGTTAGGCGCATTACTATTCATTTTCCTTGAAAAAAAAAATTAATTGAAAAACAGGCCGAAAAAAGGCAAAAGATTGGGAATACCCCCTTAATGATAGAATGGTTAAACCTTCGTGAA
Organism: Ochlerotatus camptorhynchus; assembly: GCF_037179485.1. Lineage (NCBI taxonomy): Eukaryota > Metazoa > Arthropoda > Insecta > Diptera > Culicidae > Ochlerotatus > Ochlerotatus camptorhynchus. Next base: position 39,650 of record NW_027040931.1, on the reverse strand, counting down.
GCCCCATAATATCATTGATTTGGTTTATTGGGTTTTCCACAATGCCTCGACACACCAAAAGAAATTCTGAAAAAAAAACTAGGTAAGCTATCGTGGTAGTAATAACAGCAAAATCACCATTTGTTCCGTGCGGGAACAGATTGCGATTGAGATGTGCAATAATTTTGAGGATTTTTGGATACTTTACCACAGGGAAAGACATAATATGAAAGTTGATATAGAATTGATTGATTCCAAGTAACATTGCAAGTTTTAAAAAGGTTTAAATGATTCTTCAAGACCAAATTATGGCCTACAAGACTATGATATAACGGCGCCGGTGGTGTAGTGGTAAGCGTGATTACCTCTCACCCCAGTAGGCCTGGGTTCAATCCCAGTCGGCACCGCCGGGATGTTCTGAGGCATAACATCTCTGATCACGCCTTCCTTCGGATGGGAAGTAAAGCCGTTGGTCCCCGGTTCATGAGTGTATGGGTCGATAGGTAGGGTCCAGGTGTGGGAGCTGCCTTCCTGGCACGTCGGTAGCATTGGTGCTCAGGACGGAAAACAAAGACTATGATAAACTCAAAATTGTTACTTGGGATGAGTATTTATGATCTTTCCCGGTGCGGGTGGTTTGGGGTTTCCCGCATTTTACCGGTGAATCCGGATTCCCGGTTTTTGGGGTTTCCCGCATTTTTTCCCGGTGAATCCGGATTTCCGGTTTTTTTTCCGGATTTCCCGGTTTTCCCGTTTGGATGGACACCCTGCAGTTAACTTAACTTTATGTCAAATTTAACCAAAATCCCATTAACACACGTATTTCATCTTCGGGTTTACTTCGTGAAGCAGCTTGCCAACAATTTGCTTGTGTACTTCTACCGCCCCGAGTGAGCTGTATCGCACGGGCTGCTGGTCATGAAAAAAGGAAGAAGATTTTATCATTATTGCTTTCCACTTCTGACATAGCGTTATCATTCGGTTCGATGATCGCTTGTCATTTTGTCATTTGGAGATATTTTTGATTCCTTGACTGTTATATATATATTTTTTTTTTATGTACTCTCAGAGAGAACCTCCATCTTATTTTAGAAGAGTTTTGAAATAAACGCTGGGAAAAATTCAAAAGGAAATGCTTGAGAACATTTTAATAAAATCCTGTAGTCCAGTATGAAGTTAAAATATAGACATTTTTTTTAGAATTCGAACACAGGTCCGAATTTGAATCAGGAAAAATGCTGCTGTCTTAGTAATGACCCATTTTTCCTAGTGATCCTTTCGGTTTTCAGGTTTATGCTTAATTTTAATGTATATCGCACATCCGGAAAAAAAATTCCAAAATTACGGGCAAACATCGGGAAAAATCCGGAAAATTGCCAATCGGAATTCACTGGTCACCATGAGATCTAGAAACTTTTCAAAGTTCCAAAATCACAGAATTAGAAGAATGAAGTCATTTAATTTATTTCAAGTTCGCAACCTTAAATTTCAGCGGCGCCGGTGGTGTAGTGGTAAGCGTGATTATCTCTCACCTCAGCAGACTTGGGTTCAATCCCAGTCGGCGCCGCCGGGATGTTCTGAGGCATAAGTAAAGCCGTTGGTCCCGGTTTATGAGTTGATGGGTCTATAGGTAGGGTCCAGGTGTGGGAGCTACCTCCCTGGCGCCGGCAGCATTGGTGCTCAGCACGGAAAACAAATCAAGGCAAAAAACAAAACCTTACATTTAAAAGTTTTTGCTAGTTTTGGAACTTGCAAGCATCTCGCGTACCATAATCTCATCCCTTATCCCCCCATATCAGGAATATTTAATTTTAAATCAAACACCCTGAACCACGAAGATTTTTCTAATTCCGGAATCATATAATTTTCTAAGCATGAAATCTCTCTGAATTCACGCTCCTCATATTATTAATAATTCTAGCAATTTCCTGAAAAATACTCCTGAACAAATCACTTGAAGTTCTCCGCAGCATGCACTTACCCAAGTAGCACAATTCTGTCCCAAAAAGTTGCAGCAACTTTTTTATAACTGAAATAAGTCGTATATAAGTTTCCTAGACCAATTTATAACAAGGGTGCTACTAGGGTAGTATTCTCCTGAAACTCCCGTGGAATTACCATAGGAATTTCTTTTAAGTTCTGCTCAGAATTTCCATTACTTACTTAACGATGCTGCGCACCTCCAGGGGTGCAAAGGGCCTTTGTGAATGATTTCTATCCTGGGCGATTACTAGCTTTGGCCTTGACCTGTGCCCAAGTCAAATGTCGGTCAACGTTCTTAATTCCGCTGCCACGAGCCTCTGGGTCTGCCTCTGCTGCGATGTCCTGCAGGATTCCAGTCCAGTGCTTGCTTGGAGATTTTGTTTCCGCTCCATCGTAGTGTGTGGCCGACCCACCTCCACTTCCGTTCACGAATTTCTGTCTCTATCGGCTACTGATGGCACAAACGATGAAGCTCGGAATTTGAGATCCAATTGATCATTTTGTCAAGCTTCTGCATACATGTTCCATCAGATGTCACAGCTGTTGTTTGTGGTGACATCTATCGGAAACATGTCTGGTACCTCTATATATGCATTTAGATTATTATTCGAAGTCCCTTCTTTTTTACACATTCTGCACACAAAATAGCTCACCCCTCACAGAATTTCCCGCCGAATTTTATGTATGGGGCGGGGCATAAAGTATCTTTTCCGCAGAATATGTAAAAAAGGAGGGACTTCAAATGTTAAAGCAAATGCATATATAGAGGTACCAGACATGTTTTGTAGTGTCAGGTACTCTATTTTGTAATCTGTGAAAGGGAAATCACAAATCGAGTGTCAATAAAATACATGGCATGTTGAGAGATTGAGCTCGTGAGAGAGAATTTCTCTCTCAAATTTGAATTTTTTGGCTCTCTGGGGACTGGTAGTAAAGCAGGTAAAATTGTATGGGGAAAAATATTTTTTATTTCATTGTCGCTTGTTTAGCATTAATTTCCGGGAAAAAACTGAACGACAAAGCCTCTGACTAATTTATTTAGGTTGTCGTAACAGCACAGACTTCACGTTCGAGTTAAAAATTCGGATTTTGGTGCGTCTACTCTTCATACATTTCGCAAACTGGCAAAAGCAGCCCTCGCCTTCTTAATCCGTGCACCTATGTCGCTCTTGGTGCCGCCGTCCGACGCTATTTGGCTGCCAAGATATTGGAAGTTTCCGACTTTCTCTACTGCCTGCCCAGCTACCATGAAATTGGAACGGTTTTCCGTGTTGACATCCAACGATTTGGTTTTGTTGACGTTGATTGTTAGACCTGCTTCAGAGGAGCGTTCCACAAGGTCGTCGAGCTTACTCTGCATGTCAGAGCGCCGCACATAACGCAACATCATCAGCCAAATCGAAGTCGTTGAGATGCTCCATAGTAATAGGCTGCCACAGCAACGCACGGTTCGGTACACGGTCAACGTCTCCAACCATGATCTCGTCAATTACGATGAGGAACAGTAGCGGTGATAATATACATCCTTGCCTCACACCCGCGATTACCCGAATCGGGTCAGACAAAGCTCCGTTGTGCAACACTCTGCATGAGAAAGCCTCGTATTGCGCTTCGATGAGGTTGACGATCTTATCAGGGACTCCCTTGCGTCTCAGAGCGCTCCACAAGTTTTCGTGGTTTAGTCGGTCGAAAGCTTTTTCGTAGTCAATGAGTACCAAGTACAGGGCCTCTTGGAACTCATTGACCTGCTCCAAGATGATGCGGAGCGTGACAGTACGGTCCACACAGGATCTTCTAGCACGGAATCGATCTTCGCGTCGATCTTCTCCTGTATCCGATTGAGGATAACTTTACACAGAACTTTGAGAACAATATACAGTAACATGATGCCTCGTCAACTGTCGCATACAGTTGGATCCCCCTTCTTGGGGACTTTTACCAAGACGCCCTGCATCCAGTCGGCCGGAAAAGTCGCGGTGTCCCAGATATTGACGAATAGTTGATGCAACATTTGTGAGGATAGCATGGGGTCAGCTTTGAGCATCTCTGCTGATATTCTATCGACCCCCGGGGCTTTGTTGGACTTCATACTTCGGATGGCTGCTTCTATCTCCTGCAATGATGGAGCTTTAGTGTTGACGCGGGTAACGCGCCTCACCCTTGGCGGATCATGCCGAGATGTTTATAGTTGGTTGACCGTTGAAACATCGATAAGTTGTTCAAAGTGCTCAAACCAACGTTTCAACTGGTCAATGGGGTCGGTGAGCAACTGTCCAGTCGCATCTTTCACAGGCATTGTTGTGTTCATCCTTGCCCCGCTCAGGTGTCGTGAAACATCATAGAGGAGGCGGATATCGCCAGTTGCTGCGGCTTTCTCACCCTTCATCAGCTTAACGCTTAACTTCCCTCTCTAGAGCCGAATACCGCTGACGGGCCTCGTTCTTGGCTCCTCGGGTCCTTGCTCGCTCTATCGCGGCTTTTGCTTCTCTCCGCTCCTCGAACTTCATCCGAGGGGTGCGACACATCTAAATCTCGATTTTAAATGGTTGAAAAATCTCGCACTAGCGAATCAATCTACGAAAAATCTTTTTTCATCCCTTGCATCTAAACCCATCTACTCGCATCGCTCTCCACCTTTTTGCAGGAAATCTTCAAAATCATAATCAATCGTGTTTCTATATATTAAGCGCGAGTCCATTTCACAACAGCAAAGCAAAAATTTTCCTGCAAGGACATTAAGATGATGAAATTATGACAAAAAAAATCAATATCCAGAATTTGGAAAATAATGAAAATTCATACTTTTCGGTTTTTTTTTTGAGATCACAGGCTTTGAAAAATGTGCATACTCCGAGATTAAGATATGTCTTTAAAATTTGGAGAGTTTTTTCGACACTTGGGGCTTAAAATAATGTAAACTCTGATCAACACTCAATACAGAAAAAAATTCTGGAAGTTATCAAAATATTAAATACGGTGGACATCGTTCGATTTGTAATCTAAAATTCAATTGTTGTGATTCTCAAATTCTCTACCCCAATGGACTTGATCCGGAAAAAACCACGATTATTTGACAAAAAGTGTGATATCAGCTTTTTGATGTCGTTAATTCTGTCCCATGCTGGCCCACTGTGCAATGACCATAGAAATCCACCAAAGTACTTCTTGGATGATGTAGGAAAACTACTACATTTGAGAAAGGAAGCACAATCACGCATCAAGAAGACGACCACGAGACGAACCAATATAGGAGATCAGACACATGATGATAAAAAAACAAGCTCTAGATCAGAACGGTCGGGCAAGGAAGCCTTTTTCCCACCCGGAGGCAAACTTGACTTCCGAAACATTTTATTGCACATGCAATCGGGAAGAATTCTCCGTATTTTTCTCCGCTTCGCCTTTGGAACATAGACTCATTCTAGGATCGATTTTTTTTATTTTATTTTCATCTCATCCATTATTATCTTGGGGAATGTGAGCGACTTTGGCGGCAAGAAAGCTCAAGAACTGGGGAAGCAACCGAACGATTGGATATTTAATACTTTCCGGTACGTTTCACTTTCATATGAATGAAAGTGGAGAAATTGACAATGAGCTTTCTGCTATCTCTTTTTGTCGATAAAATTTTGTTCGAAAAATAATGGGAAAATCGAAGCCGATTGAAGTTTTTTTTTCTAATTATTAGAGTTTTTGCTTTCGTCTGCCACATGATGAGATAAAGCATAATCTGATTATGATCTGATTATAATCTGTTCGATCGATTCCAGCGGTTGTTGAAAAGGAGTTGGAAGAGGAAAACAAATATCCGATCCGTTCGACGAGGGATTATCGACTGGATTATGATGTTTATTTAGCCAAAGCAAACACTGAGTCTCATGAGGTATCATCACTACAGCAAAGTTTGGCTGCTTATTCCCAGTAACCTTCGACGAAGTGGTCGTCGATATAATCGTGTTATAGGTGGACGAGCGAAGCACACTTGACTTCCAGATGATTACTTTCTCTGTTTGTGTTCCTGGGGAAACGGCAACTTGTTTTGATTCTTTTTGGATGAGATGTTCCTTTGTTACTGATTGTAATCGAGCTGAATCAGTTACTGTTTGTTAATCGGCTACTATTGTTTGTAGTTTATTGAATGGGATTTTGTCAAACACGCAAACATGAAAATATGGTCAAGTTATTCCAAGTGAAACATCTCAATTTGATACAGAATGTCACAATCCATCAAGAAGAAGACATGATACAGCAATCATCTATAGTATACCTTCCACTTGAACTCGCTTCATTTCACCTAATCGAAACACTCCCCCCCCCCCCGTCTTCCCTATGTCTCCGCTCGTTCCACCCTGGCATCAAAAGTCTATAGGTTTATACGATTACTAGATCCAACCGTCCCCGGAGGCCTCCCAGCGAATTACACCATCATCGGTATCAACCCATCAGCCATCATCTGTTCATCCCCGCACTTTTTAGCCCTGTACCTACCTACCTATAAAGCTGAAAATGAAACTGTTGCTTTCGCTGAACCGTTCGTGTCCTCTGCCTCCCTGCCATTAGGTTACATTGACGAGAGCACGGGAGGAGGAGGGCAGGAGGACTGATGGGGCATGATGGAAGCTGTTTACGTGAGCCAGCCATCGTCCCACGCCTCATCATCGATCCGACGATGGCGTCGTTGTAGTCGAACGGCGACAGCGGATTGTAACACATATTATTATTTAGGCACTGCTTGGTAAATTTAATTTCTGGTATTCCACCCGCACTATACACAGCCCCGTCGTGTCGTTACCCATCTCTCGTGGGGGCTAATCTGATTAAGGTATTTTTGCTTGAAACGACAACGGCGACATGACGTGCCACGCGGTTAGTAGGGAGGGGGCGTGTAGGAAAATTTCGCGTATTTCGTGCGTGACCCAGATTCTAAATGAGGGCTGATGGAATCGAAATTCAAGTGGCAACTTTGTGTAAACATGGTTCATTATAATTAGAGCCATCATCGGAGTGGGGATACATAGATGCGAAATGGAATATACGGAACGACAATGTATTGATTGGATTAATGGAAACGGCTCACATGGAGTGAATTTTAACTACAAGGAAATTGTTTATGAATCGGTAGCGACGGAAGGTTTCTAAAACTATGTAGATTAAATGTTCCAGTCAGTGACTGTTTTTATCATTTACAATCACACGCAAGGAGTAGCGGTTCAACTCAGTGTAGATGCATTGCGTTTGTTTTGAAAATCTTCGCTGTCACATACGAGAGAAATTAACAAATGAGTTCATTATACATCAGTGAATAAGCGTTTGTTGATATTTACCACGCACACTTTACCACATTTACCGCAGATATCCGTTGAAAAATTACAGGAAAACTGTGAAAAATCACCGAACGTTCAGCTGTTTGGATTTCGGTAAAATTTCACAGATTTCGATAAAATAATCTTAGTGTGCAGTGCTTGATTATCCAACTCAAAGCAGTCAAAATCCTAAGCGACCCTCAAAAGCAAAATAATCAATTTCATTTTGCGCAAAATGATTATTTTGAATATTGTCGACCTCAGAGTCTAAAAAATCGAAATTATCATCAATTCAGCATGAGGCAATAATCGATCTGTGTGTAAAAACTAACACAACACGTTTTACAGCGCTATATTTATGCAAAATGAAAATAATCATTTTGCATTTGATCCTCAAAATCATCCCCACCAAGATGAAGACGAATATTAACAGGCGATAATTAAGATCCAGCCACGAATGGACAATCACAAAGGTTGACTTCGATACTCAGAGGTTGCCTTGATCAAAAGAATGTTGATATGTCAAAATTCAAATGCATGTTAAAGTTGTCTTCATTTTCAGCTAAGCTGAATGTACTTAGATGAAATGATTTTTATCAGTACAGGTTCCAATTTTGGAATATAGGAATTCCATTGCCATGACTACATCTATCCTCGACACTATTATTCGAAATACACTCAGGTCTTTTTTTACACGCAATCAATTTTTTTTTTGAGAGGCAATCACGCTTACCACTACACCACCGGCGCCGCTACAAAACGGTTAGTTATAAATTATTAAAATGTATGAAAAGCATTACAAAATAGAACGAAATTACGAAATACATTGGCGAGTTTCTACGGTCTATACGAATTTCAAACAAAAATGAATGGACGATACGATGTATACCCCGAAGTGAGAATTGAGATGTGAAAAGATAGTAAGTGAGTACATAATTGATGTGCGAGATGTCAGTAATAAGATGTGAGGAGAGAAATGAGAGATGGAAAAAATAATAAGTAAGATATGAATTATGTTGATATGAAATGCGAGCAATGAGATATCATATGTGAAAAGTGAGTAAATGAGTAAGTTAGTTATAAGAAGTGAGATGTCTTCTTCTTATTTGGCATTATTACTGTCCTACTGAGACTTTATACCGGTCGTCAACTTAGTGCTCTTTGAGCACTTCCATAGTTGTTGGGAGCTTTCTAAATATGTACCATTTTTGAATTTGAGCAATTCTCGCTGCAACCAATCCACGTTTTGCACGAGGTTCTCAAAAACCATTTTTTTTTTCGTACTCATTCTAAAGTTCTAGTTATGATACTAGAAAAAATCAAACGGTAAAGGTCAAATTGATGGACCCCTTGGTAACTTGGGTCTCTAACAGTTTTCAAAACTGCTAAATTTTTACCGGAATAATTATACAATTGAAAATTCACTAGACAACCCCTAATTGTTAAACAATGTAGTAAAGCAGCCATTCCATAGCAAAACGATATAGTGGTTCTCAGAATTTCGTTAAAATTGGTAGTTTTGTTTCTTATCGTACAAGTATTTTTTATTTTGTCATTAGGGTGACCATTTTAAAGTTAGGGTGGTCAAAAAAACCAGTGGGCGATTTGAAAGATCAACATATCAAATGAAAGGTAATTAAAATATTTTTTAGGAAAAATATAATGATAAAAAAAAAAGATTTTGTATTGAAAAACAAATATTAATGGTTTTCATGGTTTGTAGATAGCCGCCGCAATATGTTTTTATCGTTTTGCTATGGGCTGCTAATGGCTGAAAGGGGAAAGTTGAGGCTTTCAAATTTAAAATAGTTTGTGAGAACCTCATGCAAAAAGTGGACTGTTTCATCGAGAATTGCTCATTAGCTTAATTATGTGGTAAGCAGGGCTGTCTCAGTGCGCGCAATGTACTAATTTTCTGAAATAAACAATGTGAGAATCAAGCATACACAAAATTTGCATGTCTTTCACCCTGCGCAAGTGTAAAGCAGCGGAGAAAAGAAGACAGACACACACAAAGAAATAACGAAAGCTCAATGTGTAGCCATCGCTCCGACGCACAGTGCAGTAGTGGTGCCAAGGGTATCAAAACACGCGATTTTTTGTTTACGCTGAAATGGATGATTAAAGGTACTAGGTGTAGTTTCTCGGGTTACAACACTCCTTCTTATAGTAAAATAAAATTAAAGATTAATCCACCTAAAAGTGAGATGCAAAATTTATTTTTTTAGTATGATGAGATACAAAATAATTGTTTTCGGCGAAGCTGTAGAAAACATAACTGTCAACAACTTTGCTGAAAACTATAACTTTCTAGTTTTTATAGCTCCTCAGATATAAAGGTTACTTTGTGGAGACATCTTTAAAATCTGTTTTTGAATAGCCCAAGTTTTATATGTAGTGGTGGAAGTATTAAAGGGTGATACGGTCAAAATTTGGTCAAGGGAAAACGCGTGTAAATCGGTGAAATCGTTTATTTAAAAAATCAAATTAAATTTCTTTTTCAAGTTCAATTAGTATAAAATTCAGGAAAAATATTCAGTTAGGCTTCCGCTTTTCCAAATCCGAATTGCCGGGCCTTACGCTTGACCCCTGCCATCAGATTTTGTACAGCCACCTTGTCCACCTTCTTCGCCGCAGAAAGCCAGTTTGCCTTGAACTGCTGCTCGCCCTTAGCAGTTTTTTTGGTCTTCTTTAGGTTCCGCTTGACAATAGCCCAGTATTTCTCAATTGGGCGGAGCTCTGGCGTGTTGGGAGGGTTCTTGTCCTTGGGAACCACCTGCACGTTGTTGGCGGCGTACCACTCCATGGCCTTTTTACCGTAATGTCAAGATGCCAAATCCGGCCAAAACAGTACGGAACAACCGTGTTTCTTCAGGAAAGGCAGCAGACGTTTATTCAAACACTCTTTCACGTAAATTTCTTGGTTCACAGTCCCGGAAGCTATGAAAATGCTGCTTTTCAAGCCACAGGTACAGATGGCTTGCCAAACCAGATATTTCTTTGCGAACTTTGACAGTTTCATGTGCTTGAAAACATCTGCTACCTTTCCCCTCCCTTTTGCCGTATAAAACTCCTGTCCCGGAAGCTGCTTGTAGTCGGCTTTGACGTAGGTTTCGTCGTCCATTACCACGCAGTCAAACTTCGTCAGCATCGTCGTGTACAGCCTCTTGGATCGCGCTTTGGCCGTCGTATTTTGTTTATCATCGCGATTTGGAGTCACTACCTTCTTGTAAGTCGATAGTCCGGCTCGTTTTTTGGCTCGATGCACGGTTGTAGACGATACACCCAGCTTATTTGCGGCATCTCGGAGAGAGAGGTTAGGGTTTCGCTTGAAACTACCGGCAACTCTCTTTGTCGTCTCAGCGGCTTCCGGTTTTCGATTTCCCCCCGATCCAGACTTCCTGGCTGTCGACAAACGTTCCCCAAACACTTTAATTACATTTGTAACGGTTGATTTGGCAACTTTTAGCGATTTTGCCAACTTTGCGTGCGAGTAGCTCGGATTTTCGCGATGCGCGAGCAAAATTTTGATACGCTGCTCTTCTTGCTTGGACGGCATTTTGACAACTGAAGAGTGAATTCCAAAATCAAAATAGGAGCAACATTCTACACACACACACCTTCAAAATGAGGGGTGTTCAGGTTTTTTAAATGCAAAATTGAAAGAAATACGTCAAGTTGATATTGACCAAATTTTGACCGTATCACCCTTTATCCTTGAATAATAAGATGTATATGAAAAGTTAGAGTGGTTAAATATTTTTGGCCAGCTAGAATTAATAAATACCCCACTGTGCGTCGTGACTTCGGTCGGGTGCGATGTACACAGCGCATACATATAGTCTATATCCATGTAAATCCAGTGATACACAGACTTGTTCCAGTCTAGTACCGTGTCTGACATTCGCAAAAGAGGTTAACATAACGTTGCGTCATAGCAACTGTTTTATTTCATCAAAACAATCCAGAGATCGAGCTGATTTCTTGCGTCCAGATATTAAGTGAATTGAGCTTTATAACCAAAATTTTTTTTTTCAAAAACTAATTTTAGGGGAAATAGCTTTAATGTTGGCCTATAGATCTAAGATTGGGCCCATCGCTAAAAATCTGCTATTTATCAATTGTATCTAGATGAACGCGTTATTGGGACAGTATTAATGTATATTTTTGGTCGCTATTGAAAATTTAGTCGATTGCTGAATTTATGTATGGGCCCAAATTAGGGGCATTTAGGTCGACATCCATTTCCCCTAATTATTTCCCGAATTAAGTTCCCTCCCCTTGGCTAGTTTTTTAATCTGGACGTTGGTGGGCGGGCCTAATCTTATGCTTCATAGTGGAGCGTTGGAGACGGTTGGTTTAGGTCCGGCATCGTTGGCTCATGCCGTGACAGAATAGCGTCATGAGCATGCGATGAGGATTACTGAGCTTCCCCTCTCTGATGAACCATTGCATAAGAGAACGAAAGTTCTAGTCTGAAGTGATAGTATCACACTTGTTACTCCTTTATTTGAAAGCTGCGATGTAGTACGCTTACGTATAGGCACTGACGTTGGGTGCGATACTGGCGGGTTTTGCCGCAAATCACTCTTATTTTGTTTATTTTTTCGCAGATAGATTTATTTGGGTTTGCAAGGGAATTATACTATTGAAATATTTCAGAAAGTGCCCAACAGTGCTTCTTCTACTTGCGTGACAAGCTTTCGTTGTTGTTTTCATTGAGGTATTACTCAGGGAACAATGTTAAACACCATTTTTTTACATGGTTTTGCAACTAATCTTATATGTGCTTCATTTTGATTTGGGATAAGTGTTTGAACTATGGCTCGGGATTTCCACTGTGGCGTGCTTCTATTGTGACATAACCATTCGTATTTTTGTGGTGCGACATAGTGGAAACGTGTGAGCGTAGTTGAAGCATATACCCTATGTAATTTAAAAATCAGCTAGGAAACTAACTTCAAAGTGAAGCATTTTAGACACTTGAAGGTGTCACCTGGGACGAACTAATATACATTAAATATAGGTCAAAGTCAAAAACAACTTGAAACACGTTAAATTTTAGATTACATTCACAAGTGCAGGTACTTAATAAAGCATGGTAGGTAGATTAGAGATTTCATTTATTTATTAAATTAGACTAGAGATATCATAAACATCAAACGAACTTAAATAAGAAAATTTAGACAGCCTAGTAGCATTAAGTGGATTAACAGAAGTGTTAGGATGCGGAGGGTCCGCTTAGGGAGGCAACTAGCCTTTAAAGCAACTGGAAACTAGCCTTTTCATGTATTGTCTATTTATTTTGATTATTGCTTTAAAATATCAATTTGGTATTTATGTGAAAGGATGAATCAGTGGGAGATGGATTTTCGGTTTCTTTACATTTAGCATCACTATGTGTCATTTCCTCAAAACCTCCCAATAACCGGCCTCTTCAATCCCTTCCTTTTCCCATGGCGTTCAAGTGGTCCGCATAGACTATTCAGCCATTACCCGTCCTTTATCCTTGGATTGACTTGCGGCTTTGGATTGACTTGCGCTCCCATTGCCCCACCAAACGCTGCAAAATGAAAATGAAATTATTTCCCGAATTAAGTTAATATACATAAATTCATTGACCTTAGATAAGTATCTCGTCCTACTTGGTAAAGTTTGTTGTACGATGAGTGTTGTAATTACATTTCTCGCATACAAAGATGATGTAAGAAACTCTTATTTATATTTGCACACCGTTTGTTTTGCGAGTAGGGTTTTGAATCGAATTTCCGTCATACTATCTCTCCTTTTTGAACGAGTTTGAACAAAAATAGAATGTTTCTATCAAAGATGAATTCTAAATGTATTTGCCTTTCCAAACGTACCGTTGGATTTGATAAAGAGTCACTAATTGTTGAGATATTAATATTAAAAATCTTACACTGCATCTTGATTCCAAATTCGTCGTACGGATGAAGGTAGAAAATGGGGATTCTCTAGGAGCTGTGCTTCCATTTATTAACGTCCTTTTAAGCAAACCACCTTGAAGAGGTGGAAATAGTTCATTCAGGACGCCCAAGTCGCAACCAGCACCCAGCCGATTAGCATCCCCAGGTAGCGATAATCACGGGCTACTTAGAGTTGGCTATCACCTATTTGCTCTGTCATCGTCATCACCGACACTAGCGACTTATAAACAATAGTGCATTAGTGACAACGATGATCCCCCGTTCTTGTTCGCATTACTGACGGCAAATATCACCTCCAGCAACCCCACCGGGCACCGCGTGGAGGTAAGAATCGGAGTTCAGGTGCACAGAGGTCGCAAATCGCCGGTCAGGGCAGAACCCAACAACCATTGATAGGCGTTCTTATGCACCTGCTTTACCCGGCACGCTAGGAGCGATAAGAACCAACGCATCGAAACAAATGTATTGTTGATTTGTAAACTTTGAAATCATTGATATTATTGATGTTTTCTGCTCGATAGAACAGAAATGGGCGATTACGACGAAGTAGTGCTCAACCCTATCTGTGACGAAAACGAATAGAAAAAACCGGACCAAGACATTTTTTCCCACTTGAAACACACCTACTTTCATCTTTCAACTGCCCTAGAAACCGAATTATGAACCTTCTCTGAAAACTCATAAAGAAAAACAACCAAAGGGTGTTAATTTATTGCCGTCCTTTTCATTTTCCTCCCTCCTTTCCACGTTGAAGTAGTGGATAAAGCTCTTCCTAATAAGTACAAAGCTCGATTTTAATAATTCCCTTCTCTAACCTCTCCCTCCGTTTTTGCTTTTCCCATTTCAGAAGTCGCTGCTAATTGGCCGTATTCCGGTGGCCCAGATGACCGGACCGATCAAACGAGGTCTGCTGTGGCAGCAGCGGGACAGACTCTTCTCCAGATGGAAGGAAAGGTTCGTTGCTCAAGATCTCCCGGTTTAAAGACCGACCTCTATAGTAGCTGCCTGTGACGGAGATAGACGACGTCGTGTGCTGTTTCTGGTTTCTCATTCACCATTCTTACACGAAGCTAGAAACTTGGAGGAAAAAGGGGTTTTATCTCCTCTGTTTTTTTTTTGTCTTTAAGACCTTAAAGCATTATACCAGTGTTAATTTCACGAAGTTTTCGTGACTGGAATGTGGGTTGAGCAAGAGAAAAAAAAACAGAGAGAAACAGCACATCGCACAACGTTCGATCCAAGCAGTAGGCTAGAAAAAAAAAGATTCTTAGAAAGTCCTGGCATTGCTCCTATTGGTACCTAATGAGCCATTTTGTGTTTACGATTATTGCAGATATTTCATCCTAACACGTGATTATCTAAATTGTTTCAAACGGGCGTCTGGATCGGCATCGGAGAAAATTTCCGACATGGGCCAGTTCATTTTTAAGGTAAGTTTTAAAGCTTGTTTGGGTGTGTTTTTTTTTCAATGAGTTCTTCTCGTTCTTTGACGTTGTGCAACCGCTACCTCGTTTTACAGATTTTCAAACAAACCCTTATGAATGTATCTACCGATGGAAAATAATCGAACGTTCTCCATTACATCCCTGCATCCTAACATAGAGGTCTACTTTAAACAGCATTGTACGAACGATGCAAAATGCAATCACCAATCAACTACCGGAAAACAGCAGGGAATTGAGGATGTGCGCACACTTTTCCCCAATATATGTAAATTTTCCACATCTTGGGGGCATTCGGGATGGGTGCCAAGCTGATTTGAATATCACTTTCACCGTGCATTTGGAACGTATATTCTCTGCACGTGTAGTGTCGGTTGCCAAAAGCATATGTGCATCGAGAGCAAAGAGTATGACGACGAACAGATGCACTCGCCTAGTCGCAGCGCCGATCGGAACGAAGCTCCGGATCAACGTCGTCTGGAAATTTGATTGAATCATCATCCTTGTTGAACGATGGATAGAATGCACGGCATATTTATGGTGCACCGGCTGAGCGTGGTGTAAAACAATGAAGCGGAAATAATTTGAAAACCACATTCTAGAAATGCTTGCTATTTACGGTACACATCAACCATTCTATTACGCTAGCCGCAATTTGGCAACCTTTCAATTTCCTTCCTGCCGTGAGATAAATGACACTTAATTACCCGCATTGTTTCGTCCCTTCTGGATGATCCGCTGTAAGCAATTCATTCCCGTATGAACGTCCACAGTATTTGGAGATTCGCTTGGCACTGTAATTAGCTCAACTGCCAGTAAGCTTAATAAATTCATTAATTAGACGTAGGCGTCAACGGGGAAACAACTCGAATTAATACAAGTTGGGGGCGAACGAGGACGAGCTCCGGGAGGGTGTATTTGTAGACAAATGGATAAATGGTTATCACTCTGTAAAAGCTTGGCCTGCATTCAACCAAATTGAAATTGTTGCTTTGCCCTAGTGGCGTGTAGAGCTATTGAATGGATTAGTAATCCCTTCTGTATTGTAATTAATGATGCCGATTAATGGGACGGAGTTTGTATATTGAAAACTATTGACATTAAATGGACTCTCATCAATCGACGAGTTGTTAATTAAAAGGCAATCAACAGGGGAATCTTTATTGGGTCTATGATAAATGGCGAACTTTAGAAGTTTTCAAATAGCGCTTAGCGCCACGCCTTTTAGTAGTAGAATCAGCTGCAATATCACAAAGTTATCTAGGGGAAATGGCTCCAATCGCTATTTGCTATTTATCAATTTTATCTAGATGAATGCGTCATTGGGACGGTACTAATGGATATTTTTGGTCGCTATTGAAAATGTAGTCGATTGCTAAATTTATGTATGGGCCCAAATTAGGGACATTTAGGCCGACATTACATCCATTTCCCCTTTTAAACTATTTAATACTTCGGGTAGTTCAAAAGATTAAAAGTAGTGTTAGGCCAATTTATTCATTTACTATGGAAAGCGAAGTTCGTTTGATAATAAAAAATGTTTTAAAATGTGTAACAGTGAATCTAATGAGTAAAATGGATACATGTTTAAACAAAAATACAATATTGAAGTCAAATGAAATCGTAGCTCCTCACCTGCTGTACATCTCGGTGTGGATCACCCGATAGTCTGTTTATTCGATGGCAGGCAGTGCTGATAAAACTCCTTTCTACTATACTCAACTTAGCTGAAAATGAAGACAATCTGAACAGATACACGAAACGAAAATCAATTATTTTATTCATGTGTTTCACTTATACATTTTTGCCAAACATCAGCCTTATACATTCCATAAGACAAACCATATAGGTCATATAAGAATGCATAAAAGGTATGTGTGACCGCTTATACATTTCATTTGACACATGATCTTCATAAACTTTTTGCAAGGCGTCTGCTTATTAGTTGACTTATACATTTTATGAATAATCAGCAATAGAAATTTGCCAAAAGGTATAAGGAGATTTCTATCCGTGTAGAACAACTACCTGAATGAATTTGAATTTTGACATCACAACATTCTCTTTATCAAGGCAACCTTTGAGTATCGAAGTCATCATTTGTATTTGTTCATTCGCGGCTGGATGTTCATTATCGCCTGTGTTGTTGTCAATATTGACATTCGTCTTCATCTTGGTGGAGATGGTTTTGAGGATCAAATGCTACATTATTATTTTCATTTTGCACAAATATAGCGCTGTAGGACGTGTTATCTTGGTTTTTGCATAGATAAAAATGCTTCCGAATGTTGATTTTCAACAAGAAACTATTGACAAACTGGTAAATGTCCAGCATTGTCCAAAAGCGTCGAATTAACTAACAAATCCACCAATTACCTACATGCATATGCTGCTTCCCCAGCACAGTCGTCAAAGAGTAGTAAGTAGACGAAACAAGTCGAAGTGGCATTCGCCTCCGATCCTCGGGCGCGTGCGAATAGGTAGGATGGAATTGCGTAATATTTTGCACACTCATCGCCATATTCAGAACCAAACGCAAATTCTTCAAGATAACCACCATCCGTCGTCTGGTTCGCCGTGGCGGTGTCTGACGTATCTCCGGTCAGATTTACGAGGTGTGCTGAAGGTGCTCCTGAAAAATGAGATCCGTGATGCTGTCACCTACACTAAACACGCCAAGCGTAAGCGGCCATGGATGTCATCTACGTTTTGAAGTGACAGAGACGCACTCTGTTTGGTTTCGGAGGTTAAATCACCACCAACTTTGGCAACAAAACGGCTCTTTTCAGGGCCACCAAGCTTATTAGAGTAAAGAGTAGGAAACGAATTCATCTGCCTGTTTGTCCATATTCAGAACCAACGATCACACAAAATGCTCATGTAATCAAACTGGAAGCAGGGGTATAAATTATTTTGATCAACTTTGAATCGCCACGGCCGGATATTTTCGGTGGAAGAAGCAACAATCTAGCATCTAATTCGAGGAAGACGACAGGAAACATTTGTGAAGCCGAGTTATTTACGAAAGAGAGTGTCGATGAAGAGAATCGATCAACGGCTTTACTTCCCGAAGGAAAGCGTGATCAGAGATATTATGCCTTAGAACATGCCGGTGGCGCCGACTAAGATTGGACCCAGGCCTGCTAGGGTGAGAGGTAATCACGCTAACCACCGCCGCCGATATCTTTCAAGGTGATATCATGGCGAATCAGAACGACCCAAATTTGAGTTTAGTTATCTCAGTAATAAGAAATAAAGTGCAGGAACTCAGCGATGAGTAAATTTGCCTCATGTTTTCCCAGGTTTTTCCAGGACTTTCCAGGGAAAAATTCCCGAATTTGAGAAAAGTAAAGATTGGATTCACTCAGTCTGATGGTACTACTCCGACACTGAATAAAATTCTCGTCAATTTCCTCATTTTCTGGCAGATTTTTTAGGTTTTCCACTGGAAACCATGAGTCAAATTTACTCATCGCTGAGTTCCTGCACTTTTGGCGATTATGAGTGAACTAAACTCAAATTTGGGTCGTTCTCATTCGCCGTGTACGCAAAGGAAAAGAGCCAGTGTCGCTACTTGATAGCAAACTACTCATAATGGGAGGAGTCTTTGTAGCTTTTATACCACTTGGTTGCACATCATTCTGCATTAACCTGAAAAGATATAAAAGAGCGCTGCTGTATGGCATTAACTCAACATTAGCTCGCGTAGTGTCGGTCGCTTCGTGTGATGGGAAGACAGCGCTCCCGGAGCAGGCTCCGTGAGAAAGCGGAAAAGAAGAACAGTGATGAGTGTAGCTTGAGTGTACCTATTTCGAATAGGTACGCTACTCTTCCCACCGATGTTGGGAATACCAACCCAGTCCCGGTGAAGCGGACGAAAAAGAGGAAGAAGAATCAAGGACAGTCCGATGGTACGAGCGAACGCGACGATGTTCCCGCGACGAACGCCAGCGACATTGGTGATTTCGGCGACGCCGTCGAAACTGAGAATTCTGCCGGCCCGAGTGCGGCGAAAGTCATGCTTCCTCCACTGGTGGTGAAGGAAGTGCCTCTCAAGGCGCTCATTGGCGATTTCGCATCGCTGGGCGTTGCAGCTGAGTTTAAGCTAGGCAGGATCGGCACCAAGGTGATGCTCCGTACGAAAGTGGAGTACGAGGTAGCCGTGAAATATCTGAAGGATTCCAAGGCGGAATTCTTCACGCACGACATCCCCGGTGAGAAGCCCTTCAAGGTAGTCATCAGGGGTCTACCGAATGTTGATCCCAAGGCGATCGAAGAAGAACTCAAGGACCGGTACAAGCTGGCCCCAACCGCTGTCTTTCGGATGACGAGGAGAGACGAAAACGTGAAGACGTACCCGGATTGTCTTTTCCTGGTGCACTTCCAGAAGGGATCGGTGACGCTGAATGCGCTGCAGGCTATTCGCTCAATGTACTCCATCATCGTACGATGGGAGCCGTACCGTGGAGACCATCGCGATGTGACCCAGTGTCTGAACTTTGGACACGACACTCGCAACTGCAACATCAAGCCACGCTGCAGCAACTGCGCTCACGAACACGCCACTTCTGACTGCCCTGCGGATGGAGCTGTGGCGTTAAAATGCGCCAACTGTGGTGGTGCACATCAAGGTTCTGACAGACAGTGCTCCAAACGCGAGGACTTCAAACGCATCCGAAAACAGGCGGCAACTAATAACCAACCAGGACGCAAGAAGGACAAAGTCCCGGCATTTCGCACGGAGGATTTCCCGCCTCTTCGTGCTCCTCAGCAAAGGCAAGCGAATTCGCGCGTGCATCTCACTCAAGCAACTTCCGGTGATTCTGCTGGCCAAAGCTCTCCATCCCCCCTGGATTCTGGAGACAACCAACAGCGCAAAACAACAACCCCGATCTGTTCTCAGCGGATGAACTGATGGAAATTTTCGTCAACATGTCCGGTGCTCTTCGTAAGTGCCGCAATAAGCCCGAACAGATCCAAGTGCTCGGTAAGTTCATCATCCAGTATGGCGTCTAAACCGCTAACTATCGTCACCTGGAATGCTTGCTCTGTAAGAGCTAAAAAGATTGAGCTTGCCGACTTCCTCCGCACAGCATCGACGTTGGTCTTCTGACCGAGACCCATCTAAAGTCCGGCGACAGCTTCTGGTTGCCTGGCCACAACATTATCGGGCTTGATCGCACCAGCTCCAGGGGGGGGGTGGTGTTGCGGTCGTCGTCAAGAAAGGAATAAAATACCACACTCTGTCTCATATTCGCACCTCTATCATCGAGGCCCTTGGTGTGGAGGTGGAGTCGTCGACTGGATACGTCCAGTTAATTGCCGTCTACTGCCCTGACAGTGTGCCGCCAGCAGTGGACTAGCGGCTAAATTCAAGAAGGACCTGACCACCATCACCCGTACCAGTTCCCGCTTCGTAATCGGAGGAGATCTAAATGCTCGCCATGAGGCCTGGCGGAACTACCAGCAGAACCAGAACGGTCGTCTGCTGTTCGACCACTCGCAGCATGGGCTGTACTCCGTTTGGTTTTCGAATGAGCCAACATTCATCTCTCCGGCGGGCAACCCATCGACGCTAGACCTGTTTTCTGTCAAATACCAGCTTGTCCAACCCGGTAGCATTTAACGAACTCAGCTCCGACCACCAACCGGTGGTGGCTGAAATGGGCTACAACGTGGCCCCTGCTCCAAGTCTGCACAAGGACTACCACCGCGTAAACTGGGCCCAGTTTGGACGCGTGGTAGACAGACACATCATCGACAACCCGCCGCTTAACACCGTGGAGGACATCAACCGAGCGTTGGAGGGACTCCACCAAGCCATAACCGAAGCTGACGAGGCGTGCGTCCGACGAGTTCCTGTGAGGGGTAAGTTTATTGCTATTGATTCCCACACCCAACTTTTGATTCGCCTGAGAAATGTTCGTAGACGCCAGTTTCAAAGAACTGGAGATCTGGGCAAAAAACGTGAAATGGCCGATCTGAACAGGCAGATTGCTTCCAGAATGGACTCACTCCGAAATGAAAGTTTCGGGCGTGTTGTCCAGAATCTGGACGACCGCTCCAGACCATTCTGGAAGGTAGCCAAGGTCCTGAAAAATCATCCCAAACCCATTCCACCTCTCAAAGTCGAAAATGATGACGATCGGCTTTTAATCACCCCACAGGAGAAAGCAAATGCGATCGGCAAGCATGTCGCTTCATCGCATTTGCTTGGCTCGACGATCCAAAGTCCGCTCGATGATCAGGTTGCGCAATGCGTTCAAAACCTAGATACCTCCCCTTGTGTCGTGCCTCCGGCGGATATGATTACAGTACAACAAATTTGCTCAGCGCTGAAATGCACCAAGAACATGAAGGCTCCCGGGTTTGACGGTATATTCAACTTGATCTTGAAGAGACTCAGCATGAAAGTGCAGTCTCTTCTAACCGCTATCTTCAACAGATGTTTGGAACTGCACTACTTTCCAAGCATCTGGAAAGTAGCTAAAATCATACCAATCCGCAAACCCGGTAAGGATCCAACATTGCCTTCAAGCTACAGACCCATCAGCCTCCTTTCAGCGCTGAGCAAATTGTTCGAGAAACTCATTCTCAATCGTTTGCTCAAGTTTGTCGAGGAAAATAACATTCTCCTTCCAGAACAGTTTGGATTCAGAAAGGGGCACTCCACCAATCATCAGCTAGTACGGGTGATGAATAACATCCGAAGTAACAAAGCTGTATCCAAGTCCACAGCCATGGCCTTGTTAGACGTTGAAAAGGCGTTTGACAATGTTTGGCATGACGGACTTGTGTACAAGCTTTGTAACTTCAACTTCCCTTTACATCTGGTTAAAATCACCCGTAACTAACTCCAGCAAAGGTCGTTTAAGGTATCTTTGAATGGTTGTCTTTCAGACACGTTGTCCATCCCAGCAGGAGTCCCGCAAGGCAGTCTGTTGGGCCCGTTGCTTTACAGCATCTACACTTCCGACATTCCTCCCCTCGGAGACGGTTGCGTGTTTTTCCTGTTCGCAGATGATACCGCAATAGCCGTCAAAGGAAGGATGCCTCGCGAAATAAAGAACAAACTTCAACGATGCCTTAACGCCTTTGCTGATTATGCCACCACGTGTAAAATTAAAATCAATGCCTCCAAAACACAAGCGATCACGTTCCTCCATCGGCAATCGCCCAAACTTAAACCGGCTCCATCTTGTACTGTAATCATGGATGGCACAAGGGTTGAGTGGTCTTCCGAAGTTACCTATCTCGGGATGTTGTTCGATGAAAAGCTCCTCTTTCGTTCGCATGTAGAGAAAACTGTAATCAAATGTTCCGAGGGTTATCGCTGCTATCAAAAGGAAGATTCGGGTGAATCCAGTGCGTTCAATAAGGAAAATGGCGGAACACGGGTTCAGTGACTTTACGGCACGGAAGATCGTAAAGGAAGATTGCGGGGTGAAGTCGAGGGCACGGAAAAAACTCACATGATTACCAACCGCATCCGGGAGCTACGAGTCGAACGATACAAGAAAATCTTGAACTTCCTTAAGCGAAAAAATCCGGTAATCCTGTTCACCGACGAGAGCATGTTTACCGTCGATCCCGTACCAAATTCCAGAACCGGCCGGTATATTAGTTCTCTTCCGGTAAAAGACGTGGCCGACGAGCACAAGAACGTGTATCTGACCAAGCATCCTGCTAGCGTTATGATGTTTGGATTGGTGGCTTCCGATGGCAAACAAATGGACCCGGTGTTCATTCCAGAAGGCGACAACGTCAACACGGAGGTCTACATCGGGATTTTAAGTAAGTATGTTCTTCCGTGGATCAAAGAACAGTACGGTCCGAAGCCAAATGTTGTATTTCAACAAGATAGGGCTCGGTGCCACACCTCGAACCGCATTCAGAAGTGGTTGCAGGAACATCGTCCGTTCTGGGCGAAGGATATGTGGCCGCCATCCAGCCCCGATCGTAATCCGCTGGATTACTCAATATGGCGTGTCATGAAGGCCAAGGCCTGTTCTAAACGCCACCCGAAAACAGCAAGCCTCAGACAAACATTGACCCGTACCTGGAGAGAAATGGATCCAGACTACATTATTAGAACCTGCCGAGCATTCCGGAAGCGTGTGGAGGCCGTAATTGTAGCAAGTGGAAACTCAATCAATGATTAACATAGTTTAAGACTCTGAGAAACATCCTCCCTTTGAATAAATAAAAAAAAACTCGACAACGAAATTTTTGGGAATTTTTTTAATTTTGACATTGCTCAATGGTGCAAACATTATCACGCATACGGTACGCGTCGTTCACGTTCCGAGAATACCCGACACTTTTCTGAAACCCGATGGCCGCCATCTTGGATTTAAAAATGTCGTCGAATATCGATTTTCGGCATCCACGCGTCGTCCATGTTCCGAAAATACCCATATCTTGGGGTATTTGAGACTTTTTCTGAGCCCAATGGCCGCCATCTTGGACTCCAGAATGGCCTCGTTAATTTAATTTTCGTTTAATCACCCATATTCTCGTTTTCGTTCGAACCGTATTTTCCATACAAAAAAAAAGTTTTTGGGTCGAGCAGTTTTGGGACGACCTTCTACCAGCGATTTTACGGAAATGAAACAATAAATTCCATATTTTTCAAGCATATTACAAATAAGACCCTATTTTCTCGAGGTTGTAGAAGAAAAAGTATCGAAATATTGTTCCTCGTTAAAGTTCGAGTGGTAGGAAACGTCATTTTAAACTGCTCAAATGATGTGATCCATTGAAACAAGTCTTTGCTTCAAATGAAATGAACTGATGCACTTGACGAACGAAACAAGCGATAGTCAAGTCACGTCTGACAGGAGGAATGTTCATCGTGACTCAATAACGAGAAAGACAATGACTTACACGAAAATGATATTGCTCGAAATGAATCGATTCTGCGGAGAGTTCATTTTCTTTTCGTTGTTTCGAAAATGCAGGACCCTGGTTGCGTAGAAAATATGCAGAGGATGTAATAAATCTACCCTTATATTGAATGACCGAGAAATTTGTTTGAGTGTGGTAATCAACCTTGCTTAGAACTAATACTCGTTTTTCGATCAATTAATCCTTGTCGTGGCTTGTTGAAAGCCAATCACCTTATTATTTTCTGGTGGCCGAGTATTTTTTCCTCACCACAGAACCGTTGTAGTGTATAAAAAATACCGACAAAAAAGATCCATCGGGAAATAATCAGACCGATGATTGAACAGATCATCCACTCCAGATGGCTTTTGTCGTTGTCACTTCTATCGAGCGAGATTAGTGCCTGATGCGACGATGGCAGCACAGCAAGGGTTCGTAATCTCCTGCCTCCGGTGATTCGGATTGATGCGAAATCAAAACGAGTGAAGAAAGGACCCGTCGTCGAACGTCAACTCAACCGAACATTCGATAGCGCGTGAGATGGTAGCAAATCAATTAAAATCAATTTATATTCACTCCGTTGAACAAACATTCCATATCCCATCGTCGTCGTCGTCATCTGCGAATCACCCATAACTCTTTTGTGTGCTGGGAAATCGGAATAGAGAAAGCTTCTCTTCGATCCTGGCGGATTGTACGATAGAGCAAGCAAAAGTTGCTTAATTGCATTTTCCAACCACCGCCGCCGACGTACGACAACAGCCGTTGCCGTCGACGTTGTTGGAGGCTTCGATTTTCGCAGTTCCATCAAATGCCTACTCGTATAGTCTTGATGTGCCGGTGGTGCCTGCATCGTATAAAGGCAAGGAATTCATTCGCAAAAATGTGTGCCTTCAACCGTCAACAACCGCCAGAACAACAAAGCCGCACATCAACATCGAGTGGGAGAATGGAAATCGCACGCTTTAGCCCCTGTCTGTGAGGCGCTTAGGCTCGCTTATCCAATAAAAGCCACAACACAACAGTGGAACTCGGGTTGTTGTTTGAAGAAGGATTCGTGGTTTGATGGGTGGAGTCGCCATTGAGAAAGTGCATTGATGAACTACTCATTCTCAAGTGCAGTAGTTTATCGGGGGATTGGGATGTGATTCGCTTCGGCTTTCGGCGCTTGTAGACGTGGGAGAATTCGATTTGCTGCTTGTATTTATCCAAACTCTTAACATAAAAGCAACTATACAATCCCATTTTGGGTATCCATTACAATTGGTTTGAGTGTTTTTCCGGACCTAGGACTTTTTTAAAACCATAGCGCATAACGCAGAATATAAAAAAAATCAATATTCCGAACTTAAATTAATGATAAGGATAAGGAAGCTGAATCTTTTTTGGAAATTGGACTAGGAAATTCTTTGAAGATTGCTTACTTGTAAATTAATTCGAGATCTAACTATACGACATTCAAAATGCTCATAAAAACTATGCATTCAGTTCTTTAGTAGCGCAGTACATAAACTGTGCTTCCAGAAATCAATATTTATTATACATAAGCGTAGCTAGGATATTATTCCAGGGATCCCTTGATATCTGTCCATTCTCTTAAAAATGTTCAAAATAGGTTTGACAAAAATCTAGTAGTAGTAGTAGTTTATTTTCTATTGACATTATTCCAATAATTAGCCTGGTTCTTCATCTTTGTTCAATTTGGTATTCTAATTTAAGTGTTTACATTTTTCAACTAGTTTGCAAGATACCCCTTTGGGGTACGTTTTGCTTGAATTAAAAAAAAAGAATTTGATATCCTTCCCAACTACTAATAACTTAATTTAATCAAAGATTTGATAGAAACGTCTACTCAAGTTAGAGTGCAAGCTACGAATAAAGTTACGAATCATCTAACATCTGCCCTTAAGCGGGAAATCCTGAATTCCTAACATTTTTTCTACCTTCAAACAGGTTTGTGTTCGCTAGTGCTTTCGTGAACATATCTGCTGCCTGAAGGTTAGATGGGACATAATGCAATGTAATAGCTTTACAATCTAACTGATCTCGTACATAATGATGCCTTATGTCTATATGCTTGCTTCTTGGAGAGTAGCCGACATTCTTCTCCGCCGGACTTGTCGCGCTCTTGTTATCGCAGTTGATCGGAACGGAAATTTCGACACCGTGAAGCTCTTGCAGGAATCCAGGTCACGTAGTTCTCGCGTCCTTTAAGTTTCTGCACCACCGGAAGCGAGATACAGCCGCTTGGAATCCTCTCATCGCTCACAACTGGCGCATTCTGACTTGAAGTGCCACCAGTTTGGCTTGCAGTCTGGTTTCCAGAAGGCTCCAAGTTATCTCCGGAACGCCGAGTTCTTCCCATGGCTTCGCTTCTTTGGTGACTTCAAGAAAAAAAATCACTTTAGGCCGGTAATAACGGCCGTAACTATGGAAACTTCCCTGGGCCCATAACCTGATAGAAACGTCTACTCAAGTTAGAGTACAAGTAACGAATGAAGTTTTATTGAACAATTACACCAACGCTTACTATGTTCTAACCGAGGGTTATTATTATTGTTATTATTCATCGCCAACTATGTATACCACAGGGGCGACTCTATCTAAGATGCCAGAAAAATGTTGCTTTGCTGTTGTGAGATGCTCGCACACTTAGTAGATATAAAGAAATTTTAAGAAGATTTTGAAGATTTCCTGCAAAAAGGTGGCGAACGATGCGAGGATTTAGATGCAACAGCTGAAAAAAGATTTTTCGTAGATTGATTTTCTGACCATTGAGATTCAGATGTGTCGCACCCCCATACACTTAATTTTTTTCGCAGAGATTCCAACAGCCGAGTAATTCTGCAATTTATTTGGCTGAGATTCAGTCAAACAATTGCCGAGATTCAGCTAACAAATAACATTTTGCAGAGATATCAGCTAACAAACAGATATTTTGCAGAGATATCAGCAAAAGTAAATGCCGAAGTAATCGGCTGTTGGAGATTTTACCGAGCTAGATTAAGTGTGCAGGTTCTAACAAGATTGTACTTGAAAAAATGCAACACTTTCTTTTGTGTAGAACTTTTTTATTTCATGGGTAAAAAATGATGCTAGCTTAGAGTGTAATGTTTACCTGGAGCCTGGAGTTTTTCGTCATCCTGGCAAGTCCCGCCAGGATGTTCCGGAAGAAGAAGGTCGACGAATTTACCAAGAAGTACTTAGTGTGGCCTGTGGATGCGGCAAATTCAGCAAGCCCTACATAACGACCGGTACCATCAACGGCTAAATATATAAAGAAGAATGCCTCCAAAAGCGCCTACCGCCTATCGTGCCATTACGCGAAACCGGTGATGGAGTGGTACGAAGCCAATGATGTTGTTTTTGTGCCGAAGGAGGCAAATCCGCCAGAACTTCGCCCAATAGAAAAATTCTGGGTGATTATGAAGGGCTAGCTCCGGAAAACAGGGAAGGTCTTCAAAAACGACAAGGATTTGAAGAAAAAGTGGATGAAAGTGTGTAAGAAAGAAGGCTCAAAGGTTGCATAGGATTTGATGGCTAGCGTTAAGTCCAATATGCGGGCATTTAGCTTAGGAGAGGAGGTTGAATAAAACAACTTTGCAAAAACATAACTAATATGTGTTTATTTATTCCCTGAGAGTTTCAAAAATATCCGACTTAAAATTAATTTTTGGTTATCATTTTTGTCGGTTGCATTTTTTTTTTTTTTTCGAGTACAGTATTTAGCTAGATCGCGTATGATCTGGTGATTTGATCTCAGACAGGTGTCTCTAAACCTTTCGAGGCTGAGCGTACTCCGCTCCTCTAGTGTCTGAAGTCCAGCCAGGCGGTGGATCTCAGAAATTCGAGTCCACGGGGGACTGTTGAGGATCATCCTACGGATCTTGTTCTGGATTCTTTGAAGTTTAAGGTGATGGCACTTAGCACAGCTCTCCCAGATTTGCGTTCCGTACTCAATGGCGGAGCGGATGATTTGCTTGTGGACGGCAAGCTTGTTTTTAAGGGAAAGCATGGACTTTCTGTTGATAAGTGGGTAGAGCGACCTAAACAAGATGTTGCACTTGGTGGATGTTTTGTCCACATGGGAACGCAACAGCAACTTGCTATCAAGGGTGAGACCAAGGTAGACACTGGAAACTGGATTCCTGCCTTGCATGTTGCTCTTGGCCCCGTCGTCAGACGCTATCTGGCTGCTAAAGACTGTACTCGAAAAAAGTGAGACACATTGATTAGTTTGTAACTTTTTAGCGTGTGGGTAAAAATTGATGAAATTTTGATTGAAACTAGTGAAGAGTGTAATGCGTACGCTGGTAGAATTTCATCGCAATCTGTCAATTGCTTATCAAGATGGCATCGGAGCAAGAGCAGATCTGCCAAAAAATCTTGTGAGCCGTCGTAGAAACACCTGGGAATCCATCTTTCAACGATTTCCTGAAAACCAAAGACAGCTGACCCGGTGAAGGCCAGGAAGGTGTTGAGTCTGTTCAAGCGTCGGCCGAATCTTTCGATCTGCGATGCGGCGAAGAAGGCGGATGTTTCCATCGTGTTTGTCCAAAAAATGATGAAACGTGCCGGCATTCACGTCTACAAGGTGCGGAAGGCACCGAACCGGAACGACAAACAAAGCACGGTGTCCAAAACCCACGCCAGGAAGCTGTACCAGGAGTGGCTGACGTAACCGAAGTGCGTCGTGATGGACGACGAGTCTTACATCAAGGCGGACACAAAGTAAGGAAGAAGAAGGTGGACAAATTCGCCAAAAAGTTCTAGGTTTGGCAGGCCATCTGGGGGTGCGGCAGTTTACTCCCTGAGAGTTTGAAGAAAATCCGACTAACAATGAATTTTTGGCGACCATTTTTGTGTGTCTCACTTTTTTCGAGTACAGTCTTTAATATAGTGTAAACAGCTTGGTTAAACGGCTTTCTAGGCCTTAACTACTCTAACGACTACGATGTAATCTGCCCAACGTTACGGCCATGGGTTGTGGCCCTTCTCCTTTGAAAAAGGCCACAACCCGTAGCCGAAACGTCCGGCAGATTACATCGTAGTCGTTAGAGCAGTTAAAACTCGGAGAACCGGTAAACCAATCAATTCCCTCAAGCCCCATCATTAAGATATAGCAATCTTTCGAACTTTCTCCACTGTTTGCCTTGCAAAGGAAAAGTTGGAAGGGTTGTTTGTTTTGATATCCAACGATTTGGTCTTGCTGACTTTGATGGTATGACCCGCCGCAGATGAACATTTGGCTAGATCGTTGAGCTTACTCTGCATATCAGAGCACCGTTGTGCTAATAGAGCAACATCATCAGCCAAATCGAAGCCGTTGAGATGATCCATCGTGATATGCTGCCAAAGTAGCCCACGTTTCGGTAAACGGTCAATCGCAGCTATCAAGATCAGTGATAGCATACATCCTTGTCTCACACACTCCGGGTAGGTTCGGACAAGGCTTCATAATGGAGGACTCTGCACGAGAAAGCCACGTATTACGCTGCGACAAGGTTTACGAATTTATCTGGGACTACCTTGAGTCGGTCGAAAGCTTTTTTTCGTAGTCCATGAATATCAAATACAGGGTCTCTTAGAATTCATTAACCTGCTCCAGGATGATACAAAGCGTGATAATGTCTTTCGGCACGAACTTCTGCCTGCTGCCGTTGGAGAGTCACGTTGATCTTCTCCCGTATCCGATTCAGCTAAAAGTATACACCTAAAACAAACATATTATCGACTGACTAAAGACTGACTAAAAGTTAATTGGTACGCACAAAAAGACCTGTAATTCGTGATTCAATAAGTTTAAAAAGTCCATTGATGGTTGTTTTACAGTAGTTTTATTAAAACTTCAAAGTTACAGCATTAGTTGGTTACAATTTCTCCAGTTCGAACGAAATCTCGAACCTTCCTCTTCATGGAGCCCATCAGCGCCCGCACAGGGGAAACGGACACGGAATCAGCGCATTTCTTCCATTTTGCCCCTATGCTTGCAGATGAACGGCAATGCAACGGCATTCTTCGATGTAAACTTGGGATGTCATCGTCGAGGATGTGACGAATGGTTCCGTTTTCAGGCCACAACTGCAAATCGCTTGCCAAATCATGGCCTTCTTCGCGAACTTGTCGGCAAACACGAACTTGAATCTTCCCGGCACATCCCCACGTCCAGTCGCGATGCGAAACTTTTGACAGGGAAGTTGCTTAAAATCGAGTTTGACTTACACCGTGTCCAATATATTCTCATACAAATTCAAACATCGATTATTTCACATCAGTTATTCAGATTTTATTAGTAATTGTGCTTATTGAAAGGTAACATAGTATGGATCAATTACAGCATATGCTTCGGAATAACACCGCCTTTAACCTTTTTGACCAGCTTCAAACGTTTTTCAAACCCATCGCAAGCGGCACGCACGACTTCCATCGGCATTTCGTCCCAAATTCGAAGGATTACGGCTTTAAACTGAACCAAAGTGGACACCTTGTGTTCGTTTATTTTTGACAGCACATAAAATAATCCAAGGGGCTTAGATCTGGTGAACTGGGAGGACATTCATCCTTGGCCAAAAAGTCGATAAAAACAAGCGGTAGCTTGCCGCGCTTGCAAATACCTCCCCATACCATCACGGAAGCGGCGCTTTGGAACCGTGGAATGTTTCTGTCCCTATCTGGGATGTCTCTGGACCTACACGCCCACAACCTGTCGTTTTGGACATTGTGAGACTGCTGCAGGACAAATAACTTTTCATCGGAAAAGAAAAAGTCTCGTCCAGCGTGCCGCGATAGTAGGAGAGTTGCTCTTTCAAGCCGTTTCTTCTTGGAAGGTTCCGAAACTCCGTGAACTTTAAGTTTCTTGAAAGCTTGGCATCCCAGGTCCTGCTTGAGTACATTGTGCATGGTCGATTTCGAGACATTGAGATCAGCGGCCATTTTACGTACAGAGCGTTGTGATTTTCGTCGAACTCGTTCCCTGACGGTCTTAATCACTCGTTCAGTCCTAGCTGAACGTCTTCGGCCGGATCTTTTCCGGTCATCTAACGAGGAAGTCTCACGGTACCTTCTAATGGTTCGATACACAAAATCCCGCTTTACTCCCAGATTCTGCAAACTCTTGAAAATAGCGCCAGGGCGCTCTCCTTTCAAAAACTTTTTTATTACCACAGCACGAAATTCTTTCATCGTTGATAAAAGATGGATACTGAATGAAAATAAGCAAACAGAACCGTCAATGGTTTGTGTAAACACAGTGCAAGATTACACCAATCCATATAAAGTGTATGAACTGTAGCTTCACCACTACGACAAGATGAAAAGGTGTATGAGAATATATTGGACACGGTGTATATTTCATCATCGATCAAACTGCAGCCCTTGTGTTTCGACAAAACACGGTCGTACAAGAGCCTGGTATGCTTTTTGGCCACGGAATTCTGCTTCATGTGCCGGTTCGCATGTTTACTGGTTTTGTACGACTTGTATCCTTCCCTGGCAAGGATGTTCCGCACCGTTTGAAAGTTGGCGTTGTACCTTTTGGCCACATCTCGGATCGAAAGACCGGGGTTGGCTTTAACGCACCTCAACACCTCGCGCAGCTGACGATCTCTGGTTCCAGTTTTTTCTTAGGTCCACTGATTCCTTTCCATACTCAGGGTTTCCTTGTAGGTTTTGAGCACTAGACAAACTGTTGTTTTCGGCATCTTCGGCACTTTAGGCAGCTTGGAACCGGACCACTCCGGACTTTCCAGGTGTTTGTGCACAATATTTTTTCTTTCGAGTTCCATTTGACGTTATTTCTGAACGCGATCGACTACTTTGATCGAACTTGCATCAGTTGTTCTCTATAGAAGTGTAAACAAACCACTGTCAAATATTTTCGATTCCCAACACTAGAGGCGTGCTAGCAGTGCGCGAGGGGTGTACCAATTTACTTTTAGTCAGCCTTTATAAAATCAGCATAACATGATCAGGGAACCTTATTGATTTTAAAGGATTTTCGAAAACTTGACTTGACCACTGTCTGTTAGAAATGTTGTAAGAGCAAATATACAAATATGTTTCGATTCTAACTTGCATACTTCATTCCATCTTTTCGCAGATCAAACTCGTCGACGTGGAGAAGGTCGAGTGGTTGAACCGCCGGTCGTACAGTGTAATTGGCTTGCTTCTCGGAGCACGAGAGGGTCGTGTCTTATTGCGCTGCGACCAGGGTCTCGAGGATTGGTTCGAGCTGCTGGAGGAATGCACCCTGAGCAGCAAGGAGCGTCGTCGTGCCCTTCGCTTGACGCAGGGGCCCCGATCGCGTGCCTCGCTTGCCGCTCCGGTGTCGCATACCTCGCTGCAGACCAACCATCTCGGCCTCGGTGGAACCTACTCGGGTGCGATCGAAGACTGGCTCATGTCCCGGCACCACAAGACGTCCAGCAACCATCACCATCTGCACTTCCTGCATTCGGATTCGGTTCCCGATCTGAGCACCATCAACGAGAACGGTCTCATCAGTGGAATGTTGACGAATCATTCGACACCGAAGAAGGTTCCCAATGCGAGACACAACTTCATCGGGAGCAACTCCAACGGCTACAACAGCCACAATGGAAGCTACAGCAATGGATTCCCGTACTCGCCGCTGAAGAAGCTGTCGGATAACTTCATCAACGGAAATAGCACCTACATCATCAACGACGAGGATGAAGAAGTCGAACTGCGACGAGGTGGTCGCTACAGGGACAGCGATGACCTCTATCGGCGACCACTGGGACCATCCGGTAATGACAGTAATAGACATTCATGTGAGTCGCTTTGAGTCTATCTATCTTGGAATCTCATAATACATGTTTCCTTTTCCAGTATTAACAGATGTGGACTTCTCGGCTTGTGATAGTGGCCTGGATACGCCACCGTCGACCCATCGTCCGTCCAGCTGTCGGGACAACGTGTACATGATTGCGGCCTACAACCATCACAACCAAAGCATCAGCAAGGATAAAACCACCGACACTGGAATCAGTTCCTCGCGCGGTACGTTGGTATCGCCGGCCAACAGCATCCGCCACGGTTTCCTCAACAACAACAACAACAACCATATGAACAGTTATGGATCGAGGTATGATAGTTTATCGTCTTCATCCGAGGAGTTGAACATGACACTAGTTAACTGTTTGAATTCCAGATATAGCGTACAGGAGCAGAAGATCCTACGGGCACGTAATAACCCGGAGGAGAACAAGAATTCCATCCGGTCCATTCGGGCCGAATTCTTCGAGCAGAACAAATACAATAACAACAACAACAACAACAACACCAATGGGCAGCACTACCACCAACTGGCACAACAGCAGGGAAGCAATAGCAATATTCACCAGTTGCAACAGCAGCAGCTACAGCAGCATCAATTGCAACATCAACATCAACATCAACAGCAACAGCAACATCAACATCAACAGCAACAGCAGCATCACAGTAACGGGCTGAACAACAACACCAACGGACACTACCATTACAATGGCAACAGTATTAATGGTAGCGTCAACGGAAATGGGACGGCGGCATTACGCGATCGCTATCAGCATCCGGCACTTGCGGCCATCATCAACGAATCGCAGGGGATAAAGTTCCGAGGTGAGTGTGACTTGGTCCAACCATATTAGCTAACTTCCTAACCAAGCCGCTCGTTGCCCATTACAGATCGTTCCTACTCGGATTGCCAGCAGGTGCCGCGCCGACAGTGGACCAGCAATACGCCCAGTCCCAAACGCATTCCATACCTTGGAACACCGCCGACCCGGGTCTAACTTGGAGAACATGAAACCTGAAGTTCCTTCAGACTAGAAAATCCAAATGCTACACCGAATTTCAAACTCTCAAACCATTAACGAAAGTAAAAAACAAACAAACATAGTGAGTGATTAATTTTCGAACCTACCGATAGTAGTAGCAGTAGGTCCACCCACATCGGAATAATCCTAACTCTGTAGAATTTGTAGTAGAGTACCGCATTAGTCGCAAACGTTTTTATATCCTCGTAGAATCGATAACCGAACCGGAATTAGTTCTTCTCGTAGTTTAGGCTTTCGATGCAATTCTTGTACTATCGTGTGTTCGTAGCGATTCTATTGGCGCGTAAGATCCATTGAATTTCCTGACTGCCGCAGTGCTGGTGTTGACGGAGATAAACATATCATCGAGTGATTTGAGCGCGTTTCCTAAAGTAACTAAGTAAGATTAGTGATTTCCGCGTTCGAATTTGAATTAGACTACTTTTACCCCTTCTATTATTAGAACAATAAGAAAAGCGAAAGCTTGAAGCTTTTTAGCTCGAACAAATAATCAAAACGATTCGTATACTCCCCCCGTAGGCATTACCAATCAAAACGGCAACGGTTCGTGGGGAAGCTCACGAACCAATAAACGATCTGAAATTTTACAGTTTTAAAAACCTTTTAGGAAGAGCATTTTGCTGAAATAAAAAAAGTTAGGTTGTTATTAGTTTTGAATGAAAAAAAATAACAGTTTTAGAAGAGAGTTGAAATCTAAATTTCCCCAAATGTGCTTTGTTGAGGTCGCTTATTGAGCATTTGAGAAAAAAAAAATCGGTTTTAATGTAGATTTATACTGTCAAAGTAGAACTTTGTAATGTGTTAAAAATTGTTGCGCAGTGTGCTTATTCAGTCCGTTCTCCCCAGTAATCTAGAGATCCGAAGAATGAAGAAACGAAGAAACAAAACCAAGTGTTCACATAGATTCTAACATGTGCGTGTAAAAACGTACAAAATCGAACAGGGGTTAACCGGTTTAGGTGATTATTTTTTTCGTGCGCAAAATACATTCGTAGAATAATTCATGTTTAGGTGATATACAAATAAAATCGAAAATCAAATTGTTTGAGTGGTTGAGGTTCTACAACAATCCGAATGCCTTAGTTGTGGGACTGTTTGAATTTTGCCACACCGCCGTTCAATCTAAATCAGTTACTAAGTAGAATTGTAATGATATTTCTTTTCTCTTACGGAAATATTACTCAATTCTCATAAAAACTGGAGCTACACATAGCTCTGTGTAACTCTAGTTTTCATGATAACAGCCAGGACCGGGAAGAACTGCATACGTACAAAGTGCAGAACGTGCCCCGTAACGTGGGTAGATCACCTTTTCGTGGTACGTTATGGGATGTAAGATCTATTACCGATTCCTAGTCCTGACAACTTCAAACTTGGGGAACAGGATTTTTCAGTAATCAAAGGAACACATCTTAGTCCTTGTTACTTTTTATGCCTTGTTGATAGTTACAAGACTCGGCTTTGTCCACCGAGGGTGATCTTGAAACAAGGGAAAAATGCGTTAGTTAATCTTCATCTATGTGATTCCTAATCTTCTATTCGTTGTTCCCTAGTTTGAAGTGGTTAAGACTAGGGTTCTGATGCATGGTCATTATCGATGTCATTGTTTAATTTTGTTGCTAAGGAATCCAATTTTGACTGACAAATGGGCGTGCCTTTGGAGGGTATAAATAGCGGGACCTTTCAATTAGAGTCGGATCCTTGCGATAAATGCGAGAATGACAACTGTATAAAAATCGAATACTTCATCATTTCTCAATATTGATGGAGTAATACGACATGCATTAAACTAAGGACACGGGATATACAGTGGTGTTATGTCCCGAACAGCGGAAAAAAAAGTGCAGAAGGCTCCAAATCGTGACGAACTGCAAAATACGGTGGGTAAGCTACGGGCCCAGAAACTGTACACCCAGATGCAGACGAAGCCTTATTGTCTCATCATGGATGATGAGACTTACGTCAAGGCGGATTTTCGGCAGCTTTCGGGGCTACTGTTCTTCACCGCCCAGCACAAGTTTGATGTTTCGGAGAAAGTAAGGAAGCAGAAACGTTCAAAGTTTGCCAAGAAATACATGATTTGGCAATCGATTTGCTCATGTGCGAAACGGAGTGCGCCATTCGTGACTACCGGGACTGTTAACGTGGAGATCTACCTCAAGGAGTGTCTACAGAAGCGTCTGCTTCCTCTGTTGAAGCAACACGAGAGCCCTACGATCTTTTGGCCGGATCTAGCTTCGTGCCACTATTCAAAATATTGTCCTGGAGTGATACGAAGCCAACGGGGTCGACCTCCCCCCCCCCCCTCCCCAACGCACCCGAAATAAATGTCCATCGAAAAATACTGGGCTATTATGAAGCAGGCACTACAGAAGCATCCCAAGGAGGTCAAATCTGAGGAAGACATGAAGAAAAAGTGGGTTTCCGTACAGAATAAGCTGCAGCGAGAGCTGCATCCAGATGTTGTACAGAGCCTAATGAGTGGAGTTAAGCGTAAGGTGCGAGCGTACGGATATGGTATTGAAGTTGAATGAAATAAATATGCCAAAAGCTTACTGATGGGTTATATTTTATTGTCTGAAAGTTTGAAAAGGATCGGTCAACTAGGTTATTTTCTACAGCGTTTTTTCCGTGATGCAATTTGATGTGGGACACCCTTGAGCAATATTTCCAAGAGAGAAAAAGACATATAGGATGTCAGAAAGTATAAACACAGTTTATTATTGGAATAAAACAACGAAATGTTAGTGAACTCAAATTTGTATTTTATATATATATATATATACAGCAATTCCATAGAAAAAAGTTATAGTGGGTCTCAGAATTTCATGAAAATTGGTATAGTTCTTCCTTATCAAAAAATATTAGACTCGTATTTTTTTATTGCGCCATTAGGGTGACCATTTCCGTGTTAGGGTGGTCCAAAAAATCATTTTTTTTTCAAAAATGTCTTTTTTCAAAAATTTCTGAACCTCTTAACCGATTTTTACGATTGACCCTTCAAATGAAAGATGTTTTAATGTAGTTTTAAGAAAAATTATGAAACACTCAGAGATATTTGATTTTGTAGGAAAAAAATATGTTACAAATGCTTTTTCTTGATTTTCACTGCGAGGGTCTTCAACAACTTCTTATTTTAGTATTTTTTATTGAAAGATCATTTAATTTTACATAACATATCATAAGCTTAGCGATGTCGGAGAAGCAGTTTTGGAGATACAATTTTTTTAAAATAAAAAATTATTGTTCCGCAATATATGCACCACACGTGCATGGAAACGATGAAGACGCAAGGTAGTTCACAATGCGTCTCCATCGAGTCACAGCAGCTGTGACTAATGAAATCTATGAGTAACTTACAAGCTGGGTGCAACATTCAGTTCAACCTGCGGGCCGTCCATAAACCACGTAGACCAAGTTTTAAACATTGCAGATCCTACCTTTCCCTTCGTATACTCAAATTTTAAAGCGTTTCGTTTCAATACTCCTCCCATAGGGCCTTTTCCATGACAAGTTGCGAAAAAATGCCACACGGCAGCAATGCCAAAATTTTTTCGCATGTTGCATCAGTACCTAAGAGTCCAAGCTGTACCTCATAGGTATATCACTCGTTCGTAGGCAATGACTTTTACATAAGCTCCAGCCCAATAGGCTTCGCGGTGTTAGTGACATTTGGAAATGTTTGGTGGTGTTTGTATTTATTCGCAATATTCATCTATTTACCTGAAACAGCTGTTTGAAGTGACGTCATTGCTTACGAACAGGTGATATACCTATGAGTTACAGCTTAGACTCGTAGGTATATCACTCACTCGTAGGTACGATATAATGCTTCACATAAAACAACGAATGTTATGAAAGAAATGATCAGTTAGAAATCAAAGTTTCCTACTAGAACAGTTGAATTGAAGAATATCTAAAAATGAAACGTAAGTGTTCAATGTGTGATGTTTGGATGTTGAGTTCATGTGCCAGAAAAATCACCAATAAATTGTACGATTATGCAGTGGAAAAAAAGATTAAAATAGATGAGAGTAGCTCCTTCATTTGTCAACGATGCTACCACAAACTATATGAACCCAATGATGCCGTGACCGAAGAAACCGTTGCAGGACCATCCAGAATCGCTGCTGCAGGTACGTTATTTGAAAATTCATGTGATTCTTCTTTAAATTTCAATTCTTTTCTTCTAACTACTAACTTAAACTCTTATTTTTTGCAATCATTTTTCAGAGTCCATCGAAGCAACCAGCATTGAATCAATTTCCGTTGCGGGACCGTCCAGAATGGTTCCTTTTCCCTGCCAAGGTAAATAATAAAAAATAAATCATTTGTATGTTTTTTTTTCTAATAATCAATCATTTTTTATATTTATTTTCAGAATCAGTGGAAACAACCAGTTCTGAATCGATCGTTACCACCTACAACGCACCTTTGTCGGACGAAAATGAATTCCTTATACAACTTAAGGATAAATATAAAGAAACAAGAGACAGCAATGAGCGATACAGGATTTTAACCACACTTCCCAAAAGTTGGTCTACATATAGAATTATGAAGGAGTTCAATGTTTCCCAACATATGGCCAACCAAGCAAAAGCACTGCAGCAAGAGAAAGGAATAATGTCGGTGCCTGTAAAGAGGTTAAGCAGAGCTTCATTAGGAGAACCAACGATAATGCTTGTTCGTGATTTTTACAATAGTGACGATATAAGTCGTGTTTGTCCGGGGAAAAGAGATTATTTAATATCTAAAAATGATGAAGGCGAAATCTACGTACAAAGAAGATTAGTTTTGTGTAACTTGCAGGAGGCGTACTCCATCTTTAAAAATACATATTCTGATATTAAAATAGGATTTTCCATGTTCGCCAGTAACCGTCCGAAACACTGCATTTTGGCAGGGACAAGTGGCACGCATACCGTATGCGTTTGTATATATCATCAGAACGTTAAACTTATTTTTAAAACACTACAAAGCAGACAATCACTCCCAGATGGTGTTGATTCCTATCACGATTTGTTTAAAAAAATAATTTGTCAAAATCCAAGTGAACAATGCTGGCTGCAGTGTTGCAAAAATTGTTCAGGAACGCAAATTTTGGCCACAGAACTAATGACTATTCTTAGTAACGGACATGTTGAATCAATACAATTCAAACAATGGCGTCAAGTAGAGAGATGCATTATGGACTTAGTTGAAATGGACACACAGGAATTTATTGATACTTTTTTTAGAAAAATTATTCAATTTATTGCCGCATAACTTTATAGCTGAGCAACAGGCAAATTACATGAAACACGTCAAAAGCAATTTGAAAGCTACAGAATGCATCATAATCTGTGATTTTTCGGAGAATTATTCTTTCGTTGTGCAGGATGCAGTTCAAGGCTTTCATTGGGCGAACGCCCAATGTATTATTCACCCTTGTGCTATTTATTTTAAAGACGAAGAATCTAACGATTTGAAATTTACTAGTTTTATTGCAATTGCTGATTTCACTAAACATAATCATGTCGCAGTTCGTTTATTTCTTACGCATTGTCTAGCGTTCATAAAATGTAAATTGCTAAGCTTACAACAGATTTACTTTTTCTCAGATGGATCAGATGCCGAGTGGAATTTTTTCGCAACTTGTCATGGAAAGGGCCCTTGTGATGCTTTGGGAGGAGTATTAAAACGAAACGCTGCGAAAGCGAGTTTGCAAGGCCACCATATAACAACGGCCCAAGAACTTTACTCATGGGCTATTTCTAAACCAGATTCAAAAATACACTATCAGTTTTTTTCGGAATCCGATTACAATAAAATGGAAAGAAAATTGAAAAACCGTTATATACATGTGAACCAAATTTCGGGGACACAGTCATTCCATAGTTTTAAGCCTCAAAACGAAAAGTATATTATTGTCAAACGGTATTAATTTTCAACGGAAGAAAAATGTGTGAAATTGTAATTAAAGAAAATAAATGCTTCATGTTTTACTTATTTTTCTTCGACCTCGTCATTATTTGTAGCATTTAAGTACTTCTCCCAGAATTTTGATACCAAAATTAATAATGTCAAACTGGGGCCTGTTTTAAAGCCACGAAGACTTCAATGGGGGAGGGGAGTCCAGCCACAGTATACGCTCGGTAAAAATATTTTAAAATTTTAGTAAAGTATACGAGGGGGGAGGTAGGATCTGCAATGTTTAAAAATTGGTCTACGTGGTTTATGGACAGCCTCCAGGCTGAACTGAATGTTGCACCCAGCTTGTAAGTTACTCAT